>NC_081220.1:7897500-8255833 GCF_902713425.1 Acipenser ruthenus
TATTTTTGGCAGCTACCGAGCAGAACCCCATTTGATACTGCGACAGTTTAAAGATGGAATCAGTCCCGATTAAAGAGGAGCTCCCTAAACTTGAACTGGTCCCCATTAGACTGGAGTTCTCTGGACTGTCTTCCCTCCCCATTAAACAGAAGCTCTGTGAGATGCCATCTGACAGCATCAAGTCGGAGGTGTCTGGGATTAAAGCTGAGCGCAATGAATTGGAGATCTCCCAGACAGAAGAACCCCTTCCTGTGAATGAAGAGGTGCTGGAAATGGTGTGTATTACTAAACTGGAACCCCTCCAGAGACATATATAGAACTATGTGTACTCTCTCGTGTTCTTATCATCACCCAAGATGATGGACCAAAATCTCACTTGAACTCTGCTGATTGTAGCTCTAGATCTATCTATAGATATATATCTGTAGTTTTGACCGTAAAATAACAGAGTTAAGTGATCTTTAACAAAGAACCCATGAACGTGACCACAACCAGAATGGTGAAAATGTAGTCACAGCAGTTATAAGATTTTCTTTTTTAAAGAATTATTTATGGGTTGGTTATGTATGTCAGACTGACTATAAGATATATCTGTCAGAAGTTCTCTACCAATAAATCTCTAGGCAAATGTATTCGACTGCATTGCTGTGTATACAAACTGTATAGGTATTTTGATCTAAGTGCTTTCAATGTATTTCACGCTAGTAATGTGAAACCATTTTTCTTTTCATTTGTGATCAGCAGGGATGCCCTGACATGTCTCAAAACACAGGGGGGGTTGAGCCCCCTTTTAAAATGCTGACTTTGCCTGAGGGGGGCTGAGGTCTCACATACTCGATGCTGGTGGGCAGTTGCTATTCGTTCATCACATGATTTTTTTTTTTTTATAATTTACCATAATCCTAACAATCCTAACCGAAACTTCAAAGCACAGGCAACCTCCAAAACCCTTATTTTATTTTATCCCCACGGGATGAATGAAGTGCATCCAGTACTTTCCCAGGCTTCTTGTAGAGTGTAGGTGTAGCGGTTGATCAAACACAACAGGGTGATGATGTGCACATTGCAGAAGTGTCACTGGTGCTTACATTAAAACATTTACAACTCATTCAGTTGGTGGGGTTCATAGATGTTCTTTGCATTCTTCACAAAATGTAAAAAATACAAATTCTCTGCCAAAATGCAAATTGCGCATTTTTCCACAGTATTCTGTTATAAACAGATTTCTAGGATCCCTGGGGATTAACACCTACTTTGAGCAATCGATCAAATCAATCCATTTTTAAATAAGTTGATCTACACAAAGTCTGACATGATTAAAGCATCATTTAGTAATTTAAAAATGACTTCTTTTATTCTATCGACCCTCATTTTTGTACACTGCAGTTTGTTTGTTTTGAACTTCGGCTCCCTGCTGCAGATGGGTTGAACCCTATTTCAAAACACAAAAAAATGTTTTTTTAGGACTGTACCATTAACGTCCATTACAAATATAATAGGGTGTTACGTACTGTTCTGTGTAAAATGCAGTGTCTGTTGTGGCATTGCAGTTTACACTGAGAAACATCTGCTTCAGAACCGGTACTGTGCCGCCACTGAACCACCTCGAGAGACGGGTCAGTGACAGAATAAAGAGTCTCTGCATTTTACCAGCATGTCCCATTGACACTGAAAGTGATTCCACATCAGTGCCGCCACAAACACGGTGATTAGTGCTAATCAGATATGAAACCAGCCCTTAATCTTTTTTTCTTTTGTTTTCTGACAGTTACCAAGCAGAACCACGTTTGATGCCTTGGACAATGTGAAGATGGAATCTGTCCCGATTAAAGAGGAGCTCCCTAAACTTGAACTGGTCCCCATTAGACTGGAGTTCACTGGACTGGCTTCCCTCCCCATTAAAGAGGAGCTCTGTGAGACGCCCTGTGACAGCATCAAGCCAGTGGTGTCTGGAATTAAAGCTGAGCGCAACGAACTGGAGATCTCCCAGACAGAAGAACCAGTTCCTATGAAAGAAGAGGTGCTGGAAATGGTGCGTATTAAACTGGAGCCCCTGAAAGAGGAGGTACTCTTGAAACCAGGGAAGGAAGAATCCGAAGACTTGAAAGCAGCCCCCACTGAGCTGGGTCCGGTACACCTGCGGGAGTGTAGCGTGGTGCTGGAGAGAATCTATGTGAGAAAGCAAGGCTCTGGAGAGGAAGGCTCTCCCAACAGCACGCAAGGAGGTGGACAGGACGACGAGAGCTCACATTCAGAGTGCAGTCCAGCAGGTGAGTGACTGACTAGCTGTGACATTGTCATTCTACACTGAGTGATGGCCACAATGTGACTGAGAGGCTGAGAACAGATAGCAGGGCTCCACATTAGCATCCAGGTTCATTTTGCATACTTGTCTACACTGAAGCAAATCACAGTGTCTGTGGCGGCACTGATGCGGAATCACTTTCAGTGTCAATGGGAAATGCTGGTAAATGCAGCGACACTCTCAAGGTGGTTCAGTGGAGGCACAGTGCCGATGTGAAGCAGATTTTTCTCAGTGTGAACAGACACCACATTTTATATAGGACAGTATGTAACACCCTATAATGTGTGTAATAGATGTTACTGGTACAGTCCTAAAACTCCCCTTATTTTTTCGTGTTCTGAAATCTGGTCCTGCCCACATCTGCAGCTGATGACACGGGGCTGAAGTTCGAAACCAACTGTCTGACCAGCGTAGGCTACAATATTGTATATTTTATGTCACAGGTTGGGTAATAAATAGCTTAAATATTTAATTTCACCTCAGAATATAAATGATAAAAACACAAATACTGTTAAAAATACCATATGTTAACAGCATTTCTGCTTTATATTATAAAACAAAGTTTAATTTATTAGAATAAGTTAGAGTTCTGGCTAAAATGGTTTATTCTTTAATTAAAATACTGTAGCCTACTGTTTTATGTGTATGATTACTTGGCACAAAAAGTTTGAAACAAACTATCAGTTTAACTTGTCTAAGCAACATACTGAAATGTGAGTTACCGGTAGACTTTATGTTTTGTGCTCTTGCAGATTTGAAGAACAGAATGTTTTTGTTTTTTAAAAAACGAATCCCTATTTAATGTGTGCAGCATACAGTATATTCTTTTGAAGTGTGACACACCGGCAGCATGTTTTAACACTGCATGATCTGCCTTCTATGTAAATGGAGGTATGCTGCCAAATTGCAGCTGAGCCTGTAATATCGCTGTGTGAATGCCGTACTGAAGGGTCCTTTTTGTAGGTTTACTTTTTTGCTTGAGTTTTTTTTTTTTTTTTTTAAAGTATTTTTTTTTACTAATTAATAAAAGCATGTCATGATCAGGACCCATCCTTCAATAAAAGGGCCGTTATGGCGTTATGGCAGAACAAGTACACACATGAGGAAATACATCCACTTTGTCAGTCTGTGCATACAGTAAATTGGTCAGCAGAAATCAATATATTTTGGAGGTGATTATTGTGAAGAGTCTGAATCGGGATTCATTTCAAGACATCATATACACAATTTGGGGGTGGGGCCCTCCTAGGCGGTCACCTTGCTTGCCTTGCCCTAAGGCCGGCTCTGAGAGACAGTGCTAATCTCTGTAGCCGGACATGTACAAAAGTATTTAACAGCAGTTAAATGGACATTAACACATACCGTGAAACTTCTATTAAACGGCCAGGCATTTATTTACAAAACTCACAAGCAGACCTGTAACGCAGTTTATTATTTCCTGTTATTGGGGGTAGATCACGTCAGTAATAGGCACACCCTATTGACCAGTCTTTGCGAGGGCTCGCTAGCAAGCCCCGCCCTGGGGGAGAAATTCTAAAAGCATTTAGCTGCCTGCGAGGAGGAAGTCGCTCTCTTTGGACTGAGACACAACAGAGAGCAGATCGCTAACACTGCCCATCTACTATAAGCTTGCGAGCTGTCGCTGATTCGGGACTAACACCATTCCACTGAGCCTAGGTAGGACGTGTTGTCCTTAAATACCATTCTTCTGGGATTACTATAAAACGCAGGAACCAATTACCCCATTCTGGAATTCAGTTAGCATACATAGAAAGGAGACCCGGCTGTCGATTTTGTATGCAATATGATTATTTAAAAATAAAACAGTAACCATTATTGACTCTGAAGAACTTTTTGTGTTGAGAAACGAACCCTTAATAAAAGTGTGGTTACAACTGGCGCCCAAACGAGGGGCCTGCGTTTAATAGCGATCTGAGAAAATAAAAGCGAGAAGCAAGAAAAGAAAATAATATAAAAATACATTTGTTTGTTCATTAAAACTAACTTTGCTTGCTTCACTGGACAAAACCGCTGGTTAAAAATAAGAAAATAACCAATTCTTACCGTGTGTTGTGAAGTAAACACTTCCTGTATTTCAACTGACATGAATACGTCCGGTTCAGCCATGGAAAACGTTGCTAGTGTGCGAACAGTGGAATTGCTGCCTGCAGCGACCTCTGGTGGTGGCAGTATAGCAACTACTTGTCAAGCTAATCCCAAAGTCATTGAAAGCAAAGCAGCTGAGTTGGAACTGGCAATGTTAGATGAGGCACGAGAAGCCGACCCCCTTGCGAATTTAAAGGGGCAAAAGCATACTTACAATGAAGAAAACGAACCAAATTGTTCTTTTTTCAAAGATATGCTGCAATGTATTTTGGATAGAATGGAGAACCAAAATCAACAAATAAATAAGAATTTAGGGTCAGTGCAAAACGATCTCCATAAGGTTACCAATGGCCTTAATGACCTCCAAAACGTGCTTAGAAGAGAAGTTAGTGACATTGGGAAGACTACAGATGATCTTATGGCCCAAATGGCATCTTGTGAATGTGTTATTTCCAAGCATGATGTTGCTTTGGAGAATATGCAAGCGGACGTAGGCTACATGCAAAAAGGTCTTCAGGGAACACAGCAGGACGTAGATGCTTTGAACCAGAAGGTAGAGAACCTGCAAAGCAAGGTTGACTCTGCTGTGATTGGGGACCTGAGAAGCCTTCGCCTAGAGGTCCGACACATTCAAGAGACCATGGCTTGTGGGGGTGACATGCCTAAACGACACACCCAGACCACAATGTCTCAGACTGAGAATGCTGTAGCTGATTCTCCTGCACTAAACCCCAGAGTTTCTGAGCTCCAATTCAGCACCCCTTTACCTCCATCACATGAAAGGTCTTCACTATCCACATCATGGTGCGCAAGCCCTGCACCATGGCTTCGTCCTCCATCTGTTATGCAGCCCCCTGAATATGGCAGTAAGGGAGGCCCCAAACCTCGTGAGTTTGTTGCTCTTTTAGAACGATACTTCCAAGCACAGTGTATTCCAGAGAACCAGTGGCTAATGCAGACTGATTTCCATTTTAAAGGGAGTGCACAGCAATGGTGGCGTTATAAACGGCAGCAGGTTCGCAGCTGGGAACAATTTAAGAAGGCGTTTCTGACCTACCATGAAGGTCTCATGAGCAGAGAACAGACACAAAGGGACCTGGAGGTCCGCCAGCACGCTGATGAGCCACTAGAAGCATTTGTCTGGAGAAAGTACGAACTACATTCTCAGATATACCCACAATGCTCTGAGGAGCAAGTGACTCAATATATTATTGGTCTCCTGCATCCTGATCTCAAAGTTTTAATGCGGTCAATGGAACTGAACACCCTTGAACAGCTAGTGCAGAGGGGCAAGACCTTACAACAAGACCTGAAGGAGGAGAGAGAGTATAAACGGCAGCAAAACTCCTTGTCAAAACCCCTTGCATTCAAAACTACTAACACCAGTGACAGACAGGAATCCCCTGAAGGGAAAGGCCAACAAAAAAAATATTACTCTGAAAAGTCTCAGTCCAGCATGGATGTTCAGTGTAGGTCATGCAATAAATTTGGACACTATCAGAGGAACTGCCCGAGGAAGTCCCAGCGTACCCCACCTGATAAAGTAACTGCTGCTGTTACTGGTATCTCTACAGGCACAGACAACCATCTGGACCAGGGAAACGTCAGAGGGGAGGCCGTGAAGCAGGAGCTGGGGCCTTCCTATTAGAACAGCATGCTCCTGCAGAAGGCGTGGCAGCAATGTATTCTGCCCACCAAGACCTACAGCACACATCTGAGCACTCAAGCAACGATCAAAACGTCCATGAAATCATGCACTCATTCGAAGGCACCAATCTCTCTGCTTGGTCAAGATATGGAGGCCTGCCTCTCCTTGAGGTAGAAGTAGGTGGCCACAAGACTCAGGCATTGGTTGATTCTGGAGCGACCAAATGTTTGATGTCCAGTGAACTAATGCGGAAACTTTCCATGCCACCCCACATGTTGTCAGCGTGGGAAGGGAACGATGTCACCTTGGCTACCGACATCAAGTGCTCACCCTTGGGGTTGTTGAAGGTTCGACTGAAGATGGTAGGAAGGTTATGGGAGGGAACGGTTTTAGTGATGGATGATCTCACAACAGAGCTGATCATTGGAGTTGACTTAATTCGTGAAACTGGATTGTTAATAGACCTCCAGCACATGAAGGTGTGGTATTCTAGCTCAGCCAAAGGGGTGCCTATCCCACCTACCAAGACGACACAAGAACTTCCAGTGCTTGTGGCAGCGGGTGATTCTCCAATTCTGGAAGTGGAAGGAACCACCTCCTTGCAAAATAGTAGCACAACAGGCTCATCCTCCAAGGAAAAGCACAGTCAGCTACAGGATGTACTGCAACGGTTCTCAGAAGTTTTAGGGGACCATATGGGCAGAAGTGACACTGTTCAACACCATATTACAACAAATGGATCCCCACCCTGTCGGCAGAGACCTTATCCATACAGCCCAGAGAAGCGAATGTCCATCCAGCAGCAAGTTGAAGAAATGCTGAAGTTAGGTGTGGTTGAGCCCTCTAAGTCACCCTGGGCATCTCCTGTAGTCATCGTTAAAAAGAAAGATGGCAGTGATCGCTTCTGCGTAGACTACAGGAGACTTAATCAGGCAACCCAAACAGATGCCTTTCCTATGGTGAACATGCGGGAGGTCCTTGACAGTCTTCATGGGGCAGTCTACTTCAGCACTCTAGACTTACGCTGTGGATATTGGCAGATAGCTATGTCACAAGACAGTCGGGAAGCGACCGCTTTCATTACACACATGGGACTGTACCAGTTCAAAGTCATGCCTTTCGGGCTAAAGAATGCTCCAGCCACGTTCCAGAGGCTTATGAATGAGGTACTTCGGGGACTAGTCCATCGCAATTGCTTTGCTTATCTTGATGACATTGTCATCTTCTCGTCAAGCTGGGAACGGCATCTCCAAGATCTAACTGAAGTATTGCAGCGACTCAAGGATCATGGACTCACCTGCAAGCTTGAGAAATGCGTGTTCGGTCAGAAAGAACTCAAATATCTAGGACACATTATTTCTGACAAAGGTGTAGCCCCTGACTCAAAAATGTTGGAAGCAATGAATCAGTATCCCAGACCAAGCAAACCAGAACATATTCGACAGTACTTGGGCATGTGTAACTGGTATGGAGGATTTATCGAGAGACTCTCTGACATTGCTGAGCCACTGACAAGACTGTTAAAGAAAAATACCTCTTGGAAGTGGAGTACAGAAGCAGAAGCAGCCTTCCAGCATCTTAAAGAAGAGCTACAGAGTGCTGTGCATTTGAGCTATCCAAACTTCCATAAGCCTTTTGTCCTTCAAACTGATGCCAGTAGTGTAGGACTAGGAGCAATCCTTTATCAGATGGAAGGGGAGAGAAAGTGCATCATTACGTATGCAAGCAAGACACTCAATGCTACAAAGCGGTGTTACCATGCCACTGAAAGGGAGTGCCTAGCGGTGGTATAGGCTGTAAAGAAGTTTCGTCCTTTCCTTGATGGACGTCGCTTTACACTAGTCACTGATAACAGTGCACTGAAGTGGCTAGCCAGTATGAAAGATACCAGCAGTAAATTAGCACGATGGTATTTACAGCTTCAGGAATTTGATTTTGAAGTGCAGCACTGTGCAGGAACTTCAAATCAAGCATCAGATGCCCTGTCTCGGAACACTGTACTGGAAGACAGCTCTGATTATAGTTCTCTAGATGACAAGATGCTGCCTGAATTGCAGCTCCCACCGGAAGAAGCCATAACAGTCCTTGTCTCTACCGTAGTGGAGGGGAACCCTCCACGCCTTTTAAGCCGAGATATTGTTCAAGAGGAGCAAAAGAAGGATGGGTACCTGTTGCCTATCATTGAGTACCTCAGTCATGGAACTGTTCCCCCCTGCAAAGAGCAAGCAGCAAGAATCAGAGGTACTCACCGAAATTATGCACTTGTAGATGATGTCCTCTATCGAATGGATGGGGATCCTTACCGCACAGAATCAGAAGAGGATTGGAAGATGGTAATTCCTCATTCTCTCAAGCAGGAAGTGCTTAAGTTATTTCATGACTGTGAGACAGCTGCACATTTGGGGTTCCACAAGACGTTAAATCATCTTCAGCAGCGGTACTTTTGGAGAGGCATGGTGCGAGATGTTGCAAACTATGTCAGAAGTTGTGACATCTGCCAAAAGGTCAAGCCAGACAACCAGAAACCAGTAGGTTTGATGGTACCTCAGAAGCCTGTCGAACCCTGGTATAAGATAGCTGTTGACCTCATGGGACCGCTGCCAAAGAGCTCTAGTGGAAATGAGTATCTTCTGGTTGCTGTGGATCAGTTTACTAAGTGGGTGGAATTATTTCCCATGCGTCGTGCTACAACAAAGAAAATCTTGGTTAAGCTGGAAAACGAAGTGTTCTGTCGCTGGGGTATACCGGCAATTATCTTATCTGATAATGGGCCTCAGTTTGCGTCCAAGGAATGGAAGGAAGCTTGCCTAAGATGGGGAATAAAACCTCAGTATACTTCTCCTTACCATCCTCAGGCCAATTGGACAGAGCGAATGAACCGCACAATCAAGATCATTCTTCAGTCGTATGTCCACCAAGATCAGTCCAGATGGGATGAGGACCTCGCAAAGTTTGGTCTTGCTATTCGTACAGCAGTACAAGACACCACTGGCTATAGCCCAGCACAGCTCAATCTTGGACGAGAGATAGCTCTCCCAATTGATCGTTCATTGGCCACTAACAAAGACCCAGTTGAAGAAGATCTAGGAGAGTATCAAGAAGCTCTCTATGAAAAACTACATCGATATTATGAAACAGCCAGAGATAACATTGCAAAAGCTCAACAAAAGCAGCAAAAGTATTATGACGGGAAGCGCAGACATGTAAAGTTCAATGATGGAGATCAGGTTCTTCTTCGTGCACACCCCATCTCTTCAAAGGAACAACGATTCTCTGCAAAACTGTCTCAAAAGTGGGTTGGACCCTACAACATTGTAAAGGCTATTTCGCCACTCAACTACGAACTTTGTGATCCTGTCTCGGGTAACAATCTGGGAGTTCAACCTGTACACAACTTGCGACCATTCAATCACAGAAAACTGGCTGGAGAAGAGACACGTTCCTCTGATGTAACAACTCAGAAACTGAAGGAGGGTGAACCGAAGATGCGCAGCCCCAAAAGGATTCAGGGAAGACCCTACAACCTGCGGAACCGGGCCAAACCGGTCCATAGGGCCCTTGCCGTGGGTTCTTGAAAAAAAATTGCAGCCTGAAGTTTCCTGTGCATTAGCATGACAGCACCATAAGGAGAAAACAATGAAAGGATAACCTGTCTACAAGGGACACTACAAACTGTTCAGTTATTTGTGTGTCACATATTTAGATTTTATGTTATTAATATTTAGCGTTCAGAATGTTATGTAATGTTTTGTGGACAGCCAAGGTCACTTGATGTAACTGTATTCTTAGAGTAACTGTGCACAGCCACCTTAGCGGAGGGGAGTTGTAACGCAGTTTATTATTTCCTGTTATTGGGGGTAGATCACGTCAGTAATAGGCACACCCTATTGACCAGTCTTTGCGAGGGCTCGCTAGCAAGCCCCGCCCTGGGGGAGAAATTCTAAAAGCATTTAGCTGCCTGCGAGGAGGAAGTCGCTCTCTTTGGACTGAGACACAACAGAGAGCAGATCGCTAACACTGCCCATCTACTATAAGCTTGCGAGCTGTCGCTGATTCGGGACTAACACCATTCCACTGAGCCTAGGTAGGACGTGTTGTCCTTAAATACCATTCTTCTGGGATTACTATAAAACGCAGGAACCAATTACCCCATTCTGGAATTCAGTTAGCATACATAGAAAGGAGACCCGGCTGTCGATTTTGTATGCAATATGATTATTTAAAAATAAAACAGTAACCATTATTGACTCTGAAGAACTTTTTGTGTTGAGAAACGAACCCTTAATAAAAGTGTGGTTACAGACCAGCGCCTATTGGAGACTGCCAATTTATTTGAGACCTGGCGATTATATAGACGAGGAAACTTTGGAAAATGAACAAGCAGAAATAAAAATTTGTATTGTTAATATACTGTAATATTGTAAGGGTTTAAAAAGATTAGACAGCCAGGCATGGGTTATATAAATGCGAACAGGCCACTTGAATCAAGCATGGAGGGTTTATTACAGTGAAAAGGGATACAAAACAACCGTGCCAAACTCAATCTTTCTCTTCTCATCTGGACTCCCCTGAACTGACGGTACAGTAAAAACAAGCTCTATATACAAATAAGTAAATTAAAGATATAAACTACTAGCACTTTTGTTTATAAATATAGATCAATGTTGTCTATTAATAAAGATAAGTAATGAAATAATAATAGGTCTAATACTGGTAATAATAAGTTCAATCCATCCCAGATATAGAATGCAGGTAGGTTAGGCTTACAGCGCAATAATAATAATAGTTTGTTTTTTCTTATGGCCCCTGGTGGTGATGTCTCCGTTCAGTATATCCAAGTAACCATTTCCATAACCGCTTAATCCTTTACAGGGTCATGGGGAGTAACCATTATGTATTGTGATAACAGCATCTTCCAGATATCATTTCAATTTCCATTTAAATCATGATCTTATGTACACTTTGTATTACTAAACTTTGTACTTCAGCCCTCATATAATGCGTCTTTATTTTACACATTGCAATTGAAGGTAACCTGGCTTCAAAACGATACAATTAAATACTGGTCTTTTTTTATTCTTAATAAAATTACCCTTTTTATTTGTTATAAATGCAATAAATTCAACACAAAGCAACGCGATATACTGTTCAAAGCAAGAATTATTAAACTTAAACCAGAATGTATATGTTTGATGCCCTCAACACACACACTTCAAGTGGTGCTCCGCAGCCCTTGTGTGCTCACAAAGTCTCCTCGCAATTACCCCAGACCGCTCGTGAACCCACAATGCTATTCATGAGCTACTTGACTAACGACGGTGTTTGGGAAACACATCAGATTTGACACGTTGCTGTTACGATGGTCGAGTTACTTTTGGGAAACGGCACCCTGGATAACTTTCGAGTTAGACCTAATGTCGTTTAAACAATACATTTCTAGCATATTATTCCAACTATCAACATTAATAAGCACGGTCAACATTGATTATTTGAACATTTTCAACAGTAGTCTTTTTGAAACGAGTAAACACAAGTCTGTTTGCGGATCCTGGAGTAGTCTGTGGACTATGTGGTATCAGTGGTTTTGGTCATGGTCGTGGCAATAATAATGGGTTTTTGTTTCAGAAATGAAAGCTGAAACACATTGAGAGTGGTCCAAGTTTATTGTGTGGTATATTGCAACCAGTAAGTTCCAGTGTGTTTTGCATTGAAGGGATGAATTCGCAACTCCTTAAAGGGAATGTCCGATCCCCCCCCCCCAATTAGGAATTTTTCAACAACAATGGATATTGAATGAAGTCATTACCCAGCCTCCATGTTCGTCTTTCTTTAGGGATTTGACATCTCCAATCTTTGAATGAAGTCGTTATCCAGCCTCCATGTTCCTCTTTCTTTAGGGATTTGACATCTCCAATCTTTGAATGAAGTCATTACCCAGCCTCCATGTTCCTCTTTCTTTAGGGATTTGACATCTCCAATCTTTGAATGAAGTCATTACCCAGCCTCCATGTTCCTCTTTCTTTAGGGATTTGACATCTCCAATCTTTGAATGAAGTCATTACCCAGCCTCCATGTTCCTCTTTCTTTAGGGATTTGACATCTCCAATCTTTGAATGAAGTCATTACCCAGCCTCCATGTTCCTCTTTCTTTAGGGATTTGACATCTCCAATCTTTGGCAAAGCAGTAGGTTTTATGTGTTTTTGTTCATCAGTATTTTGTTCTGGAGGTACTGCCTGTATCAATTGCGGGTTCTCGCTTCCCCTCTGTTAACATCACTGTGGAGTTCTCCTTGTTTGTTAATCACTGCTTCCACCAGATCTTAGTTCATAGCAAAGCAGTAATCGGCTTGTTTATCTCTCATTGAGGGAACACAGGGATCTGGACTAAAGGGTGCATTTCAGTGACTGCTAGCAGGCTCACCAATGCACACAGAACAGCAGCTTCTGAAATGAAAAATCAAGTGAAGGATTTATTCTTTGTTAATATTTGAAAACCTTAAATATATATTGCATGACTTTTGCCCCAACCTCCCCATTGAAATATAGGTCTAAGACTTTAATTTAGAATGTATTCTAGACAATATCAGCCTTTAAACAATTTGCACTAATCCACATGAAACCATTTATATGTCGGCTGTTTCCTTGTTTTTACAAACCATCATATTCCCCTCGCCACATGTGTCTATAATTTCACGTGGTCCCGTCCAATTTGCTGCCCAAGGCCACTTTTGTAAAAAGTTTTTAATCATTAGCTTTTCCATAATCTCAGTCTACAAGCCATTAATTAGTTAATGGCTAAAGTAAAACTTGTTTTCTTATTACAATGTCAATGTGTCTTACTTTTAAAATGTTCAGATTACTTTTAATTTTTGTAATATGAATTGCATTTATTCTCATGGATCTTTCTCAGTGGAACTGGTAGATAAACATCGTAATGGATCTGCTCCTAAAGACCATCCACAGTAATTTATCAAATTTGGCTAATTGGGTAAAACTTCAATGTAATTTAATGAACATGTCCATAACTACCAGATTTAGTTAACAGCCAAGGTCTTTCAGTGTTTATCAAAAGTAAGAAATAAACAATTTAAATGATTCTTACAACAAAATGCTTTATGTGTTAATTAATTCTATGCAAAATCAATCACCAAATTCATGTTATTTTCTTCCTAATCACTTCTAAGTATTCAAAGTATATTATTTAAAAAGTGGGCATTGAAATGAGTGTGTGTGTGTCTGTGTGGTGAGAGCCTGTAGTCCCAGAATGCAGCTGGACATCTTTCTCTCCATTCTCACACAGTCCGTACAACACAGCTTGAGATCCCAAACACAGTTCAATTTATTGTATTTATTTGTTTGTCGAAACCAAATTGTACCCAATTATGTAGGTAAAAATCGATGAAACAGTTAAGAGATTTGATTAACATTCCCAGTCCTCTAATTCACTCTCCCTCTAGAAGCTATAGTGTGTGCAATATGAAACTTAATGTTATGTTCTTCTTTAAAAGAGACGGCTATCTCTTACAGCGACCTTTTTGAATAGTCAGAGTTTTCTGGTACTTTTTTTTTTTTTTTTTTCAAAAACAATTCACATACATTTTGAACTTTTATATGTTTCCCATAACATCACTCAAGCATTTTGACACTTGACATTGAAGACTATGACTTTGGCACTGACTGGCACTCAGTTCTCTTTTAAAAGCCCAATCATTTGACAACTGCCTGATCATATTCCTCCCACTTTCGCTGTAGAGTCCAGCCAACCCTGACCCTGACACCTGTCAAATACCAGACGGACATGGCTGCCTTTTCTAACCTGGATGCCCTGCCGTCTGCTAACCGCTGTCTCTAATTTTATCCTATTGTTGCCCCCTGGGTTTCTGTTAGAAGGCGCACGTTTAACCACCACATTTTCCCTTAAGCCCCATGTCCCCATGTAGCAGCACTAACCCATCTGGCTGCAGTGCAGGGCATAGGGTCAGCAACACCCGCTCTGGCGGTGGTGGTGGTGGCAGTGGCCACACTGCTGCTAGTGGTGACAACAGCCACTCCTCTGCTGCTGCTGGGGCAAACGGCCACTCAGGCACGGGTGCTGTCGGCTCCAGACGCTCCGACAGGCTCACTTTCTCTCCCCGTGGGAACCATAGCTCCGCCCCCTCTGGTTGACATGACTGCCATTCCCCCTTCCTGGGCTGGCGGTAGCTCCTCCCCCTGAGAATGCTGGGCTGAGAGCTCCGCCTCCTTCTCTGGTAACTTGGCTGGCGGTAGCTCCTCCCCTTTAGACTGCTAGGCTGAGAGCTCCTTCTTTCCTGACCAACAGGATGGCAGCTGCCTTCTTCTGCCCCGCCGCCTTTTCCGCCTCTTCTTATTTTACTGGCTAATGGAACAGAAGCCCCTCCTTCCTTCTCGTCTCCTTTCTTTTCAGTGGCGGACGCGACCTGGAAGCCCTTTCGTCTTACCCATCTCTTCACTCTGCTGTCTGCTTTGCACAAACTGTCAAGGCTGGTGTTGTTTCAAAGAATAATTTGTCCTGTTTAGAATTAATAAAACCTGTAATTATACATTTTACTTGTTTTTTTTAGTTATGTTTATTTGAATCAAACTTAGGTGGAATCGCCACTGTTGGTCAAAATTCTCAGGAATCTACAGGAGGGTTCTGTATTTAATCTGGGGTCTACAGGGTTAATATGACATCTATTGGGGAATATGACTTTATTCCGAATCGGCAGGCTTACCCCCCCCCCTGCCAATATACTAGACTTAATATTCAATCACTCTTATTCATTTATTTCTAATCCACAGATTTAAAATGATCTTTATTGCTAATCGGCGGGTTTGTCCTCCGATATATTGGAGTTAATATTCAATCACCCTTATTCATTTATTCTATTTTTATACAGCAGATTTGTGAATCAACATATAATCAATGAGTTTATTTCCAATTACTCTCTCATTTACAATCAACAAACAAGGTTATCGTACACACAATTACTCCCAGAAAACTCCTGTAACCTTGACAAGCTTATTGTGCATTCAACTGCTCTCTGGTTTCTCCTGCAACCCAATCTAACAAATGACTCTCTGGGTTCTCTTGCAACCTAGGCTAGCCTTTCCCATTTGCATGTTCAATTACTCTCAACATAGGCAAGCTTTTTTTATTTATTTTTTTATAAACTTAGTCGTTGCCAGTAATTTATTATTTTCTCCCAATTTGGAATGGCCAATTATTTTATTACGCTTGGCTCACCGCTACCACCCCTGCGCTGACTCGGGAGGTTGAAGATGAACACACGCTGTCCTCCGAAGCATGTGCCGTCAAGCCGACCGCTTTTTTTCACACTGCAGACTCACCATGCAGCCACCCAAGAGCTACAGCGTCGGAGGACAACGCAGCTCTCGGTCAGCTTACAGGCAAGCCCGCAGGCGCCCGGCCAGAATACAGGGGTCACTGGTGCGCGGTGAGCCGAGACACCCTGACCGACCTAAGCCCTCCCTCCCCCCGGGCGACGCTCGGCCAATTGTGCGCCGCCCCTTGGAAGCTCCCGTCCTCGATCAGCAAAGGAATAGCCTAGATTCAAACTCGCGACTTGCAGACTATAGAGCGCATCCTGCACTCACGTGGAGCGCCTTTACTGGATGCGCCACTCGGGAACCCCCCAGCATAGGCAAGCTTAACTGTATGTACAGTCCCTCTCAGGAAATTAGCAATAACAACTTGACTCCCTGGTCTTCGCAACCAGAATGGGATCAGGACCATTATACTCTGTATAGTACAGGGTTGCTAGATTTCTACAGTGTTTATAGCCCAAAGTCACTTCAAAACTAGCCTCATTTGGTTTTTTTTTACTGAAACCAAGCTTATTACCATTAACATGTAGCCCTATCCTTCAATGCTGCTACTGTTTCCCAAAGAAGAAAACAGTTCAATCTTTTAAAGTTATGCCACCAATCTAATTAGATGATCACATCATTTAAATCAATTAAACAGCCACATCAATTAAATACACCTAACAAATTAAAAAAGGCAAGTTGTTGGCTCTTTTTTGCAAACACAAAAAAGTTAAGTTAATTGAAAGTATGCCCCATGCATTGAAATAACACATAAAAAAACATTTTTAACCTCTTACCTTCAAACTCCTCGTGTAAGGGCCAGCTGTTATCATCACGCAGGTGTATCTCAAGTCAATTTTAAATGTACAAAGAAAAAAGTATGTACCAAATAAAACATTTTTACTTATATATATATATATATATATATATATATATATTACTTTCAAAAAAGCTCCTCTGAGTCTGCACCATCTTCTGCGTTATTTGCTTCATATATGTCGCCTGTAAACAGTGACAGCATTGCTTTGGATGGCTGAAATTGGTTGCAGCAAAACTTATTACGCTGCATATATGCATGCGGGTCCTTAGTTTGGTTTTGATTAGGGCCATTTGTGAAAAAGCACGTTCCACTGATGCATTGCTAAATGGTAGGGCTAAAAGAGATAAGGCAAAAAGACCAAGTTCAGTGAAATCTTTATCACCAGCTGCATCGGAGTGTTTAGCCACTTCAACCCAGAACTCTTTAATTTGGCTGTCTTCAGTGTGCTCCCAGTGTACATTGTTCAAAGCTCGCCATTGCTGTTCGAGTTTGCCAAGATCTCCATTGTAAAGTGGCAAAAATGATAAATTTGCCAGCTGTGGCTTTTTGGAACTGAGTACAACAGTTGGGCTGAGAACGGTAAGTGACTCAAGTTGCTGGATATTGGGAGGCAATCTTTGTTTGATCTCTTTCAGAAACTCGAACATGTAATCTCTGCATCTGCGTTTGATATCCTCTGCTTTCTGAGGTTCGATCTTTGATTGTGACAGTTCTAACTGGAACTTGATCCCGAAGTCCACTGCTGAAAGTGGCAAGCTGTTTCTGTCGGACGTTATGTCAAAATCCATTACAGATGACCATGTTGGAAAATCGTGAGGTTTCATGATTCGTTGGATCAAACTGCGGTAAAATGTCATTAAATCAGCAAGAGGTTTCGCTGGATTGGCACTGTCAAGCTGAAACAGCTTGTTTATTCTGTTAACCTCAGTGACGAGGGGCTGAAAAAAAACCAGATACATTCTGTTTACGCGGTCTGAATGCATCTGGTACAGCAGTTCAGCATTGTAATTCCTTTCAGTGTCCTTTGTAAGCTGAAAGTGCAACTTTAGCTCTTCATACTGAGAAAGCACTCGATCAACACACTGGCTAATTGCAAGCCATCTTGTGTCAGAAAGCTGCAAAATCTTCAGCGGGGCTTCTCCAACATTAATGGTGGCATAGAGATCGCGGTACTTCTTTTGACGCTGAGTGCTGTGGGAAAACCACGAGTACGTCTGTGATACCATGTACTCGATGTTTCGAGGAAGTACGTCCATTGCTTTTGATGCACAGAGCTGCAGTGAATGACAAACACACTTGATGTACACAATTTTTGGATTCACCTCCCTTAACTTTGTTAGTACCGAATTATTTTTCCCACACATTGTATTGCAACCGTCTGTTGCCAGACCAATGCATCTTTCCACTTCGTTTGTTTTCCTTTAAGAATTTGAACAAGGCTGTTGCAATGCTGTGAGAATCACCGGCTGGCAAGCTAACAATCCCGGTAAACGATACGTTCATGTTTTCTGCTGAAGTACCTGAACACCACACAGAGTTGCTTGTTTGCACTGATGTCTGTGCTTTCGTCCACAATTAGAGAGTATGGCTCTTTGGCGATGTCTTCAAGCATCTCCTGATGAACAATGGGCCCGATGACACATTTTATAAGTGCTGAGCATTTTGTTCTATGAAGACTAATATCCTTCTGTACAACTTCCCTGACTATGCATCCCAAATGATCTACGGTGAGGATGCTGGAAAGGCAAGCAATATGGGCTGCCAGCTTCAACTCACATATTTTAATGGAATTGTCAACTTGTTTCTTAAATCCTGTGTCAAATAAGCTTCTTGTATTTGAATAGGGAGCTGCATTTCTAATATGTTTCTCTGTCTTACTGTGAGCTAACAGATCGCTGTGATGCGCTCGCACTTCACATTTACAGTACCTACACGCTGCTTTTGAGTCATCGCCAGGTACACGGCTAATCCATGCTTGTAACCCTTTTTCTTTCTCAGTCTTTGCAGTATTTTTTCAGTATTTAGATTACTTCTTTATTTTTCCTGCTTTTTAGCGGTTTCGATGTTTCTACCCTGTTTCTTAAAATGGCTGCTTTTCACTGTCAATTAACACAATCATTCGTCTCTCACTCCTGTTCACTCGCATGGTCATGCGCAGTGGTGGTTGTGGTCATGCGCAATATGTTATTTTATTGGGAAACAAAGTTTTACATAGTTTGTGTGCACTGCGGCGGGTAGGCTGCAAAAGTTTATACATTTTTAATAAAGTTATTCTTTTTTATATGTATAAAGTAAACTAGCCCAAAAAACCACGAGACCTCTTGAAAGTAGCCCAAAAAGTAGCAACCAGCGACTCCTAAATATTTCCCGCGGCTGTCTTTTTAAAGGAAAACCGCAGACCTGGCAACTCTGGTATAGTATTTCAAACACCCAATCTCTGTCTACTTTACACCACCCCTTAAATCTGTTTTTCGAAAAAGACTAAAAGTTCTAGGCTGACTCTCCTGATCAAACCTTCCGAGATCGGCACAGGGCCCCAGAATCAGAGTGCACAGATTCCTCGTAGAAATGTACAGCTCTGTTACCTCCTACAATCTCCCTATCCTAATCTAGCTGATCGGGCTAGTATTAATGACAGATAGGTACCCATTGCAACCCTTTTTGACAAATAATAAACAATAATCAACAACACCAGAAAAAACAGTATAGTAGGTTACTATTCCTGTGATGAATAAATTAAACTTATACTCACTCATCCTTAGTATTCCTCTAAAGTTCAGTTAAAGAGAGGTTAGAAGGTTCCTTCATGCATTCAGATGGATGAAATCAAATCAGTTTTGCAGCCTCCCTGGTGCGGACTACACTACAGTTACCTACACTACCTAACCCAGAAAAGGTCATGAAACGACATAATGAGGAAGGAACATTTGCTGCATTTCTTACTTAAAACCGTCTCTGATTTTTCTCTCCTGTTTGTTTTTTCCAGGTTCCAGTCCAGCAGTTAAAGCAAGGACCCAGTTAAGGAATTTAAAAATACTGAGAGGAGAGAAATTAAAATATACCAGAGGAGAGAAACCGTATCGCTGCTCTGACTGTGGAAAGAGTTTCAGGCACTCAGGAGACCTTGTGATACACCAGCGAATTCACACAGGAGAGAAACCCTATCGCTGCTCTGACTGTGGAAAGAGGTTCAAGTCATCAGGACACCGTACAGCACACCAGCGAATTCACACAGGAGAGAAACCGCATTGCTGCTCTGACTGTGGAAAGAGTTTCAGGAACTCAGGAGACCTTTCAAAACACCAACGAATTCACACAGGAGAGAAACCTTATCGCTGTTCTCACTGTGGGAAGAGTTTCAGTCGGTCTGGAAATTTTGAATTGCATAAGCGAACTCACAAAGGAGAGAAACCATATCACTGTTCTGACTGTGGGAAGAGTTTCAGTCGGTCAGAACACCTATTAATACATCAGCGAATACACACTGGAGAGAGACCGTATCACTGCACTGACTGTGGGAAGAGTTTCAGTCGATCAGGACAACTTGTAACACACCAGCGAATTCACACAGGAGAGAAACCATATTACTGCTCTGACTGTGGGAAGAGTTTCAGGGATTCAACAGACCTTGTAAAACACCAGAGAACTCACACAGGAGTAAAGCCATATCACTGCTCCGACTGTGGTAAAAGTTTCAGTCAGTCAGGACAACTTGGAAAACATCAGCGGATTCACACAGGAGAAAAAACGTTTCATTGCTCTGACTGTGGGAAGAGTTTCAGTTCGTTAGCAAACCTTGCTTCACACCAGCGAATTCACTCAGGAGAGAAACCGTATCACTGCTCTAACTGTGGGAAAAGTTTCCGTCACTCAGCATCCTTTGCTGTACACCGGCGCATTCACACAGGAGAGAAACCGTATCACTGCTCTCACTGTGGGAAGAGTTTCGGTCACTTGGCATCCTTTGCTGCACACCAGCGTATTCACACAGGAGAGAAACCGTACCGCTGCTCTGACTGTGGAAAGACTTTCAGACGGTCGGGACACCTTGTTTCACACCGGCGCGTTCACACAGGAGAGAAACCGTACCACTGCTCTGATTGTGGGAAGAGTTTCAGTCAGTCAAGATCCCTTGTTACACACCAGCAAATTCACATAGGAGAGAAAAAAAAAAGAAAATGTAAATAATGTTCCTGCATAAAAATAACTTTTATCCATTTTGCTTCCTGGCATTTCAGCACAGCAGTGTGCTGCTGAATAGTGTGGCTGCCCAAGCCGAGGAGACAGTAAGAAAAAATCCTTAAATGGAATTTACTAGTGTAACGACCTCGCCCTTAGCACAAAGCCAACCACTATGGAGTGATTACCTCCCTATATTAAATATATCCCATGACAAAAACAAGTTCGACAAACAGCTGTTTAAAGGGGTGATCTCAAATGCAAAAATCCAAGTTAGGAGAAGCAATTAGGCCAATCTTGTCAAGCAAATAGGCACAATAGGAAAGGTGCTGGGGCCCAAGATTCACACAATTCTTGCTTCTAACTTGGCGCCTTTTTTTTGATCACTTCGCTCCACTTTATCGCTCCTCTTGAAATGCTCTTTGTATGATTGAAGTGACTGAGACACACACTCACATTGTAATACGAAAGACATAATTTCGGATTGGATCAGAATCTGAGTGCTCATGTTCAACACTGTGTTGTTGTTGTTTTTTTTTGTTTTTTTTAGTTTTTTTTAATAAATAGAGCTATTAAAAAATGATATGTCCAAACTACAAAGTAAAATGCGCAATGCAAATTTAGGACACAGTGTAAATGCTCTTATTGGAAGTCCAGGAATGCTGAATTCAGCTCCATCGATTGCTATGAGCTACAGCTGTATCACAGAGCAGCTCTCCTGGTAAACCCTTTGAAGGAGGAAACAAACTGCTATTGTTAATTATTTTGCATAGAATGGCACAAGGCAGCTGTAATAGAGTAAATGTAGATGCGCTTTTAGACTGTGTGTTGCTGCTAGCCCCACCCTGTGCAAATTCAAAGTGTAAAACCAGATAACACAACGAGCAGGGCACAAGCTAAGCGATGAGCTGTATTTGATTAGGGAAATAAAAGCTGTTTACTTTGACTATCTGCGTCAGTCTGGATTCTTATAGAAATCAAATGTAAGACAACAAATATACTAGAAGTGTCAGGGGTGGAAGTTGCAGGTTGAGATTTTAGAGTCAGTGTTTCCCTGCATGCATTACTGTGAGCAGCTCCTTCCTCCAGACACAGACCCACACTGGAATGTTTAGATGACTGGGTGTGAGGAGCCTTGTGTTAACAATGGGAGAACTGGGCTGACTGGGGAGGTAACTGCTACTGCCTATTTCAATAGTCTTATTACTGTGTTGTACATTATGGACAGCAGTGGTGCTCTGGCTCCCTCTTGTGGTCACTATTAATATCTGCTGTGTGTCTCTCGGAGGTCAAATTAATTGCTCTTTGTCATTAAAATGCTGTTTTTATCATCAAACTCTTTGGACTACTTTTCTGAGTATGAACACATCTCTTCTGTATGCAGGTTTTTAAATGATGAAAACAAGAAAAAGAATGAAGTAAAGCAAATAGATTATTGTTTACTTCCTCACATTGTAAAGTAATAGCAGCACTAATGTCCCCCACGGTGGGCTCTAAGACTAGATCATTGACCTGGTCTTTCTTTAAATGATCTTTCACGTTGGACACATTCAAATGTCATCACTGTCATTAAACAACATTTTACATTCATACTGAAATTATTTTATTAATATTGCTTACTTAATAAAATAAAAAAAAATCTTCTAAAAATTATAAAATTCAGGGGCTCCTGAGTGGAGCATTCAGCAAAGGCACTGTGCCGGAGTGCAGGATGTGCCCTATAGCCCGGAGAGCGCTGGTTTGAATCCAGGCTATACCACTGACACAGCCTAATCAAACCCAGCTCTGTGCAGTCCGACTGTAGCAGCTCTGCAGCTGCTCTCAGCATCAGCCCCTGTGGTTACTGTCTATGAGCCAGAGCAGTTCCTGCAGAGCTGAGGGAGGTTTTTGTACGGACGTGTATCACTGTGTGAATGTGTAGCTATTGCCCTGCTGACAGTAATAATCTCCTGCATCTTCAGGCTGCACTCCACTGATGCTCAGTGTAAACTGTGTCCCTGATCCACTGCCACTGAATGGAGCTGGAGTCCCAGAGTGACGGTTAGAAGTAGAATAAATCAGGAGTCAGGTTTCTGCAGGTACCAGTGGATGGAGCTGGTACTAACAAAGCTGCTGGCTGTACAGCGGATAGAGACCGTGTGTCCTGGAGAACAGACTGAGCTGTTGGAGACGGAGTCAGAACAACGTCTGCACTGGACTCTGGAGAAAAAATACAACAAAAAATGATTATAAAATAATAATGCAAGAGTCAAATTAAATAGTGTTGTGTTAGAATACAAACAAAATGTACAGAAGCGGCTAGACAGATTTACTTCAATGAAAAGTTCTGTTTAAAATGAACTCCAGTCAAGCTTTCAGATTTATAAATAACTATTTAATTATCACCTTGAGCAAAGAGCCCCCGTGTCCCCAGCAGCAGAAGCAATGGCATCATTGTACTGTGTGTTTCAGTGACTCTGAAAGGGCTGAGCAGTGACTCATCAATAATGTGTGTCTCAAAGTGTTTGGAGCAGTGAGGCAGGCACCGGTATACAAAGCAGCTTCCTTTCTACAAATCCTGCTGCTGCTGCTGCTGTCACAGATAGAGGAGATCTGAGCCGTGAGTGAGCACCAGTGCAATTGATAGGGTCGGGTTCACTTTGACTGTTTTCTTCTATTTTTCCCCCAGTCAAAGCTATCAGTATATCACTGCTGTCTAATATAACTGATCTGTTTGTCTAAACTGACAGTAATATTTCTGTTTCTGTCATCATTTCAATGCTATTGTGTATTAAAGGGTATGTAGTGCCCTACCCCTAGTGGTATACCTTCCCACGTGCTGCTGCTGCTGCTGTAGAAGTAATGGACCTGTCATTTTTCTTTTCATTGGTCACATTTTGACTGCTTCTTACTGTTATAAATTGGACATCTACTTCACTGTCTTTCACAGGCCTTTTCAAGATGTACCTTGAGCAAGCTGCTAGGAGTGTGTTTTCATTATGTCAATCAGAATGATATTTAACAAGCCAGGGGAAAAGGTATCAAACTCCTTGTGGCAAAGTGGTTGCTGATTATGAACAGGTGCAGAGGTGATGCAGTGCAGGAATAAACGGACGAGATTTGTAATCCGGTATGGAAAAATATACGTTTTATTTTTAGTTATAATCCAGGTCTGGTGACCAAATAATAAGCGATGCGTAAAACACGGAGTACAGTAACAGGGATTGCAGCCCTAAACAATAAACACAGCATCTCTCCCACAATATACAACCACGGTCACCAGTCCTGGGTGCGTGCTGTAGTGCTCGTGGTGGGTGATACAGGTTAAAGAGTGACAAATAGTGCAGTGCTGTTCCGGGTTCAGTGCTGGCTCTTACTAACAGCTCCAGAACGTGTTAGCTGTCTATAAACACACAAATAGCAATTATAGACAAGACAAACAAAACAAAAACTCACGATATTCTTAATACACAGTGCACGGGTCCTTCTGGGTCTATTTCAAAACCAAAAACGAAGGAAAAGATTCTCCAGCCCCTTTTATGCGGTTATGCATGACCCCTTGGTAAACGATTGCAGCTGATTCTATTGCCTGCAGCTGCTACCTCGTTTACCTTCCAGGTCAATACATTCCTGCATCAGAGTCTCGTCTTTTTCCAGGCTGATTGACTTCCCGACCCAGGGAATGAACTGTCAGGCCAACCCGTCCAAAGCCTTTCCCTTTCGCTGCTTTGTATCCTCACAGGTCAAGAGGGAGATTTACAACCAGAACTCATTATATTTCCATCACACTCGTGTATTGATTTCTTTATTGATTGATTTTGTTTGATGTTTGTGAAAGGGCGCACACAGTGACTGATCACACTCCATTGCCATGGCGATTCCAGCTCACTGAGAAACACATGGCTCTTGTATTGACATGTTGTTTTGAGAAAGATTGGAAAAACCAGCTTTCTTTCATTTGGAATGAGACTAAATTAGTGGGGAGTCTGTGAAAATATAGTACATCAGTGAATTAACTAATGAAAACCCATTTAAATGAAAGCCTTTTCTATTGAAGTTTAATTTATTTTCCATTAGTTTGCCCCTGTTTTACACTTATATATTAAGAATAGCCCCACAAATTGATGAAAGTGTTTTTCTAAATGATTCTTACCCTGAGTCTTCCTTGGCACAGCAGCCACTTGTAGCCAAGCAGTGCTCTTATGTTTAAACTCATTTTCAGCTGATGCAGTTTCTTTGCCATTCAGAAAAAAACTGAAAAAAGTTGATCTTGCAAGCAAAACGAAAAAATAGAATATAGTTTTCTTTGTGTTGAGTTTGTACAAACACAGCTATTTCTCTCTCTTCTCCCTTCTCTCAAACCATTCATCTTAGCCACGGCTGTGATTATGTAGCTTTGTTACACAGTATAAATAATTATTAATTGTAAAATATTAAAATCAGAGCTGCAGGTTAACAGATCCATCATAAACTTTGTGAAATCAAATCAATTCAAGAAGCAAACATTTTGATTTTGCACATTACTAATGTTGAGTGAAAAGTTTCAAGTTTTTTTTCCTGTGGACCTCCTGGACTGTCTCTGAGGACCCCAGGTTAAGAACCACTGCTCTGGATTAAAGAGCATCATTTTATTACGCTCTCTCTCTCCCTCTTGTGGTCACAGAGTGTAGTGCAGTTTGTGCTGTTTGGTGTTTTGACGAAACATTGACGAGAGTCCCTGCAATGGGGGAACTGTATGGGTGGTTTCATGGTGTAATGGTTAGCACTCTGAATCTAGCGAGCTGAGTTCAAATCTCCCTTTGTGCTTCTCGGAAGGCATACGATGGAGGGCGCAATGCAGTTTTTCAGCCTGGGGAATATTACAAATTAAGAGACTGTGCTTTAAAATACACATGTAGGGCGGGCGTCTCTGTTACAAAGAATTGTCACACTTTGTATTTATCTCCATAATGCGTTGGGACTAAATACGCAGATACATTAAAACTATTTGGAGAATGCGGGCATCGATCCCGCTACTTCTCGCATGCTAAGCGAGCGCTCTACCATTTGAGCTAATTCCCCTTGAGCTATGCCAGCGATTCTCATAGGCTACAACGCAACTTGATATGAGCAATTCAGATTGTCAGCAATGTAGTCTGCCAATTGCAAATTCAAAAAATAAATAAATTAACTAAATAGCAAATATTTTGACGAGAGGTATGTTTTCAATTTCTTCAAAAAGTAGTCTCAGCTCGTTGATTCAGTCGCTTTAAAATCCACCTCTGTGTCCCGATGCAGCAGCACTGTGTGCTGTGGCTAGAGCTTGTTTGACGAAGCAGACAATGCAAAAATGCCAATACTTGTTATTGCATCACATGGCAGACTTAAGGTATGCTTTAACGGCTTGGCTGTCTCAAGTTAGTTTGTATTGTTCAACAGACAGTCAGTATCTTAAAAACAAATAAGCGAAATACTCCGTGTCTGTCTGTACAAGTTTAAAATTTAAATGCGCCGCCCCTGCATGCTCTGCGACGCTCAGCCAATAGGCAGGGACGGGACGTTGAAAATAATTGTGGGAAATGTTGGATCAGGTATAGAAGCAAAGGTATATTTCAAGGTCTTAAAACGACATTTCCCACAATTCCTTCAACAAGTAGTGACTTCAACAAGTAGTCTGTTTACAACAAAAATACAATCTGTGTTAGGAACGCTATTTTAGTCCGATTTAAAAAAGAAATTAAAATGGTATTGAGTGCTGACAAGAGTTTGGTATCAGCTGTTGATTTCATTGAAACAAACTTTATAGTAAAATGAACACATTTATTCCTCTGGTCGTGTATTGTCTCGCTGACTGCTATCCATCTGGAAGTCACCTAAAGGATAAGGCACTGGCCTCCTAAACCAGGGATTATGGTTTCGTCAGTTTTATTTAAAACAGTGTGTGTGTATTTGTTCTTGGTCTGTGATATATGTGGTCTGTGTTTATAGATCTTGGCACGTTGCACCAAGTAGTCGTGGCCAAGTGGTTAAGGTGATGGGCTTGAACTCTGTTGGCGTTGTGTCCCTTTTTATGTCTTCGTTGTTAATTCTTAAATGCCTGCTCAGCTTAAAGGTATCAATTATTACTTGCTGTACATTAAATTCTTCCAAACTAGTATTTGCAAACACATTACAAAATTAAATGGTGTGGAATAGAAACAAAGAAGGCTTTGACCTCGACGTGATTTGAACACTCAACCTTCTGATCTGGAGTCAGACACTCTACCGTTGCGCCACGAATTCCTGCTGTAGTGAATGCTTGTTATGCAATGCTAGAGTGCACAGCAAGCATGCCAAGGGCATGCTAAATCCGATGCTGATACTTGGAAAACACTCGGTATCACCAGGGTCATGGGAAACAGCCGACTCAATATTTGTTCGTAGTCAGCAGGGCTATGAAGTTGTCGGAAGTGTGTTTGATTCTCAGCTTAAAAGTAAAGAAAACATAAAACAAAGCGATTTGCTTTTATAATGTTTATTATTTGAAACGTGGGCATAAACATCGTTGTACTGGCTGGGAATCGTCTCGGGTCAATTACTTGGAAAGCAGCTATGCTGACCAATATATCACCAACGAGGGAAAGCTGGCAGTACTGAGTGACACAGATGACAGATTTTCTCAGCGCGTCTCCTCTGAATGCGCACTGGCACAAAGGGGCTTTGCTCATCTAATGACGTGACAGAATGCAATAATGTATTGGGTTAATTTACCAACAAAAGAAACATAAATAAAAGTGTATGTATTTTTTGTGAATAAACTATCTTGCTTCTACGATGGGACCAGAGACCTTACATCCGCAATCTAATGATCGGCCAAACCCAGAACTACCTTGTCTTGACCAGGGAGTCATATTGTAAAAACAAACTGAAGTGGTTCCACTGGGGATCGAACCCAGGACCTTCTGCGTGTAAAGCAGACGTGATAACCACTACACTATGGAACCTTGTCAGAAAGTGAGTTTTGTGTTTGAAACGCATTGGCAATTATTAACATTACTATGAACAAGTAATAATCTAGAAAGGAAACCGAATCAGACACCATCATGCCGGGAGTAGGGAAGTTGTTTTACCCACATATTTGTTAAGACTATACTTTCAGGGATCATTTCTATAGTTTGTTTCTAGTGAAATGCGTTTCTAGTGTCTGGTCTCGCTAACCATAATGAGGAGTTACAGTGTTTTCTTCTGAGCGCGAAACGGGACTTGAATGCTACTTCACTGTAGCTGTTCTTGATCATTGATGAACATTCCGCTCTCTTTTGGGATCGAGCCCCACGTTGGACGTCCTTTTTAAATACAAAATGTAGATGTTTCTTCGAGGCAACAGAGCAATATCTGATTCTGTTCACATTGTATACAGTATTGCAACAAAATTACTTTTTGGTCGTTGTCATATAGCAATTGCTATTGTAAAATGCGTGCATCGTTTATAGTTATAACGATATTGAAATAAATAGTCTTACTTTTGTGGGTTGGCTTCAAACCGTTTCTGTTTTAACACATGTCATTACATCATTCATGGAGCAACAGTTGGTATGTGCGTAATAAACCCGATCGGGCTTTGATATGACAACCCTAGGCTGTGCTGAAATAAATAATGCGGTTTTCTGCTGTAATGAACGCAGTTTGTCAGGATGGTCGAGTGGTCTAAGGCGCTAGACTTAAGGACTCTGTCTTTCCAAAGAATTCTGTGTTCGGGCTCCAAGTGGATGTGTCGGTTCAAATCCTCCTCTGACAGTTCAATTTTATTTATTCTTAAAAGGAATAAATGTGTTCATTTTACTATAAAAGATTGTTTCAAGGAAATCAACAGCTGATACCAAACTCTTGTCAGAACGCAATACCATTTTAATTTCCATTTTAATTCAGACTAAAATAGCGTTCCTAACACAGATTGCATTTGGTTGTAAACAGACTACTCGTTGAAGTCAATGAAAAATATTTTGTCCAAACATGTATTTAACTTGTTTTAATATTAAAAATAATGTATTAAATTGAATAACATCTCCGTCGGCCACTGGATCGAGGTCTCAGGCTGGGATGCGGACCTTTGAGAACAGTATAAACGATCTATTAGTGGAAGTAGCTTACATCAGAAATGCCCTCGTTTAACATGCTAGGATGATCGACCTCGGCATTCTCCAATTGCTGTTTACATGTTATAACACGTTATGAGTACGAATACAAAGTTGGACACTTTCCTTGTAAGTGGGGGTAAGCACAATTTATTTTCAGATGTAATGTCTTTATTTAACCTCAATCTAGTCCTGCGTAATGCAAATCACATTACTATATTTTTTATATTAGTCAAGGCCTATGTAAAGTGTTCTTAAATTGTTTTAACATTAGCATTGATCAATTTGATGATCCGCTTTCTTTTCTCCCAATACGGTATGCAAAGTATGCAACTTTTCTGCCCACTTTGATCATAGGCAGTTTTATCCCCCCGTTTCGGCTGAAAACCGCATCTGGGTGAAAACTTAAGTGTTTCGAAACGCATTTGTAAAGGCATCGGATTCTATTGTGTTGCCGAGCTGTTGATCGTTTCTCATAATACACAGGTTTACTGGGGTGACAAAAAACGCAAGTCTTGTCAAGCCGAAATAGCTCAGTTGGGAGAGCGTTAGACTGAAGATCTAAAGGTCCCTGGTTCGATCCCGGGTTTCGGCAAATAGTAAGTCTATTTTTGTTTTGTATTATTTTGAACTGAAAAATAGAGCGGTTTTTTTTTGTTCTGTTTAATTGGAAGAAATAACAACGTATCAGAGTGCCATTTTCTAATGTGATTAAGAAATGCAAAAACATCGTCCCTGGGTGGGCTTGAACCACCAACCTTTCGGTTAACAGCCGAACGCGCTAACCAATTGCGCCACAGAGACAAATCGGCTCAACCGAACCTGAGACCACATCTAAGAAGAAAGCAACACGGCAGAAAAGTCTGTAATCACAATTAAATGTATGCAACCCAATGCAAGCAAACTTCAAGCCTTTTATATTTATTCCCATGTATGTAGTCTGCCATTTGCAAATTCAATAAATAAATAAATTAACTAAATAGCACATTTTTCGACGAGAGGTATGTTTTCAGTTTCTTCAAAAAGTAGTCTCAGCTCGTTGATTCAGTCGCTTTAAAATCCACCTCTGTTCCGATGCATCAGCGCTGTGTGCTGTGGCTTGAGCTTGTTTGACGAAGCAGGAAATGCAAAAATGCTAAAACCTGTTATTGCATCACATGACAGACTTAAGGTATACTTCAACGTCTTGGCTGTCTCAAGTTAGTTGGTATTGTTAATGTAAGACCTCGTTGTTGCCCAGTCATTGTATCATATTAATGAAGTAGAGCTTGCCACTTCTCAGCACCGAGCTGACAATGAGTGTTGTTTTCGGGCACCTGCTGGCTGCTAGTGATGACCACTCCAATCTTCAGTCAGGGGGTTGTTGAAGGAAGGGGACACATTTTGAGTGTGCATCTCATACTGGTTTAAATCAATAAGCAAATTTCAAATTGATCATTGATAATGTTGAAACTATTTAAGAACTCTTTCAATAGGACTTGACTAATATAAAAAAATATAGTAATGTGATTTGCACTACGCAGGACTTGATTGTGCTTAAATAAAGACATAACATCTGAAAATAACTTGTGCTTACCCCCACTTACAAGGAAAGGGTCAAACTTTGTATTCGTTCTCATAACGTGTTAGAAAATGTAAACAGCAGTTGGAGAATGCCGAAGTCGATCATCCTAGCATGTTTAACGAGAGCATTTCTCATGTAAGCTACTTCCAGTCATAGATCGTTTATACTGTTCTCAATGATCCGTATCCCAGCCTGAGACCACGATCCAGTGGCCGACGGAGATGATTTTCAAAGTAATATGTTATTTGGAATATTAAAACAATCAAGTTAATTACATGTTTGTACACACAGTATTTTCCAGTGACTTCAACAAGTAGTCTGTTTACAACAAAAATACAATCTGTGTTAGGAACGCTATTTTAGTCCGATTTAAAAAAGAAATTAAAATGGTATTGAGTGCTGACAAGAGTTTGGTATCAGCTGTTGATTTCATTGAAACAATCTTTATAGTAAAATGAACACATTTATTCCTCTGGTCGTGTATTGTCTCGCTGACTGCTATCCACCTGGAAGTCACCTAAAGGATAAGGCACTGGCCTCCTAAACCAGGGATTATGGTTTCGTCAGTTTTATTTAAAACAGTGTGTGTGTATTTGTTCTTGGTCTGTGATATATGTGGTCTGTGTTTATAGATCTTGGCACGTTGCACCAAGTAGTCGTGGCCAAGTGGTTAAGGTGATGGGCTTGAACTCTGTTGGCGTTGTGTCCCTTTTTATGTCTTTGTTGTTAATTCTTAAATGCCTGTTCAACTTAAAGGTATCAATTATTACTTGCTGTACATTAAATTCTTCCAAACTAGTATTTGCAAAGACATTACAAAATTAAATGGTGTGGAATAGAAACAAAGAAGGCTTTGACCTCGACGTGATTTGAACACGCAACCTTCTGATCTGGAGTCAGACGCGCTACCGTTGCGCCACGAATTCCTGCCGGAGTGCATGCTTGTTATGCAATGCTAGAGTGCACAGCAAGCATGCCAAAGGCATGCTAAGTCCGATGCTGATACTTGGGAAAACACTCGGTATCACCAGGGTCATGGGAAACAGCCGACTCAATATTTGTTCGTAGTCAGCAGGGCTATGAAGTTGTCGGAAGTGTGTTTGATTCTCAGCTTAAAAGTAAAGAAAACATAAAACAAAGCGATTTGCTTTAATAATGTTTATTATTTGAAACGTGGGCATAAACACAGTTGTACTGGCTGGGAATCGTCTCGGGTCAATTACTTGGAAAGCAGCTATGCTGACCAATATATCACCAACGAGGGAAAGCTGGCAGTACTGAGTGACACAGATGACGGATTTTCTCAGCGCGTCTCCTCTGAATGCGCACTGGCACAAAGGGGCTTTGATCATCTAATGACGTGACAGAATGCAATAATGTATTGGGTTAATTTACCAACAAAAGAAACATAAATAAAAGTGTATGTATTTTTTGTGAATAAACTATCTTGCTTCTACGATGGGACCAGAGACCTTACATCCGCAATCTAATGATCGGCCAAACCCAGAACTACCTTGTCTTGACCAGGGAGTCATATTGTAAAAACAAACTGAAGTGGTTCCACTGGGGATCGAACCCAGGACCTTCTGCGTGTAAAGCAGACGTGATAACCACTACACTATGGAACCTTGTCAGAAAGTGAGTTTTGTGTTTGAAACGCATTGGCAATTATTAACATTACTATGAACAAGTAATATTCTAGAAAGGAAACCGAATCAGACACCATCATGCCGGAAGTAGGGAAGTTGTTTTACCCACATATTTGTTAAGACTATACTTTCAGGGATCATTTCTATAGTTTGTTTCTAGTGAAATGCGTTTCTAGTGTCTGGTCTCGCTAACCATAACGAGGAGTTACAGTGTTTTCTTTTGAGCGCGAAGCGGGACTTGAATGCTATTTCACTGTAGCTGTTCTTGATCATTGATGAACATTCCGCTCTCTTTTGGGATCGAGCCCCAAGTTGGACGTCCTTTTTAAATACAAAATGTAGATGTTTCTTCGAGGCAACAGAGCAATATCTGATTCTGTTCACACTGTATACAGTATTGCAACAAAATTACTTTTTGGTCGTTGTCATATAGCAATTGCTATTGTAAAATGCGTGCATCGTTTATAGTTATAACGATATTGAAATAAATAGTCTTACTTTTGTGGGTTGGCTTCAAACCGTTTCTGTTTTAACACTTGTCATTACATCATTCATGGAGCAACAGTTGGTATGTGCGTAATAAACCCGATCGGGCCTTGATATGACAACCCTAGGCTGTGCTGAAATAAATAATGCGGTTTTCTGCTGTAATGAACGCAGTTTGTCAGGATGGTCGAGTGGTCTAAGGCGCTAGACTTAAGGACTCTGTCTTTCCAAAGAATTCTGTGTTCTGGTCTCCAAGTGGAGGTGTCGGTTCAAATCCTCCTCTGACAGTTCAATTTTATTTATTCTTAAAAGGAATAAATGTGTTCATTTTACTATAAAAGATTGTTTCAAGGAAATCAACAGCTGATACCAAACTCTTGTCAGAACGCAATACCATTTTAATTTCCATTTTAATTCAGACTAAAATAGCGTTCCTAACACAGATTGCATTTGGTTGTAAACAGACTACTCGTTGAAGTCAATGAAAAATATTTTGTCCAAACATGTATTTAACTTGTTTTAATATTAAAAATAATATATTAAATTGAATAACATCTCCGTCGGCCACTGGATCGAGGTCTCAGGCTGGGATGCGGACCTTTGAGAACAGTATAAACGATCTATTAGTGGAAGAAGCTTACATCAGAAATGCCCTCGTTTAACATGCTAGGATGATCGACATCGGCATTCTCCAATTGCTGTTTACATGTTATAACACGTTATGAGTACGAATACAAAGTTGGACACTTTCCTTGTAAGTGGGGGTAAGCACAATTTATTTTCAGATGTAATGTCTTTATTTAAGCTCAATCTAGTCCTGCGTAATGCAAATCACATTACTATATTTTTTATATTAGTCAAGGCCTATGTAAAGTGTTCTTAAATTGTTTTAACATTAGCATTGATCAATTTGATGATCCGCTTTCTTTTCTCCCAATACGGTATGCAAAGTATGCAACTTTTCTGCCCACTTTGATCATAGGCAGTTTCATCCCCCCGTTTCGGCTGAAAACCGCATCTGGGTGAAAACTTAAGTGTTTCGAAACGCATTTGTAAAGGCATCGGATTCTATTGTGTTGCCGAGCTGTTGATCGTTTCTCATAATACACAGGTTTACTGGGGTGACAAAAAACGCAAGTCTTGTCAAGCCGAAATAGCTCAGTTGGGAGAGCGTTAGACTGAAGATCTAAAGGTCCCTAGTTCGATCCCGGGTTTCGGTAAATAGCAAGTCTATTTTTGTTTTGTATTATTTTGAACTGAAAAATAGAGCGGTTTTTTTTGTTCTGTTTAATTGGAAGAAATAACAACGTATCAGAGTGCCATTTTCTAATGTGATTAAGAAATGCAAAAACATCGTCCCTGGGTGGGCTTGAACCACCAACCTTTCGGTTAACAGCCGAACACGCTAACCAATTGCGCCACAGAGACAAATCGGCTCAACCGAACCTGAGACCACATCTAAGAAGAAAGCAACACGGCAGAAAAGTCTGTAATCACAATTAAATGTATGCAACCCAATGCAAGCAAACTTCAAGCCTTTTATATTTATTCCCATGTATGTAGTCTGCCATTTGCAAATTCAATAAATAAATAAATTAACTAAATAGCACATTTTTCGACGAGAGGTATGTTTTCAGTTTCTTCAAAAAGTAGTCTCAGCTCGTTGATTCAGTCGCTTTAAAATCCACCTCTGTTCCGATGCATCAGCGCTGTGTGCTGTGGCTTGAGCTTGTTTGACGAAGCAGGAAATGCAAAAATGCTAAAACCTGTTATTGCATCACATGACAGACTTAAGGTATACTTCAACGTCTTGGCTGTCTCAAGTTAGTTGGTATTGTTAATGTAACACCTCGTTGTTGCCCAGTCATTGTATCATATTAATGAAGTAGAGCTTGCCACTTCTCAGCACCGAGCTGACAATGAGTGTTGTTTTCGGGCACCTGCTGGCTGCTAGTGATGACCACTCCAATCTTCAGTCAGGGGGTTGTTGAAGGAAGGGGACACATTTTGAGTGTGCATCTCATACTGGTTTAAATCAATAAGCAAATTTCAAATTGATCATTGATAATGTTGAAACTATTTAAGAACTCTTTCAATAGGACTTGACTAATATAAAAAATATAGTAATGTGATTTGCACTACGCAGGACTTGATTGTGCTTAAATAAAGACATAACATCTGAAAATAACTTGTGCTTACCCCCACTTACAAGGAAAGGGTCAAACTTTGTATTCGTTCTCATAACGTGTTAGAAAATGTAAACAGCAGTTGGAGAATGCCGAAGTCGATCATCCTAGCATGTTTAACGAGAGCATTTCTCATGTAAGCTACTTCCAGTCATAGATCGTTTATACTGTTCTCAATGGTCCGTATCCCAGCCTGAGACCACGATCCAGTGGCCGACGGAGATGTTTTTCAAAGTAATATGTTATTTGGAATATTAAAACAATCAAGTTAATTACATGTTTGTACACAGTATTTTCCAGTGACTTCAACAAGTAGTCTGTTTACAACAAAAATACAATCTGTGTTAGGAACGCTATTTTAGTCCGATTTAAAAAAGAAATTAAAATGGTATTGAGTGCTGACAAGAGTTTGGTATCAGCTGTTGATTTCATTGAAACAATCTTTATAGTAAAATGAACACATTTATTCCTCTGGTCGTGTATTGTCTCGCTGACTGCTATCCACCTGGAAGTCACCTAAAGGATAAGGCACTGGCCTCCTAAACCAGGGATTATGGTTTCGTCAGTTTTATTTAAAACAGTGTGTGTGTATTTGTTCTTGGTCTGTGATATATGTGGTCTGTGTTTATAGATCTTGGCACGTTGCACCAAGTAGTCGTGGCCAAGTGGTTAAGGTGATGGGCTTGAACTCTGTTGGCGTTGTGTCCCTTTTTATGTCTTCGTTGTTAATTCTTAAATGCCTGCTCAGCTTAAAGGTATCAATTATTACTTGCTGTACATTAAATTCTTCCAAACTAGTATTTGCAAACACATTACAAAATTAAATGGTGTGGAATAGAAACAAAGAAGGCTTTGACCTCGACGTGATTTGAACACGCAACCTTCTGATCTGGAGTCAGACGCGCTACCGTTGCGCCACGAATTCCTGCCGTAATGCATGCTTGTTATGCAATGCTAGAGTGCACAGCAAGCATGCCAAAGGCATGCTAAGTCCGATGCTGATACTTGGAAAACACTCGGTATCACCAGGGTCATGGGAAACAGCCGACTCAATATTTGTTCGTTGTCAGCAGGGCTATGAAGTTGTCGGAAGTGTGTTTGATTCTCAGCTTAAAAGTAAAGAAAACATAAAACAAAGCGATTTGCTTTTATAATGTTTATTATTTGAAACGTGGGCATAAACACAGTTGTACTGGCTGGGAATCGTCTCGGGTCAATTACTTGGAAAGCAGCTATGCTGACCAATATATCACCAACGAGGGAAAGCTGGCAGTACTGAGTGACACAGATGACGGATTTTCTCAGCGCGTCTCCTCTGAATGCGCACTGGCACAAAGGGGCTTTGATCATCTAATGACGTGACAGAATGCAATAATGTATTGGGTTAATTTACCAACAAAAGAAACATAAATAAAAGTGTATGTATTTTTTGTGAATAAACTATCTTGCTTCTACGATGGGACCAGAGACCTTACATCCGCAATCTAATGATCGGCCAAACCCAGAACTACCTTGTCTTGACCAGGGAGTCATATTGTAAAAACAAACTGAAGTGGTTCCACTGGGGATCGAACCCAGGACCTTCTGCGTGTAAAGCAGACGTGATAACCACTACACTATGGAACCTTGTCAGAAAGTGAGTTTTGTGTTTGAAACGCATTGGCAATTATTAACATTACTATGAACAAGTAATATTCTAGAAAGGAAACCTAATCAGACACCATCATGCCGGGAGTAGGGAAGTTGTTTTACCCACATATTTGTTAAGACTATACTTTCAGGGATCATTTCTATAGTTTGTTTCTAGTGAAATGCGTTTCTAGTGTCTGGTCTCGCTAACCATAACGAGGAGTTACAGTGTTTTCTTTTGAGCGCGAAGCGGGACTTGAATGCTATTTCACTGTAGCTGTTCTTGATCATTGATGAACATTCCGCTCTCTTTTGGGATCGAGCCCCACGTTGGACGTCCTTTTTAAATACAAAATGTAGATGTTTCTTCGAGGCAACAGAGCAATATCTGATTCTGTTCACACTGTATACAGTATTGCAACAAAATTACTTTTTGGTCGTTGTCATATAGCAATTGCTATTGTAAAATGCGTGCATCGTTTATAGTTATAACGATATTGAAATAAATAGTCTTACTTTTGTGGGTTGGCTTCAAACCGTTTCTGTTTTAACACTTGTCATTACATCATTCATGGAGCAACAGTTGGTATGTGCGTAATAAACCCGATCGGGCCTTGATATGACAACCCTAGGCTGTGCTGAAATAAATAATGCGGTTTTCTGCTGTAATGAACGCAGTTTGTCAGGATGGTCGAGTGGTCTAAGGCGCTAGACTTAAGGACTCTGTCTTTCCAAAGAATTCTGTGTTCTGGTCTCCAAGTGGAGGTGTCTGATCAAATCCTCCTCTGACAGCTCAATTTTATTTATTCTTAAAAGGAATAAATGTGTTCATTTTACTATAAAAGATTGTTTCAAGGAAATCAACAGCTGATACCAAACTCTTGTCAGAACGCAATACCATTTTAATTTCCATTTTAATTCAGACTAAAATAGCGTTCCTAACACAGATTGCATTTGGTTGTAAACAGACTACTCGTTGAAGTCAATGAAAAATATTTTGTCCAAACATGTATTTAACTTGTTTTAATATTAAAAATAATGTATTAAATTGAATAACATCTCCGTCGGCCACTGGATCGTGGTCTCAGGCTGGGATGCGGACCTTTGAGAACAGTATAAACGATCTATTAGTGGAAGTAGCTTACATCAGAAATGCCCTCGTTTAACATGCTAGGATGATCGACATCGGTATTCTCCAATTGCTGTGTACATGTTATAACACGTTATGAGTACGAATACAAAGTTGGACACTTTCCTTGTAAGTGGGGGTAAGCACAATTTATTTTCAGATGTAATGTCTTTATTTAAGCTCAATCTAGTCCTGCGTAATGCAAATCACATTACTATATTTTTATATTAGTCAAGGCCTATGTAAAGTGTTCTTAAATTGTTTTAACATTAGCATTGATCAATTTGATGATCCGTTTTCTTTTCTCCCAATACGGTATGCAAATTATGCAACTTTTCTGCCCACTTTGATCATAGGCAGTTTTATCCCCCCGTTTCGGCTGAAAACCGCATCTGGGAGAAAACTTAAGTGTTTCGAAACGCATTTGTAAAGGCATCGGATTCTATTGTGTTGCCGAGCTGTTGACGTTTCTCATAATACACAGGTTTACTGGGGTGACAAAAAACGCAAGTCTTGTCAAGCCGAAATAGCTCAGTTGGGAGAGCGTTAGACTGAAGATCTAAAGGTCCCTGGTTCGATCCCGGGTTTCGGCAAGTAGCAAGACTATTTTTGTTTTGTATTATTTTGAACAGAAAAAAAGAGCGTTTTTTTTGTTCTGTGTAATTGGAAGAAATAACAACGTATCAGAGTGCCATTTTCTAATGTGATTAAGAAATGCAAAAACTTAAGGTATACTTCAACGTCTTGGCTGTCTCAAGTTAGTTGGTATTGTTAATGTAACACCTCGTTGTTGCCCAGTCATTGTATCATATTAATGAAGTAGAGCTTGCCACTTCTCAGCACCGAGCTGACAATGAGTGTTGTTTTCGGGCACCTGCTGGCTGCTAGTGATGACCACTCCAATCTTCAGTCGGGTGGTTGTTGAAGGAAGGGGACACATTTTGAGTGTGCATCTCATACTGGTTTAAATCAATAAGCAAATTTCAAATTGATCATTGATAATGTAGAAACTATTTAAGAACTCTTTCAATAGGACTTGACTAATATAAAAAATATAGTAATGTGATTTACACTACGCAGGACTTGATTGAGCTTAAATAAAGACATTACATCTGAAAATAACTTGTGCTTACCCCCACTTACAAGGAAAGGGTCAAACTTTGTATTCGTTCTCATAACGTGTTAGAAAATGTAAACAGCAGTTGGAGAATGCTGAAGTCGATCATCCTAGCATGTTAAACGAGAGCATTTATCATGTAAGCTACTTCCAGTCATAGAGCGTTTATACTGTTCTCAATGGTCCGTATCCCAGCCTGAGACCACGATCCAGTGGCCAACGGAGATGTTTTTCAAAGTAATATGTTATTTGGAATATTAAAACAATCAAGTTAATTACATGTTTGGACACACAGTATTTTCCAGTGACTTCAACAAGTAGTCTGTTTACAACAAAAATACAATCTGTGTTAGGAACGCTATTTTAGTCCGATTTAAAAATAAATTAAAATGGTATTGAGTGCTGACAAGAGTTTGGTATCAGCTGTTGATTTCATTGAAACAATCTTTATAGTAAAATGAACACATTTATTCCTCTGGTCGTGTATTGTCTCGCTGACTGCTATCCACCTGGAAGTCACCTAAAGGATAAGGCACTGGCCTCCTAAACCAGGGATTATGGTTTCGTCAGTTTTATTTAAAACAGTGTGTGTGTATTTGTTCTTGGTTGGTGATATATGTGGTCTGTGTTTATAGATTTTGGCACGTTGCACCAAGTAGTCGTGGCCAAGTGGTTAAGGTGATGGGCTTGAACTCTGTTGGCGTTGTGTCCCTTTTTATGTCTTCGTTGTTAATTCTTAAATGCCTGTTCAGCTTAAAGGTATCAATTATTTCTTGCTGTACATTAAATTCGTCCAAACTAGTATTTGCAAACACATTACAAAATTAAATAGTGTGGAATAGAAACAAAGAAGGCTTTGACCTCGACGTAATTTGAACACGCAACCTTCTGATCTGGAGTCAGACGCGCTACCGTTGCGCCACGAATTCCTGTCGTGGTGCATGCTTGTTATGCAATGCTAGAGTGCACAGCAAGCATGCCAAAGGCATGCTAAGTCCGATGCTGATACTTGGAAAACACTCAGTATCACCAGGGTCATGGGAAATAGACGACTCAATATTTGTTCGTAGTCAGCAGGGCTATGAAGTTGTCGGAAGTGTGTTTGATTCTCAGCTTAAAAGTAAAGAAAACATAAAACAAAGCGATTTGCTTTTATAATGTTTATTATTTGAAACGTGGGCATAAACACAGTTGTACTGGCTGGGAATCGTCTCGGGTCAATTACTTGGAAAGCAGCTATGCTGACCAATATATCACCAACGAGGGAAAGCTGGCAGTACTGAGTGACACAGATGACGGATTTTCTCAGCGCGTCTCCTCTGAATGCGCACTGGCACAAAGGGGCTTTGATCATCTAATGACGTGACAGAATGCAATAATGTATTGGTTTAATTTACCAACAAAAGAAACATAAATAAAAGTGTATGTATTTTTTTGTGAATAAACTATCTTGCTTTTACGATGGGACCAGAGACCTTACATCCGCAATCTAATGATCGGCCAAACCCAGAACTACCTTGTCTTGACCAGGGAGTCATATTGTAAAAACAAACTGAAGTGGGGATCGAACCCAGGACCTTCTGCGTGTAAAGCAGACGTAATAACCACTACACTATGGAACCTTGTCAGAACGTGAGTTTTGTGTTTGAAACGCATTGGCAATTATTAACATTACTATGAACAAGTAATATTCTAGAAAGGAAACCGAATCAGACGCCATCATGCCGGGAGTAGGGAAGTTGTTTTACCCACATATTTGTTAAGACTATACTTTCAGGGATCATTTCTATAGTTTGTTTCTAGTGAAATGCGTTTCTAGTGTCTGGTCTCGCTAACCATAACGAGGAGTTACAGTGTTTTCTTCTGAGCACGAAGCGGGACTTGAATGCTATTTCACTGTAGCTGTTCTTGATCATTGATGAACATTCCGCTCTCTTTTGGGATCGAGCCCCACGTTGGACGTCCTTTTTAAATACAAAATGTAGATGTTTCTTCGAGGCAACAGAGCAATATCTGATTCTGTTCACACTGTATACAGTATTGCAACAAAATTACTTTTTGGTCGTTGTCATATAGCAATTGCTATTGTAAAATGCGTGCATCGTTTATAGTTATAACGATATTGAAATAAATAGTCTTACTTTTGTGGGTTGGCTTCAAACCGTTTCTGTTTTAACACTTGTCATTACATCATTCATGGAGCAACAGTTGGTATGTGCGTAATAAACCCGATCGGGCCTTGATATGACAACCCTAGGCTGTGCTGAAATAAATAATGCGGTTTTCTGCTGTAATGAACGCAGTTTGTCAGGATGGTCGAGTGGTCTAAGGCGCTAGACTTAAGGACTCTGTCTTTCCAAAGAATTCTGTGTTCTGGTCTCCAAGTGGAGGTGTCGGTTCAAATCCTCCTCTGACAGTTCAATTTTATTTATTCTTAAAAGGAATAAATGTGTTCATTTTACTATAAAAGATTGTTTCAAGGAAATCAACAGCTGATACCAAACTCTTGTCAGAACGCAATACCATTTTAATTTCCATTTTAATTCAGACTAAAATAGCGTTCCTAACACAGATTGCATTTGGTTGTAAACAGACTACTCGTTGAAGTCAATGAAAAATATTTTGTCCAAACATGTATTTAACTTGTTTTAATATTAAAAATAATATATTAAATTGAATAACATCTCCGTCGGCCACTGGATCGAGGTCTCAGGCTGGGATGCGGACCTTTGAGAACAGTATAAACGATCTATTAGTGGAAGAAGCTTACATCAGAAATGCCCTCGTTTAACATGCTAGGATGATCGACATCGGCATTCTCCAATTGCTGTTTACATGTTATAACACGTTATGAGTACGAATACAAAGTTGGACACTTTCCTTGTAAGTGGGGGTAAGCACAATTTATTTTCAGATGTAATGTCTTTATTTAAGCTCAATCTAGTCCTGCGTAATGCAAATCACATTACTATATTTTTTATATTAGTCAAGGCCTATGTAAAGTGTTCTTAAATTGTTTTAACATTAGCATTGATCAATTTGATGATCCGCTTTCTTTTCTCCCAATACGGTATGCAAAGTATGCAACTTTTCTGCCCACTTTGATCATAGGCAGTTTTATCCCCCCGTTTCGGCTGAAAACCGCATCTGGGTGAAAACTTAAGTGTTTCGAAACGCATTTGTAAAGGCATCGGATTCTATTGTGTTGCCGAGCTGTTGATCGTTTCTCATAATACACAGGTTTACTGGGGTGACAAAAAACGCAAGTCTTGTCAAGCCGAAATAGCTCAGTTGGGAGAGCGTTAGACTGAAGATCTAAAGGTCCCTGATTCGATCCCGGGTTTCGGCAAATAGCAAGACTATTTTTGTTTTGTATTATTTTGAACTGAAAAATAGAGCGTTTTTTTTTGTTCTGTTTAATTGGAAGAAATAACAACGTATCAGAGTGCCATTTTCTAATGTGATTAAGAAATGCAAAAACATCGTCCCTGGGTGGGCTTGAACCACCAACCTTTCGGTTAACAGCCGAACGCGCTAACCAATTGCACCACAGAGACAAATCGGCTCAACCGAACCTGAGACCACATCTAAGAAGAAAGCAACACGGCAGAAAAGTCTGTAATCACAATTAAATGTATGCAATGCAAGCAAACTTCAAGCCTTTTATATTTATTCCCATGTATGTAGTCTGCCATTTGCAAATTCAATAAATAAATAAATTAACTAAATAGCACATTTTTCGACGAGAGGTATGTTTTCAGTTTCTTCAAAAAGTAGTCTCAGCTCGTTGATTCAGTCGCTTTAAAATCCACCTCTGTTCCGATGCATCAGCGCTGTGTGCTGTGGCTTGAGCTTGTTTGACGAAGCAGGAAATGCAAAAATGCTAAAACCTGTTATTGCATCACATGACAGACTTAAGGTATACTTCAGCGTCTTGGCTGTCTCAAGTTAGTTGGTATTGTTAATGTAAGACCTCGTTGTTGCCCAGTCATTGTATCATATTAATGAAGTAGAGCTTGCCACTTCTCAGCACCGAGCTGACAATGAGTGTTGTTTTCGGGCACCTGCTGGCTGCTAGTGATGACCACTCCAATCTTCAGTCAGGGGGTTGTTGAAGGAAGGGGACACATTTTGAGTGTGCATCTCATACTGGTTTAAATCAATAAGCAAATTTCAAATTGATCATTGATAATGTTGAAACTATTTAAGAACTCTTTCAATAGGACTTGACTAATATAAAAAATATAGTAATGTGATTTGCACTACGCAGGACTTAATTGTGCTTAAATAAAGACATAACATCTGAAAATAACTTGTGCTTACCCCCACTTACAAGGAAAGGGTCAAACTTTGTATTCGTTCTCATAACGTGTTAGAAAATGTAAACAGCAGTTGGAGAATGCCGAAGTCGATCATCCTAGCATGTTTAACGAGAGCATTTCTCATGTAAGCTACTTCCAGTCATAGATCGTTTATACTGTTCTCAATGGTCCGTATCCCAGCCTGAGACCACGATCCAGTGGCCGACGGAGATGATTTTCAAAGTAATATGTTATTTGGAATATTAAAACAATCAAGTTAACCCATTAATGCCTAGCGTCCCATATATGGGACGGGGTGAAAATGTGCATCTCCTCGGGGGTGTGTTCACTGAAATGAAATAATGAAACCTGTAAAATATTCCCCTCTTATAGTTCTGTTATTCCTGCTTTTATTATTTGGCTGCCAGGTTTTTTCTTCCCTCGGCATCAAATGCAATCTTTCAAATTGAGCAAAAAACGCAAAGAAGCGATAGCTTAGAGATATTGATGCAAATCTATTTAGCCATTATCTTTCATTCTTTTTTTTTCATGAATTTATGTTGGTCAGGGTGTGCTGTAGCTGTACATAACCATTTTATAAAAAAAATGTGCATATTGTCTAAACTGAGCATTGTTTTTGTAGCGTCCCATATATGGGACAGATGCAGGCAGGTTTTTTTCTATGGTAATATAGTTGATGATGGTATTGTTTTTTGTCTGGTGCCATAATTGTTGTGTCTGGTTCCCTTATATTGTTGATTCCCCATGTACCAAGGAATACAATCTATGAAACCAGTGAACTTATTCAGCTTGTCTGACAGGTAATACCTATTTCCTTCTTTAGTATTTTATTCACAGTTTAGATGGCACATTCAAAGAAAAAGTACAGTGTTCATGAAGTTGTTAGTATACTAGAATCAGGAGAGTTTGATGAGGCTGAAATTTTTATTACTCCACCTGATGATGATGGTGCAGACAGTGCAGAAGACAGTGGAGATGAGGACACTGGAGGTAGTGTGAATAACCTGTCTGGAAAGCAGCTGCGAGTAGATGCAGACTTCACTGGATACAGACATGGTCAAAAGGTTTATGACAGCAGAAGTGAAGGTGATGATGCTCCACCTGAAGCTACTGATGCTGAGGAAGTACAGCCAAGTTCTTCTACGATCACCACCTCAAGCTATTCATTTCGAAAACAGGCTAAATCAGCACGACAAAAGTGGTACAAGAAGGATCTGCCAGCAACAGAGCAGAAGAAATTTGAATGGGACAGCACTACACTGCAAATTACTGAGAATGACTGGGCACCACACCTTTGGTTTGAGCAATTTTTTGATGAAGAAGTGATTCAATACCTGTGTGACCAAAGCAAGTTCTATGCATCTTTCAAAGGTAAGCTGAACTTCACTGTCAGTCCAGATGAAATGAGGGCCTTTTTAGCAGTGCTGCTTATAAGCGGGTATGCTGTTGTACCAAGGAGACGTATGAAGTGGGAACAGAATGAAGATGTATGTAATGTTGCAGTATCACAATTGATGAAACGTGATAGATTCGAAGAGATCCTCAGATATTTGCACCTTGCTGATAACAGCAGACTACCTGTTGGAGACAAGCTTGGCAAGATAAGGCCATCCTATGAAATGATGAATGAGAGATTCCTCAAGGCCTTCCAGATTGAACAAAATCTGTGTATAGATGAAGCCATGATTCCCTATTATGGGAAGCACTCAGCTAAACAGTTCATGAAGAGCAAACCAATCAAGTTTGGTTATAAGCTGTGGTGTCTGAATACTCACCTTGGATATCTCATTCAGTGCAAACCTTATGCTGGTAAAGGTGTTACATTACCTGAACTTGGCTTGGGTGGCTCTGTGGTGACAGGACTGATTTCAGTATTACCTAAGAAAGTGACATTCCAGCTAACATTTGACAATCTGTTTACATCACTTCCACTGCTGCAGTACTTGGGTGACAAAGGAATAGGAGCTACTGGCACACTGAGAGCTAACAGAGTGCAGGATTGTCCTGTTTTAGATACAAAGTCAATGTCTAAAAGTCCTCGGGGAAGTGCAGACTACCGCTACAGTTCTACCAATCGTGTGATAGTAACACGATGGAATGATAACAGCGTGGTCACGATGGCATCTAATTGTCAGCCAGTAATGCCTATCGGAAAGGCAAAGCGCTACTCTCGGGCTGAGAAGAAGGTGATTGAAGTTGATGAGCCACAGGTAATTCAATACTACAACAAGTACATGGGTGGAGTTGATAGAATGGACCAAAACATTAGCTACTACAGAATTTCCATCCGCTCAAAGAAGTGGTGGGTTCCCTTCTTTATGTTCATGCCTGATGTGGCCATACAGAATGCATGGCTTCTGTATAGGAACTCTGCAGGGCACAAAAATAGATCCCTGGATCTGCTGGCTTTTCGAAGAGAGGTGGTAAATATGTACAGGCTAAAGTTTTCAGCTGAGGCGAGGAATGCTCCTGGCATTGGTCGGCCACTAACTGCAGGACGCCAAAGAAAGGAGAAAGTGCCTAAAGCTGTGCGATGGGATGAACAAGGTCACTACCCAAAAACAAATCAGACGCAGAGAAGGTGTGCTCATTGCGGCAAGAAGGCTAAAGTTGCATGTTGCAAATGTCATGTTGGACTGCACATTGACTGTTTCAAGCCATTCCACCAACAGTAATTGGCAAAGTGGTGTCAGAGGTCCCCAGTTTGTTTTCAATATCTGTTGACAGAATATCAGGTTGAAGTAAAAATATCAAATATCAAATTACCTTTATTATATGCTGTAAAGCAGGGTTTGCTATGAGTTATGTTTTTTACCACATACTTGTTGATACAATTAAGTTGTTTACTTTGAGTTAATTGATTTACAATAAATGAGAGTTCTTGTTATACAATACGAGTTATTGGTATATAATAAATAAAAATTATTGTTATTTAATAAATAAAAGTTATTGATATATAATATTGTGGTTTATTACTTTATTTAGTATTCATGAATATTATTACTGATATTATTGGTAAGATATATAACATATTAAAACATGTACCCACCTGTGCCTGGCGTCCCATATATGGGACACAGAAAAAAAAATGATTTCTTTGAAAATTTCTAAGGCTAATTTAAAACATACACTAGAAATGTTCATAAGTCACATCTGCGCATAAGTATAGCAAAGGAAACTTAATTCAGAAAATTTAGGCAAGAATGGGTTACATGTTTGTACACACAGTATTTTCCAGTGACTTCAACAAGTAGTCTGTTTACAACAAAAATACAATCTGTGTTAGGAACGCTATTTTAGTCCGATTTAAAAAAGAAATTAAAATGGTATTGAGTGCTGACAAGAGTTTGGTATCAGCTGTTGATTTCATTGAAACAATCTTTATAGTAAAATGAACACATTTATTCCTCTGGTCGTGTATTGTCTCGCTGACTGCTATCCACCTGGAAGTCACCTAAAGGATATGGCACTGGCCTCCTAAACCAGGGATTATGGTTTCGTCAGTTTTATTTAAAACAGTGTGTGTGTATTTGTTCTTGGTCTGTGATATATGTGGTCTGTGTTTATAGATCTTGGCACGTTGCACCAAGTAGTCGTGGCCAAGTGGTTAAGGTGATGGGCTTGAACTCTGTTGGCGTTGTGTCCCTTTTTATGTCTTCGTTGTTAATTCTTAAATGCCTGTTCAGCTTAAAGGTATCAATTATTACTTGCTGTACATTAAATTCTTCCAAACTAGTATTTGCAAACACATTACAAAATTAAATGGTGTGGAATAGAAACAAAGAAGGCTTTGACCTCGACGTGATTTGAACACGCAACCTTCTGATCTGGAGTCAGACGCGCTACCGTTGCGCCACGAATTCCTGCCGTAGTGCATGCTTGTTATGCAATGCTAGAGTGCACAGCAAGCATGCCAAAGGCATGCTAAGTCCGATGCTGATACTTGGAAAACACTCGGTATCACCAGGGTCATGGGAAACAGCCGACTCAATATTTGTTCGTTGTCAGCAGGGCTATGAAGTTGTCGGAAGTGTGTTTGATTCTCAGCTTAAAAGTAAAGAAAACATAAAACAAAGCGATTTGCTTTTATAATGTTTATTATTTGAAACGTGGGCATAAACACAGTTGTACTGGCTGGGAATCGTCTCGGGTCAATTACTTGGAAAGCAGCTATGCTGACCAATATATCACCAACGAGGGAAAGCTGGCAGTACTGAGTGACACAGATGACGGATTTTCTCAGCGCGTCTCCTCTGAATGCGCACTGGCACAAAGGGGCTTTGATCATTAATGACGTGACAGAATGCAATAATGTATTGGGTTAATTTACCAACAAAAGAAACATAAATAAAAGTGTATGTATTTTTTGTGAATAAACTATCTTGCTTCTACGATGGGACCAGAGACCTTACATCCGCAATCTAATGATCGGCCAAACCCAGAACTACCTTGTCTTGACCAGGGAGTCATATTGTAAAAACAAACTGAAGTGGTTCCACTGGGGATCGATCCCAGGACCTTCTGCGTGTAAAGCAGACGTGATAACCACTACACTATGGAACCTTGTCAGAAAGTGAGTTTTGTGTTTGAAACGCATTGGCAATTATTAACATTACTATGAACAAGTAATATTCTAGAAAGGAAACCGAATCAGACACCATCATGCCGGGAGTAGGGAAGTTGTTTTACCCACATATTTGTTAAGACTATACTTTCAGGGATCATTTCTATAGTTTGTTTCTAGTGAAATGCGTTTCTAGTGTCTGGTCTCGCTAACCATAACGAGGAGTTACAGTGTTTTCTTTTGAGCGCGAAGCGGGACTTGAATGCTATTTCACTGTAGCTGTTCTTGATCATTGATGAACATTCCGCTCTCTTTTGGGATCGAGCCCCAAGTTGGACGTCCTTTTTAAATACAAAATGTAGATGTTTCTTCGAGGCAACAGAGCAATATCTGATTCTGTTCACACTGTATACAGTATTGCAACAAAATTACTTTTTGGTCGTTGTCATATAGCAATTGCTATTGTAAAATGCATGCATCGTTTATAGTTATAACGATATTGAAATAAATAGTCTTACTTTTGTGGGTTGGCTTCAAACCGTTTCTGTTTTAACACTTGTCATTACATCATTCATGGAGCAACAGTTGGTATGTGCGTAATAAACCCGATCGGGCCTTGATATGACAACCCTAGGCTGTGCTGAAATAAATAATGTGGTTTTCTGCTGTAATGAACGCAGTTTGTCAGGATGGTCGAGTGGTCTAAGGCGCTAGACTTAAGGACTCTGTCTTTCCAAAGAATTCTGTGTTCTGGTCTCCAAGTGGAGGTGTCGGTTCAAATCCTCCTCTGACAGCTCAATTTTATTTATTCTTAAAAGGAATAAATGTGTTCATTTTACTATAAAAGATTGTTTCAAGGAAATCAACAGCTGATACCAAACTCTTGTCAGAACGCAATACCATTTTAATTTCCATTTTAATTCAGACTAAAATAGCGTTCCTAACACAGATTGCATTTGGTTGTAAACAGACTACTCGTTGAAGTCAATGAAAAATATTTTGTCCAAACATGTATTTAACTTGTTTTAATATTAAAAATAATATATTAAATTGAATAACATCTCCGTCGGCCACTGGATCGAGGTCTCAGGCTGGGATGCGGACCTTTGAGAACAGTATAAACGATCTATTAGTGGAAGAAGCTTACATCAGAAATGCCCTCGTTTAACATGCTAGGATGATCGACATCGGCATTCTCCAATTGCTGTTTACATGTTATAACACGTTATGAGTACGAATACAAAGTTGGACACTTTCCTTGTAAGTGGGGGTAAGCACAATTTATTTTCAGATGTAATGTCTTTATTTAAGCTCAATCTAGTCCTGCGTAATGCAAATCACATTACTATATTTTTATATTAGTCAAGGCCTATGTAAAGTGTTCTTAAATTGTTTTAACATTAGCATTGATCAATTTGATGATCCGCTTTCTTTTCTCCCAATACGGTATGCAAAGTATGCAACTTTTCTGCCCACATTGATCATAGGCAGTTTTATCCCCCCGTTTCGGCTGAAAACCGCATCTGGGTGAAAACTTAAGTGTTTCGAAACGCATTTGTAAAGGCATCGGATTCTATTGTGTTGCCGAGCTGTTGATCGTTTCTCATAATACACAGGTTTACTGGGGTGACAAAAAACGCAAGTCTTGTCAAGCCGAAATAGCTCAGTTGGGAGAGCGTTAGACTGAAGATCTAAAGGTCCCTGGTTCGATCCCGGGTATCGGCAAATAGCAAGACTATTTTTGTTTTGTATTATTTTGAACTGAAAAATAGAGATGTTTTTTTTCTGTTTAATTGGAAGAAATAACAACGTATCAGAGTGCCATTTTCTAATGTGAATAAGAAATGCAAAAACATCGTCCCTGGGTGGGCTTGAACCACCAACCTTTCGGTTAACAGCCGAACGCGCTAACCAATTGCGCCACAGAGACCAATCGGCTCAACCGAACCTGAGACCACATCTAAGAAGAAAGCAACACGGCAGAAAAGTCTGTAATCACAATTAAATGTATGCAACCCAATGCAAGCAAACTTCAAGCCTTTTATATTTATTCCCATGTATGTAGTCTGCCATTTGCGAATTCAATAAATAAATAAATTAACTAAATAGCACATTTTTCGACGAGAGGTATGTTTTCAGTTTCTTCAAAAAGTAGTCTCAGCTCGTTGATTCAGTCGCTTTAAAATCCACCTTTGTTCCGATGCATCAGCGCTGTGTTTTCTGCTTGTTTGACCAAGCAGAAAATGCAAAAATGCTAAAATCTGTTATTGCATCACATGACAGACTTAAGGTATACTTCAACGTCTTGGCTGTCTCAAGTTAGTTGGTATTGTTAAAGTAACACCTCGTTGTTGCCCAGTCATTGTATCATATTAATGAAGTAGAGCTTGCAACTTCTCAGCACCGAGCTGACAATGAGTGTTGTTTTCGGGCACCTGCTGGCTGCTAGTGATGACCACTCCAATCTTCAGTCAGGGGGTTGTTGAAGGAAGGGGACACATTTTGAGTGTGCATCTCATACTGGTTTAAATCAATAAGCAAATTTCAAATTGATCATTGATAATGTTGAAACTATTTAAGAACTCTTTCAATAGGACTTGACTAATATAAAAAATATAGTAATGTGATTTGCACTACGCAGGACTTGATTGTGCTTAAATAAAGACATTACATCTGAAAATAACTTGTGCTTACCCCCACTTACAAGGAAAGGGTCAAACTTTGTATTCGTTCACATAACGTGTTAGAAAATGTAAACAGCAGTTGGAGAATGCCGAAGTCGATCATCCTAGCATGTTTAACGAGAGCATTTCTCATGTAAGCTACTTCCAGATATAGATCGTTTATACTGTTCTCAATGGTCCGTATCCCAGCCTGAGACCACGATCCAGTGGCCGACGGAGATGTTTTTCAAAGTAATATGTTATTTGGAATATTAAAACAATCAAGTTAAATACATGTTTGGACACACAGTATTTTTCAGTGACTTCAACAAGTAGTCTGTTTACAACAGAAAATACAATCGTGTTAGGAACGCTATTTTAGTCCGATTTAAAAAAGAAATTAAAATGGTATTGAGTGCTGACAAGAGTTTGGTATCAGCTGTTGATTTCATTGAAACAATCTTTATAGTAAAATCAACAAATTTATTCCTCTGGTCGTGTATTGTCTCGCTGACTGCTATCCATCTGGAAGTCACCTAAAGGATAAGGCACTGGCCTCCTTAACCAGGGATTATGGTTTCGTCAGTTTTATTTAAAACAGTGTGTGTGTATTTGTTCTTGGTCTGTGATATATGTGGTCTGTGTTTATAGATCTTGGCACGTTGCACCAAGTAGTCGTGGCCAAGTGGTTAAGGTGATGGGCTTGAACTCTGTTGGTGTTGTGTCCCTTTTTATGTCTTCGTTGTTAATTCTTAAATGCCTGTTCATCTTAAAGGTATCAATTATTACTTGCTGTACATTAAATTCTTCCAAACTAGTATTTGCAAACACATCACAAAATTAAATGGTGTGGAATAGAAACAAAGGCTTTGACGTCGACGTGATTGGAACACGCAACCTTCTGATCTGGAGTCAGACGCACTACCGTTGCGCCACGAATTCCTGCCGTAGTGTATGCTTGTTATGCAATGCTAGAGTGCACAGCAAGCATGCCAAACGCATGCTAATTCCGATGCTGATACTAGGAAAACACTCGGTATCACCAGGGTCAAGGGAAACAGCCGACTCAATATTTGTTCGTAGTCAGCAGGGCTATGAAGTTGTCAGAAGTGTGTTTGATTCTCAGCTTAAAAGTAAAGAAAACATAAAACAATGCAATTTGCTTTTATGATGTTTATTATTTGAAACGTGGGCATAAACACAGTTGTACTGGCTGGGAATCGTCTCGGGTCAATTACTTGGAAAGCAGCTATGCTGACCAATATATCACCAACGAGGGAAAGCTGGCAGTACTGAGTGACACAGATGACGGATTTTCTCAGCGCGTCTCCTCTGAATGCGCACTGGCACAAAGGGGCTTTGATCATCTAATGACATGAAATACATGAAAGTCACCGCAAGCCTGCACCTCACCACATCCTTCACACTGTTAAACTGCCTCATTATGACCAGGCCTCTAATTATGCCTTTCCAATACTTTGAATGTGTTATTGTTCAGTTTAACATGAGAACAACTTGGTAGAACAATCATAATGTCCGCAGGACTTATTTTCCTCGGGTTTCCTTGGCTAATAACGCCAAGGTCGCGGGTTCGATCCCCGTACGGGCCACGGCTTTTCTTCTTTAAAGAAACCACATCATTTGTAATGGTGCCAAAATGAACATTCTTTAACAAAATGAACTGAAGCAATATGAAGTACAACCAGTAATATTTCAGACTTTTTTTTAATAAACTTTATATATAATGCTAGCGAAATGCGTTTTTAAAGTGTTTGGACTCGCTATCCACGAGGAAGAGTGAGAGTGTTCGTTTTTTAGCGTGAAGGAGACAGCGAGTGTTTGTTTTTTTTTGGCCAACTGCTCCCTGTTATTGATGACCGCTCCAGTGTTCCTTAGGGGGCTGGAGGAAGCAGACACGTTCTGAGTGGGTATCTTACCAAAAGGTACGCAAGACGAACTACAGTTGCAAAGCACTGCTGCTTTTTCGATGATTGATTAAAACTATCAATCTGACTGAAAACACGGATCACATTAATTGTGATCGGTTTGATACCAATAGGCTTACATGACAGGTATTGTGTATAGGCAATGTCATATACATAGAAATGAACACGGACAGTGTTTTTTTAAGGGCTGACTCATTTTAATATTCGAGAGATCTAGGTGTACTAGACAAATATACTGGATTTTTTCCATGTCATAATTGTGCCGCCTGTGATAATGCGTTTGAAACTAGAGATAATGTGAGATAATGTCTGTTACTGGCGGATAGTTTACAAATGTACTCAATTATGTTACAACTTTTGTGTCTACGAAACATATCTGTAACATTTATGTAATGCCTGTGTGTTTTTTTTCATGAAGTTAATTTGCTAACAGACTGTTCTGATTTGTTTCAAACCGTGAAGCGATCGCTCTGTTTGCCGTATATTTTCTGTCTGTAAGAGGAGTGTCCTTGTGATCCCATATAGAATGCGACGAAACAGGTCACCCTCCTTAATATAAACAGATAAAGAATAAGTTCACACACCCCCCAGGTGATTTACTGTAGCGTCAGACATTGGAGGTTCAGCAGTGTACTGCAGTGTTGTGCAAAGTCGTCAGTGTAAGTCAGGATGGCCGAGCGGTCTAAGGCGCTGCGTTCAGGTCGCAGTCTCTCTGGAGGCGTGGGTTCGAATCCCACTTCTGACAAATCTGTTTGTTTATTTATTTCTTAAAACGTCCACCGAATGCTTGGTAATTTGATTTGTTTTTCTTGTTAGTATTCAAATCACAAGGTCGTTAAATGAGAGAAAGTCACCGCAAGCCTGCACCTCACCACATCCTTCACACTGTTAAACTGCCTCATTATGACGAGGCCTCTAATTATGCCTTTCCAATACTTTGAATGTGTTATTGTTCAGTTTAACATGAGATCATCTTGGTAGAACAATCATAATGTCCGCAGGACTTATTTTCCTCGGGTTCTAGTATCAAGTTTTGAGTGTGTGGCCGGTTAGCTCAGTTGGTTAGAGCGTGGTGCTAATAACGCCAAGGTCACGGGTTCGATCCCCGTACGGGCCACGGCTTTTCTTCTTTAAAGAAACCACAGCATTTCTAATGGTGCCAAAATGAACATTCTTTAACAAAATGAACCGAAGCGATATGAAGTACAACCAGTAATATTTCAGACTTCCTGAGCTTTAAACATGTATTAACAATGAGCACATACAATCAATTAAAAACAAAGCTTACGTAGTCGGCAGGATTCGAACCTGCGCGGGGAAACCCCAATGGATTTCTAGTCCATCGCCTTAACCACTCAGCCACGACTACATGCTCGCACAATTATTTGTGAAATATCCAAAAGAAGTAAACGAAACCCGTAGTAATGCTGTAGATGGCAGTATAGGCTAACTAATGAACCGAAGTCAAATGTCTTTGTTGAAACTGTCAGATTTGTACAATGCAAGCACACGTGGGAAATGTAAATAAAATATAATTTTTGTTAACGTTCATAATAATGAATACATCTTTATTTCAAAATACGTAGCTATTTAACTGATCTTTTCAAGAAACACCCCCATCCACAAAAACAAAGTAGTTATTTAATTGAACTGAAAAATTGACTTGCTTCATGGCTGTTGCCAGAGCACTCGAGCACGTTCTGGCTAGCGTGAGCGGACTTAGCAGATAACAAGATCTACAAAGTATCTCATGCTAATAAAACATACCATAATTATGTTCGTTTTTATTATACACATGGCAACTTACAGAGACTAGGGTGTGTGAACTATGCATCAGCTGTAGAGTCACTTACATTTACATCTCACCCGAAAAACGGAGCACAAGGAGGTTAAGTGACTTGCTCAGGGTCACACAATGAGTCAGTGGCTGAGGTGGGATTTGTACCGGGGGACCTCCTGGTTAAAAGCCCTTTATCTTTAACCACTAAACGTTTGTTGAGACAGTTCAAGCCCTGTAGCAGTGTTTAACTATTTCCTGGATGTTTGCCTTTTGGTCTTACTCTGGAAAAAGTAATAATAATAATAAAAAGTAGGCAAAACCATTTTTTGAGAAACCACATTTGGGAGAAAAACTAACAGTTTGGAAACACATTTGCAAAGGCATTGGATTCTATTGTGGTGTTTCCGAACTGTTGAACGTTTCTCATTACATGCAGGTTTACTGGCTTGACAAAAAGGCGATTGACGAAAAGAATGCGGCCTGGATAGCAAAATCGCGTCAAGCTGAAATAGCTCAGTTGGGAGAGCGTTAGACTGTAACGGTCCCTGCTTCGATCCCGGGTTTTTGCAAACAGCACGACTAGGGCTATTTTTTCTTAATTAATTTTTTGAATTAAAAAACAGCACATTTTTTTCTTCAGTGTAATTGGAGGAAATAAAAACGTATTATAGTGCCATTTTCTAATGCGATAAAGAAATGCAAAAAGCATCATCTCTGCGTGGGCTTGAAACACCAAAATTTCGATTAACAGCCCAACGTGCTAACCGATTATGGTGTTTTATTACATAACACCTTGGGAGTCTCAACAGAACAGTGTGTATGCATAGAGCTAAAATGGAAACCAAATATATACGATTCAAATGGGAATCGTATTCAGATTTTAAGCACAAATTTGATAGACTTCACAGTGCAAAGGAGGAAGGCAGACAATGCAAATGAGGCAACTGGCTCCTACTTTTTAAATCATACGAGAAACTTGAACCCAATTTAGCTTTTAACCGCCTGCAGTTTGGAATGAGTTTGAAATGTTGTTGTAACACCTCACTGGGCAACAGCAATTGCATTATATGAAAGCTCCTGTCTATTTGTCAGCGGCACAGCTACCGGTGCCACTCAGAGTTGGAGGGAGACGGTCGGCCACTTGCCCATAAAACAATACTTTCCGGGATCATTTCTATAGTGATTTGCCAGCGAAATGCGTTTATAAAGTGTTTGGACTCGCTATCCACGAGGAAGAGTGAGAGTGTTCGTTTTTGAGCGTGAAGGAGACAGCGAGTGTTTGTTTTTTTTTTTTGGCCAACTGCTCCCTGTTATTGATGACCGCTCCAGTGTTCCTTAGGGGGCTGGAGGAAGCAGACACGTTCTGAGTGGGTATCTTGCCTAAAGGTACACAAGATGAACTACAGTTGCAAAGCACTGCTGCTTTTTAGATGATTGATTAAAACTATCAATCTGACTGAAAACACGGATCACATTAATTGTGATCGGTTTGATACCAATAGGCTTACATGACAGGTATTGTGTATAGACAATGTCATATACATAGAAATGAACACGGACAGTGTTTTTTTAAGGGCTGACTCATTTTAATATTCGAGAGATCTAGGTGTACTAGACAAATATACTGGATTTCTTCCATGTCATAATTGTGCCGCCTGTGATAATGCGTTTGAAACTAGAGATAATGTGAGATAATGTCTGTTACTGGCGGATAGTTTACAAATGTACTCAATTATGTTACAACTTTTGTGTCTACGAAACATATCTGTAACATTTATGTAATGCCTGTGTGTTTTTTTTCATGAAGTTAATTTGCTAACAGACTGTTCTGATTTGTTTCAAACCGTGAAGCGATCGCTCTGTTTGCCGTATATTTTCTGTCTGTAAGAGGAGTGTCCTTGTGATCCCATATAGAATGCGACGAAACAGGTCACCCTCCTTAATATAAACAGATAAAGAATAAGTTCACACACCCCCCAGGTGATTTACTGTAGCGTCAGACATTGGAGGTTCAGCAGTGTACTGCAGTGTTGTGCAAAGTCGTCAGTGTAAGTCAGGATGGCCGAGCGGTCTAAGGCGCTGCGTTCAGGTCGCAGTCTCTCTGGAGGCGTGGGTTCGAATCCCACTTCTGACAAATCTGTTTGTTTATTTATTTCTTAAAACGTCCACCGAATGCTTGGTAATTTGATTTGTTTTTCTTGTTAGTATTCAAATCACAAGGTCGTTAAATGAGAGAAAGTCACCGCAAGCCTGCACCTCACCACATCCTTCACACTGTTAAACTGCCTCATTATGACGAGGCCTCTAATTATGCCTTTCCAATACTTTGAATGTGTTATTGTTCAGTTTAACATGAGATCATCTTGGTAGAACAATCATAATGTCCGCAGGACTTATTTTCCTCGGGTTCTAGTATCAAGTTTTGAGTGTGTGGCCGGTTAGCTCAGTTGGTTAGAGCGTGGTGCTAATAACGCCAAGGTCGCGGGTTCGATCCCCGTACGGGCCACGGCTTTTCTTCTTTAAAGAAACCACAGCATTTCTAATGGTGCCAAAATGAACATTCTTTAACAAAATGAACCGAAGCGATATGAAGTACAACCAGTAATATTTCAGACTTCCTGAGCTTTAAACATGTATTAACAATGAGCACATACAATCAATTAAAAACAAAGCTTACGTAGTCGGCAGGATTCGAACCTGCGCGGGGAAACCCCAATGGATTTCTAGTCCATCGCCTTAACCACTCGGCCACGACTACATGCTCGCACAATTATTTGTGAAATATCCAAAAGAAGTAAACGAAACCCGTAGTAATGCTGTAGATGGCAGTATAGGCTAACTAATGAACCGAAGTCAAATGTCTTTGTTGAAACTGTCAGATTTGTACAATGCAAGCACACGTGGGAAATGTAAATAAAATATAATTTTTGTTAACGTTCATAATAATGAATACATCTTTATTTCAAAATACGTAGCTATTTAACTGATCTTTTCAAGAAACACCCCCATCCACAAAAACAAAGTAGTTATTTAATTGAACTGAAAAATTGACTTGCTTCATGGCTGTTGCCAGAGCACTCGAGCACGTTCTGGCTAGCGTGAGCGGACTTAGCAGATAACAAGATCTACAAAGTATCTCATGCTAATAAAACATACCATAATTATGTTCGTTTTTATTATACACATGGCAACTTACAGAGACTAGGGTGTGTGAACTATGCATCAGCTGTAGAGTCACTTACATTTACATCTCACCCGAAAAACGGAGCACAAGGAGGTTAAGTGACTTGCTCAGGGTCACACAATGAGTCAGTGGCTGAGGTGGGATTTGTACCGGGGGACCTCCTGGTTAAAAGCCCTTTATCTTTAACCACTAAACGTTTGTTGAGACAGTTCAAGCCCTGTAGCAGTGTTTAACTATTTCCTGGATGTTTGCCTTTTGGTCTTACTCTGGAAAAAGTAATAATAATAATAAAAAGTAGGCAAAACCATTTTTTGAGAAACCACATTTGGGAGAAAAACTAACAGTTTGGAAACACATTTGCAAAGGCATTGGATTCTATTGTGGTGTTTCCGAACTGTTGAACGTTTCTCATTACATGCAGGTTTACTGGCTTGACAAAAAGGCGATTGACGAAAAGAATGCGGCCTGGATAGCAAAATCGCGTCAAGCTGAAATAGCTCAGTTGGGAGAGCGTTAGACTGTAACGGTCCCTGCTTCGATCCCGGGTTTTTGCAAACAGCACGACTAGGGCTATTTTTTCTTAATTAATTTTTTGAATTAAAAAACAGCACATTTTTTTCTTCAGTGTAATTGGAGGAAATAAAAACGTATTATAGTGCCATTTTCTAATGCGATAAAGAAATGCAAAAAGCATCATCTCTGCGTGGGCTTGAAACACCAAAATTTCGATTAACAGCCCAACGTGCTAACCGATTATGGTGTTTTATTACATAACACCTTGGGAGTCTCAACAGAACAGTGTGTATGCATAGAGCTAAAATGGAAACCAAATATATACGATTCAAATGGGAATCGTATTCAGATTTTAAGCACAAATTTGATAGACTTCACAGTGCAAAGGAGGAAGGCAGACAATGCAAATGAGGCAACTGGCTCCTACTTTTTAAATCATACGAGAAACTTGAACCCAATTTAGCTTTTAACCGCCTGCAGTTTGGAATGAGTTTGAAATGTTGTTGTAACACCTCACTGGGCAACAGCAATTGCATTATATGAAAGCTCCTGTCTATTTGTCAGCGGCACAGCTACCGGTGCCACTCAGAGTTGGAGGGAGACGGTCGGCCACTTGCCCATAAAACAATACTTTCCGGGATCATTTCTATAGTGATTTGCCAGCGAAATGCGTTTATAAAGTGTTTGGACTCGCTATCCACGAGGAAGAGTGAGAGTGTTCGTTTTTGAGCGTGAAGGAGACAGCGAGTGTTTGTTTTTTTTTTTTGGCCAACTGCTCCCTGTTATTGATGACCGCTCCAGTGTTCCTTAGGGGGCTGGAGGAAGCAGACACGTTCTGAGTGGGTATCTTGCCTAAAGGTACACAAGATGAACTACAGTTGCAAAGCACTGCTGCTTTTTAGATGATTGATTAAAACTATCAATCTGACTGAAAACACGGATCACATTAATTGTGATCGGTTTGATACCAATAGGCTTACATGACAGGTATTGTGTATAGACAATGTCATATACATAGAAATGAACACGGACAGTGTTTTTTTAAGGGCTGACTCATTTTAATGTTCGAGAGATCTAGGTGTACTGGACAAATATACTGGATTTTTTCCATGTCGTAATTGTGCCGCCTGTGATAATGCGTTTGAAACTAGAGATAATGTGAGATAATGTCTGTTACTGGCGGATAGTTTACAAATGTACTCAATTATGTTACAACTTTTGTGTCTACGAAACATATCTGTAACATTTATGTAATGCCTGTGTGTTTTTTTTTTCATGAAGTTAATTTGCTAACAGACTGTTCTGATTTGTTTCTAACCGTGAAGCGATCGCTCTGTTTGCCGTATATTTTCTGTCTGTAAGAGGAGTGTCCTTGTGATCCCATATAGAATGCGACGAAACAGGTCGCCCTCCTTAATATAAACAGATAAAGAATAAGTTCACACACACCCCAGGTGATTTACTGTAGCGTCAGACATTGGAGGTTCAGCAGTGTACTGCAGTGTTGTGCAAAGGCGTCAGTGTAAGTCAGGATGGCCGAGCGGTCTAAGGCACTGCGTTCAGGTCGCAGTCTCTCTGGAGGCGTGGGTTCGAATCCCACTTCTGACAAATCTGTTTGTTTATTTATTTCTTAAAACGTCCACCGAATGCTTGGTAATTTGATTTGTTTTTCTTGTTAGTATTCAAATCACAAGGTCGTTAAATGAGAGAAAGTCACCGCAAGCCTGCACCTCACCACATCCTTCACACTGTTAAACTGCCTCATTATGACGAGGCCTCTAATTATGCCTTTCCAATACTTTGAATGTGTTATTGTTCAGTTTAACATGAGAACATCTTGGTAGAACAATCATAATGTCCGCAGGACTTATTTTCCTCGGGTTCTAGTATCAAGTTTTGAGTGTGTGGCCGGTTAGCTCAGTTGGTTAGAGCGTGGTGCTAATAACGCCAAGGTCGCGGGTTCGATCCCCGTACGGGCCACGGCTTTTCTTCTTTAAAGAAACCACAGCATTTCTAATGGTGCCAAAATGAACATTCTTTAACAAAATGAACCGAAGCGATATGAAGTACAACCAGTAATATTTCAGACTTCCTGAGCTTTAAACATGTATTAACAATGAGCACATACAATCAATTAAAAACAAAGCTTACGTAGTCGGCAGGATTCGAACCTGCGCGGGGAAACCCCAATGGATTTCTAGTCCATCGCCTTAACCACTCGGCCACGACTACATGCTCGCACAATTATTTGTGAAATATCCAAAAGAAGTAAACGAAACCCGTAGTAATGCTGTAGATGGCAGTATAGGCTAACTAATGAACCGAAGTCAAATGTCTTTGTTGAAACTGTCAGATTTGTACAATGCAAGCACACGTGGGAAATGTAAATAAAATATAATTTTTGTTAACGTTCATAATAATGAATACATCTTTATTTCAAAATACGTAGCTATTTAACTGATCTTTTCAAGAAACACCCCCATCCACAAAAACAAAGTAGTTATTTAATTGAACTGAAAAATTGACTTGCTTCATGGCTGTTGCCAGAGCACTCGAGCACGTTCTGGCTAGCGTGAGCGGACTTAGCAGATAACAAGATCTACAAAGTATCTCATGCTAATAAAACATACCATAATTATGTTCGTTTTTATTATACACATGGCAACTTACAGAGACTAGGGTGTGTGAACTATGCATCAGCTGTAGAGTCACTTACATTTACATCTCACCCGAAAAACGGAGCACAAGGAGGTTAAGTGACTTGCTCAGGGTCACACAATGAGTCAGTGGCTGAGGTGGGATTTGTACCGGGGGACCTCCTGGTTAAAAGCCCTTTATCTTTAACCACTAAACGTTTGTTGAGACAGTTCAAGCCCTGTAGCAGTGTTTAACTATTTCCTGGATGTTTGCCTTTTGGTCTTACTCTGGAAAAAGTAATAATAATAATAAAAAGTAGGCAAAACCATTTTTTGAGAAACCACATTTGGGAGAAAAACTAACAGTTTGGAAACACATTTGCAAAGGCATTGGATTCTATTGTGGTGTTTCCGAACTGTTGAACGTTTCTCATTACATGCAGGTTTACTGGCTTGACAAAAAGGCGATTGACGAAAAGAATGCGGCCTGGATAGCAAAATCGCGTCAAGCTGAAATAGCTCAGTTGGGAGAGCGTTAGACTGTAACGGTCCCTGCTTCGATCCCGGGTTTTTGCAAACAGCACGACTAGGGCTATTTTTTCTTAATTAATTTTTTGAATTAAAAAACAGCACATTTTTTTCTTCAGTGTAATTGGAGGAAATAAAAACGTATTATAGTGCCATTTTCTAATGCGATAAAGAAATGCAAAAAGCATCATCTCTGCGTGGGCTTGAAACACCAAAATTTCGATTAACAGCCCAACGTGCTAACCGATTATGGTGTTTTATTACATAACACCTTGGGAGTCTCAACAGAACAGTGTGTATGCATAGAGCTAAAATGGAAACCAAATATATACGATTCAAATGGGAATCGTATTCAGATTTTAAGCACAAATTTGATAGACTTCACAGTGCAAAGGAGGAAGGCAGACAATGCAAATGAGGCAACTGGCTCCTACTTTTTAAATCATACGAGAAACTTGAACCCAATTTAGCTTTTAACCGCCTGCAGTTTGGAATGAGTTTGAAATGTTGTTGTAACACCTCACTGGGCAACAGCAATTGCATTATATGAAAGCTCCTGTCTATTTGTCAGCGGCACAGCTACCGGTGCCACTCAGAGTTGGAGGGAGACGGTCGGCCACTTGCCCATAAAACAATACTTTCCGGGATCATTTCTATAGTGATTTGCCAGCGAAATGCGTTTATAAAGTGTTTGGACTCGCTATCCACGAGGAAGAGTGAGAGTGTTCGTTTTTGAGCGTGAAGGAGACAGCGAGTGTTTGTTTTTTTTTTTTGGCCAACTGCTCCCTGTTATTGATGACCGCTCCAGTGTTCCTTAGGGGGCTGGAGGAAGCAGACACGTTCTGAGTGGGTATCTTGCCTAAAGGTACACAAGATGAACTACAGTTGCAAAGCACTGCTGCTTTTTAGATGATTGATTAAAACTATCAATCTGACTGAAAACACGGATCACATTAATTGTGATCGGTTTGATACCAATAGGCTTACATGACAGGTATTGTGTATAGACAATGTCATATACATAGAAATGAACACGGACAGTGTTTTTTTAAGGGCTGACTCATTTTAATGTTCGAGAGATCTAGGTGTACTGGACAAATATACTGGATTTTTTCCATGTCGTAATTGTGCCGCCTGTGATAATGCGTTTGAAACTAGAGATAATGTGAGATAATGTCTGTTACTGGCGGATAGTTTACAAATGTACTCAATTATGTTACAACTTTTGTGTCTACGAAACATATCTGTAACATTTATGTAATGCCTGTGTGTTTTTTTTTTCATGAAGTTAATTTGCTAACAGACTGTTCTGATTTGTTTCTAACCGTGAAGCGATCGCTCTGTTTGCCGTATATTTTCTGTCTGTAAGAGGAGTGTCCTTGTGATCCCATATAGAATGCGACGAAACAGGTCGCCCTCCTTAATATAAACAGATAAAGAATAAGTTCACACACACCCCAGGTGATTTACTGTAGCGTCAGACATTGGAGGTTCAGCAGTGTACTGCAGTGTTGTGCAAAGGCGTCAGTGTAAGTCAGGATGGCCGAGCGGTCTAAGGCACTGCGTTCAGGTCGCAGTCTCTCTGGAGGCGTGGGTTCGAATCCCACTTCTGACAAATCTGTTTGTTTATTTATTTCTTAAAACGTCCACCGAATGCTTGGTAATTTGATTTGTTTTTCTTGTTAGTATTCAAATCACAAGGTCGTTAAATGAGAGAAAGTCACCGCAAGCCTGCACCTCACCACATCCTTCACACTGTTAAACTGCCTCATTATGACGAGGCCTCTAATTATGCCTTTCCAATACTTTGAATGTGTTATTGTTCAGTTTAACATGAGAACATCTTGGTAGAACAATCATAATGTCCGCAGGACTTATTTTCCTCGGGTTCTAGTATCAAGTTTTGAGTGTGTGGCCGGTTAGCTCAGTTGGTTAGAGCGTGGTGCTAATAACGCCAAGGTCGCGGGTTCGATCCCCGTACGGGCCACGGCTTTTCTTCTTTAAAGAAACCACAGCATTTCTAATGGTGCCAAAATGAACATTCTTTAACAAAATGAACCGAAGCGATATGAAGTACAACCAGTAATATTTCAGACTTCCTGAGCTTTAAACATGTATTAACAATGAGCACATACAATCAATTAAAAACAAAGCTTACGTAGTCGGCAGGATTCGAACCTGCGCGGGGAAACCCCAATGGATTTCTAGTCCATCGCCTTAACCACTCGGCCACGACTACATGCTCGCACAATTATTTGTGAAATATCCAAAAGAAGTAAACGAAACCCGTAGTAATGCTGTAGATGGCAGTATAGGCTAACTAATGAACCGAAGTCAAATGTCTTTGTTGAAACTGTCAGATTTGTACAATGCAAGCACACGTGGGAAATGTAAATAAAATATAATTTTTGTTAACGTTCATAATAATGAATACATCTTTATTTCAAAATACGTAGCTATTTAACTGATCTTTTCAAGAAACACCCCCAAAAACAAAGTAGTTATTTAATTGAACTGAAAAATTGACTTGCTTCATGGTTGTTGCCAGAGCACTCGAGCACGTTCTGGCTAGCGTGAGCGGACTTAGCAGATAACAAGATCTACAAAGTATTTCATGCTAATAAAACATACCATAATTATGTTCGTTTTTATTATACACATGGCAACTTACAGAGACTAGGGTGTGTGAACTATGCATCAGCTGTAGAGTCACTTACATTTACATCTCACCCGAAAAACGGAGCACAAGGAGGTTAAGTGACTTGCTCAGGGTCACACAATGAGTCAGTGGCTGAGGTGGGATTTGTACCGGGGGACCTCCTGGTTAAAAGCCCTTTATCTTTAACCACTAAACGTTTGTTGAGACAGTTCAAGCCCTGTAGCAGTGTTTAACTATTTCCTGGATGTTTGCCTTTTGATCTTACTCTGGAAAAAGTAATAATAATAATAAAAAGTAGGCAAAACCATTTTTTGAGAAACCACATTTGGGAGAAAAACTAACAGTTTGGAAACACATTTGCAAAGGCATTGGATTCTATTGTGGTGTTTCCGAACTGTTGAACGTTTCTCATTACATGCAGGTTTACTGGCTTGACAAAAAGGCGATTGGCGAAAAGAATGCGGCCTGGATAGCAAAATCGCGTCAAGCTGAAATAGCTCAGTTGGGAGAGCGTTAGACTGTAACGGTCCCTGCTTCGATCCCGGGTTTTTGCAAACAGCACGACTAGGGCTATTTTTTCTTAATTAATTTTTTTAATTAAAAAAACAGCACATTTTTTTCTTCAGTGTAATTGGAGGAAATAAAAACGTATTATAGTGCCATTTTCTAATGCGATAAAGAAATGCAAAAAGCATCATCTCTGCGTGGGCTTGAAACACCAAAATTTCGATTAACAGCCCAACGTGCTAACCGATTATGGTGTTTTATTACATAACACCTTTTGAGTCTCAACAGAACAGTGTGTATGCATAGAGCTAAAATGGAAACCAAATATATACGATTCAAATGGGAATCGTATTCAGATTTTAAGCACAAATTTGATAGACTTCACAGTGCAAAGGAGGAAGGCAGACAATGCAAATGAGGCAACTGGCTCCTACTTTTTAAATCATACGAGAAACTTGAACCCAATTTAGCTTTTAACCGCCTGCAGTTTGGAATGAGTTTGAAATGTTGTTGTAACACCTCACTGGGCAACAGCAATTGCATTATATGAAAGCTCCTGTCTATTTGTCAGCGGCACAGCTACCGGTGCCACTCAGAGTTGGAGGGAGACGGTCGGCCACTTGCCCATAAAACAATACTTTCCGGGATCATTTCTATAGTGATTTGCCAGCGAAATGCGTTTATAAAGTGTTTGGACTCGCTATCCACGAGGAAGAGTGAGAGTGTTCGTTTTTGAGCGTGAAGGAGACAGCGAGTGTTTTTTTTTTTTTTTTGGCCAACTGCTCCCTGTTATTGATGACCGCTCCAGTGTTCCTTAGGGGGCTGGAGGAAGCAGACACGTTCTGAGTGGGTATCTTGCCTAAAGGTACACAAGATGAACTACAGTTGCAAAGCACTGCTGCTTTTTAGATGATTGATTAAAACTATCAATCTGACTGAAAACACGGATCACATTAATTGTGATCGGTTTGATACCAATAGGCTTACATGACAGGTATTGTGTATAGACAATGTCATATACATAGAAATGAACACGGACAGTGTTTTTTTAAGGGCTGACTCATTTTAATGTTCGAGAGATCTAGGTGTACTGGACAAATATACTGGATTTTTTCCATGTCGTAATTGTGCCGCCTGTGATAATGCGTTTGAAACTAGAGATAATGTGAGATAATGTCTGTTACTGGCGGATAGTTTACAAATGTACTCAATTATGTTACAACTTTTGTGTCTACGAAACATATCTGTAACATTTATGTAATGCCTGTGTGTTTTTTTTCATGAAGTTAATTTGCTAACAGACTGTTCTGATTTGTTTCTAACCGTGAAGCGATCGCTCTGTTTGCCGTATATTTTCTGTCTGTAAGAGGAGTGTCCTTGTGATCCCATATAGAATGCGACGAAACAGGTCGCCCTCCTTAATATAAACAGATAAAGAATAAGTTCACACACACCCCAGGTGATTTACTGTAGCGTCAGACATTGGAGGTTCAGCAGTGTACTGCAGTGTTGTGCAAAGTCGTCAGTGTAAGTCAGGATGGCCGAGCGGTCTAAGGCGCTGCGTTCAGGTCGCAGTCTCTCTGGAGGCGTGGGTTCGAATCCCACTTCTGACAAATCTGTTTGTTTATTTATTTCTTAAAACGTCCACCGAATGCTTGGTAATTTGATTTGTTTTTCTTGTTAGTATTCAAATCACAAGGTCGTTAAATGAGAGAAAGTCACCGCAAGCCTGCACCTCACCACATCCTTCACACTGTTAAACTGCCTCATTATGACGAGGCCTCTAATTATGCCTTTCCAATACTTTGAATGTGTTATTGTTCAGTTTAACATGAGAACATCTTGGTAGAACAATCATAATGTCTGCAGGACTTATTTTCCTCGGGTTCTAGTATCAAGTTTTGAGTGTGTGGCCGGTTAGCTCAGTTGGTTAGAGCGTGGTGCTAATAACGCCAAGGTCGCGGGTTCGATCCCCGTACGGGCCACGGCTTTTCTTCTTTAAAGAAACCACAGCATTTCTAATGGTGCCAAAATGAACATTCTTTAACAAAATGAACCGAAGCGATATGAAGTACAACCAGTAATATTTCAGACTTTCTGAGCTTTAAACATGTATTAACAATGAGCACATACAATCAATTAAAAACAAAGCTTACGTAGTCGGCAGGATTCGAACCTGCGCGGGGAAACCCCAATGGATTTCTAGTCCATCGCCTTAACCACTCAGCCACGACTACATGCTCGCACAATTGTTTGTGAAATATCCAAAAGAAGTAAACGAAACCCGTAGTAATGCTGTAGATGGCAGTATAGGCTAACTAATGAACCGAAGTAAAATGTCTTTGTTGAAACTGTCAGATTTGTACAATGCAAGCACACGTGGGAAATGTAAATAAAATATAATTTTTGTTAACGTTCATAATAATGAATACATCTTTATTTCAAAATACGTAGCTATTTAACTGATCTTTTCAAGAAACACCCCCATCCACAAAAACAAAGTAGTTATTTAATTGAACTGAAAAATTGACTTGCTTCATGGCTGTTGCCAGAGCACTCGAGCACGTTCTGGCTAGCGTGAGCGGACTTAGCAGATAACAAGATCTACAAAGTATTTCATGCTAATAAAACATACCATAATTATGTTCGTTTTTATTATACACATGGCAACTTACAGAGACTAGGGTGTGTGAACTATGCATCAGCTGTAGAGTCACTTACATTTACATCTCACCCGAAAAACGGAGCACAAGGAGGTTAAGTGACTTGCTCAGGGTCACACAATGAGTCAGTGGCTGAGGTGGGATTTGTACCGGGGGACCTCCTGGTTAAAAGCCCTTTATCTTTAACCACTAAACGTTTGTTGAGACAGTTCAAGCCCTGTAGCAGTGTTTAACTATTTCCTGGATGTTTGCCTTTTGGTCTTACTCTGGAAAAAGTAATAATAATAATAAAAAGTAGGCAAAACCATTTTTTGAGAAACCACATTTGGGAGAAAAACTAACAGTTTGGAAACACATTTGCAAAGGCATTGGATTCTATTGTGGTGTTTCCGAACTGTTGAACGTTTCTCATTACATGCAGGTTTACTGGCTTGACAAAAAGGCGATTGACGAAAAGAATGCGGCCTGGATAGCAAAATCGCGTCCAACTGAAATAGCTCAGACTGTAACGGTCCCTGCTTCGATCCCGGGTTTTTGCAAACAGCACGACTAGGGCTATTTTTTCTTAATTAATTTTTTGAATTAAAAAAACAGCACATTTTTTTCTTCAGTGTAATTGGAGGAAATAAAAACGTATTATAGTGCCATTTTCTAATGCGATAAAGAAATGCAAAAAGCATCATCTCTGCGTGGGCTTGAAACACCAAAATTTCGATTAACAGCCCAACGTGCTAACCGATTATGGTGTTTTATTACATAACACCTTGGGAGTCTCAACAGAACAGTGTGTATGCATAGAGCTAAAATGGAAACCAAATATATACGATTCAAATGGGAATCGTATTCAGATTTTAAGCACAAATTTGATAGACTTCACAGTGCAAAGGAGGAAGGCAGACAATGCAAATGAGGCAACTGGCTCCTACTTTTTAAATCATACGAGAAACTTGAACCCAATTTAGCTTTTAACCGCCTGCAGTTTGGAATGAGTTTGAAATGTTGTTGTAACACCTCACTGGGCAACAGCAATTGCATTATATGAAAGCTCCTGTCTATTTGTCAGCGGCACAGCTACCGGTGCCACTCAGAGTTGGAGGGAGACGGTCGGCCACTTGCCCATAAAACAATACTTTCCGGGATCATTTCTATAGTGATTTGCCAGCGAAATGCGTTTATAAAGTGTTTGGACTCGCTATCCACGAGGAAGAGTGAGAGTGTTCGTTTTTGAGCGTGAAGGAGACAGCGAGTGTTTTTTTTTTTTTTTTGGCCAACTGCTCCCTGTTATTGATGACCGCTCCAGTGTTCCTTAGGGGGCTGGAGGAAGCAGACACGTTCTGAGTGGGTATCTTGCCTAAAGGTACGCAAGACGAACTACAGTTGCAAAGCACTGCTGCTTTTTCGATGATTGATTAAAACTATCAATCTGACTGAAAACACGGATCACATTAATTGTGATCGGTTTGATACCAATAGGCTTACATGACAGGTATTGTGTATAGACAATGTCATATACATAGAAATGAACACGGACAGTGTTTTTTTAAGGGCTGACTCATTTTAATGTTCGAGAGATCTAGGTGTACTGGACAAATATACTGGATTTTTTCCATGTCGTAATTGTGCCGCCTGTGATAATGCGTTTGAAACTAGAGATAATGTGAGATAATGTCTGTTACTGGCGGATAGTTTACAAATGTACTCAATTATGTTACAACTTTTGTGTCTACGAAACATATCTGTAACATTTATGTAATGCCTGTGTGTTTTTTTCATGAAGTTAATTTGCTAACAGACTGTTCTGATTTGTTTCTAACCGTGAAGCGATCGCTCTGTTTGCCGTAAATTTTCTGTCTGTAAGAGGAGTGTCCTTGTGATCCCATATAGAATGCGACGAAACAGGTCGCCCTCCTTAATATAAACAGATAAAGAATAAGTTCACACACCCCCCAGGTGATTTACTGTAGCGTCAGACATGGGAGGTTCAGCAGTGTACTGCAGTGTTGTGCAAAGTCGTCAGTGTAAGTCAGGATGGCCGAGCGGTCTAAGGCGCTGCGTTCAGGTCGCAGTCTCTCTGGAGGCGTGGGTTCGAATCCCACTTCTGACAAATCTGTTTGTTTATTTATTTCTTAAAACGTCCACCGAATGCTTGGTAATTTGATTTGTTTTTCTTGTTAGTATTCAAATCACAAGGTCGTTAAATGAGAGAAAGTCACCGCAAGCCTGCACCTCACCACATCCTTCACACTGTTAAACTGCCTCATTATGACGAGGCCTCTAATTATGCCTTTCCAATACTTTGAATGTGTTATTGTTCAGTTTAACATGAGAACATCTTGGTAGAACAATCATAATGTCCGCAGGACTTATTTTCCTCGGGTTCTAGTATCAAGTTTTGAGTGTGTGGCCGGTTAGCTCAGTTGGTTAGAGCGTGGTGCTAATAACGCCAAGGTCGCGGGTTCGATCCCCGTACGGGCCACGGCTTTTCTTCTTTAAAGAAACCACAGCATTTCTAATGGTGCCAAAATGAACATTCTTTAACAAAATGAACCGAAGCGATATGAAGTACAACCAGTAATATTTCAGACTTCCTGAGCTTTAAACATGTATTAACAATGAGCACATACAATCAATTAAAAACAAAGCTTACGTAGTCGGCAGGATTCGAACCTGCGCGGGGAAACCCCAATGGATTTCTAGTCCATCGCCTTAACCACTCGGCCACGACTACATGCTCGCACAATTATTTGTGAAATATCCAAAAGAAGTAAACGAAACCCGTAGTAATGCTGTAGATGGCAGTATAGGCTAACTAATGAACCGAAGTCAAATGTCTTTGTTGAAACTGTCAGATTTGTACAATGCAAGCACACGTGGGAAATGTAAATAAAATATAATTTTTGTTAACGTTCATAATAATGAATACATCTTTATTTCAAAATACGTAGCTATTTAACTGATCTTTTCAAGAAACACCCCCATCCACAAAAACAAAGTAGTTATTTAATTGAACTGAAAAATCGACTTGCTTCATGGCTGTTGCCAGAGCACTCGAGCACGTTCTGGCTAGCGTGAGCGGACTTAGCAGATAACAAGATCTACAAAGTATTTCATGCTAATAAAACATACCATAATTATGTTCGTTTTTATTATACATGGCAACTTACAGAGACTAGGGTGTGTGAACTATGCATCAGCTGTAGAGTCACTTACATTTACATCTCACCCGAAAAACGGAGCACAAGGAGGTTAAGTGACTTGCTCAGGGTCACACAATGAGTCAGTGGCTGAGGTGGGATTTGTACCGGGGGACCTCCTGGTTAAAAGCCCTTTATCTTTAACCACTGGACCACACAGCCTCCTATAACAAAATCACACCCCAGATGGGACTCGAAACCACAATCCATGGCTTAGAAAGCCAGTGCCTTATCCATTAGGCCACAAGGGCTGACGCGAAAAGCACATTTGGTAGTAATAAAGAAAGTGGGAACAATAGTATCGTGGTTTAATACATCATATCCAAGCCATCGTTGCTGTTCAAACACAGCAGAGTGTTACACTGGGAAAGGGCCGTACTTGTCAGTACGTATTTGACATTCATGTGGGAAGATTTAAGATTGTGAAGAAGTTTAATTATGCTGCGTATTTGCGCATTGGGAACCTTACATAATTAGGTTTTTGATTAATGCCACTTTCTTACGGACAGTAATCAAGGTGACGATACAAGACCAGAGCCAATAAAGCAGTTATTTTCCTTTCCTTTCATTACCATATTCTAGTGTGCTTGTTCAGAATATGCGTGAATCGTGAAAACGTCTTGCGAATATGTGAACAAAGCCAGCATTCACTTTATTGATCACCATGTGGATTAACCGCTATTGGAACACAGATGATTGTGTTAAAGATGTTAATAGACTTTTAATGTACACGTTTTAGAGCTAAACGTTTGCTGAGACAGTTCAAGCGCTGTAGCAGTGTTTAACTATTTCCTGGATGTTTGCCTTTTGGTCTTACTCTGGAAAAAGTAATAATAATAATAAAAAGTAGGCAAAACCATTTTTTGAGAAACCGCATTTGGGAGAAAAACTAACAGTTTGGAAACACATTTGCAAAGGCATTGGATTCTATTGTGGTGTTTCCGAACTGTTGAACGTTTCTCATTACATGCAGGTTTACTGGCTTGACAAAAAGGCGAGTGACGAAAAGAATGCTGTCTCGATAGCAACATCGCGTCAAGCTGAAATAGCTCAGTTGGGAGAGCGTTAGACTGTAACGGTCCCTGCTTCGATACCGGGTTTTTGTATACAGCACGACTAGGGTTATTTGTTCTTAATTAATTTTTTGAATTAAAAAAACAGCACATTTTTTCTTTAGTGTAATTGGAGGAAATAAAAACGTATTATAGTGCCATTTTCTAATGCGATAAAGAAATGCAAAAAGCATCATCTCTGCGTGGGCTTGAAACACCAAAATTTCGATTAACAGCCGATCGTGCTAACCGATTATGGTGTTTTATTAGATAACACCCTGGGAGCTCAACAGAACAGTGTGTATGCATATTGCTAAAATGGAAACCAAATATACACGATTCAAATGGGAATCGTATTCAGATTTTAAGCACAAATTTGATAGACTTCACAGTGCAAAGGAGGAAGGCAGACAATTGAAATGAGGCAACTGGCTCCTACTTTTTAAATCATACGAGAAACTTGAACCCAATTTAGCTTTTAACCGCCTGCAGTTTGGAATGAGTTTGAAATGTTGTTGTAACACCTCACTGGGCAACAGCAATTGCATTATATGAAAGCTCCTGTCTATTTGTCAGCGGCACAGCTACCGGTGCCACTCAGAGTTGGAGGGAGACGGTCGGCCACTTGCCCATAAAACAATACTTTCCGGGATCATTTCTATAGTGATTTGCCAGCGAAATGCGTTTATAAAGTGTTTGGACTCGCTATCCACGAGGAAGAGTGAGAGTGTTCGTTTTTGAGCGTGAAGGAGACAGCGAGTGTTTGTTTTTTTTTTTTTGGCCAACTGCTCCCTGTTATTGATGACCCCTCCAGTGTTCCTTAGGGGGCTGGAGGAAGCGGACACGTTCTGAGTGGGTATCTTTCCTAAAGGTACGCAAGACGAACTACAGTTGCAAAGCACTGCTGCTTTTTCGACGATTGATTAAAACTATCATTCTGACTGAAAACACGGATCACATTAATTGTGATCGGTTTGATACCAATAGGCTTACATGGCAGGTATTGTGTATAGACAATGTCATATACACAGAAATGAACACGGAGTGTGTTTATTAAGGGCTGACTCATTGAAACGTTCGAGAGATCTCGGTGTACTGGACAAATATACTGGATTTTTTCCATGTCGTAATTGTGCCGCCTGTGATAATGCGTTTGAAACTAGAGATAATGTGAGATAATGTCTGTTACTGGCGGATAGTTTACAAATGTACTCAATTATGTTACAACTTTTGTGTCTACGAAACATATCTGTAACATTTATGTAATGCCTGTGTGTTTTTTTCATGAAGTTAATTTGCTAACAGACTGTTCTGATTTGTTTCTAACCGTGAAGCGATCGCTCTGTTTGCCGTAAATTTTCTGTCTGTAAGAGGAGTGTCCTTGTGATCCCATATAGAATGCGACGAAACAGGTCGCCCTCCTTAATATAAACAGAAAAAGAATAAGTTCACGCACACACCAGGTGATTTACTGTAGCGTCAGACATTGGAGGTTCAGCAGTGTACTGCAGTGTTGTGCAAAGTCGTCGGTGTAAGTCAGGATGGCCGAGCGGTCTAAGGCGCTGCGTTCAGGTCGCAGTCTCTCTGGAGGCGTGGGTTCGAATCCCACTTCTGACAAACCTTTTTGTTCATTTATTTCTTAAAACGTCCACCGAATGCTTGGTAATTTGATTTGTTTTTCTTGTTAGTATTCAAATCACAAGGTCGTTAAATGAGAGAAAGTCACCGCAAGCCTGCACCTCACCACATCCTTCACACTGTTAAACTGCCTCATTATGACGAGGCCTCTAATTATGCCTTTCCAATACTTTGAATGTGTTATTGTTCAGTTTAACATGAGAACATCTTGGTAGAACAATCATAATGTCCGCAGGACTTATTTTCCTCGGGTTCTAGTATCAAGTTTTGAGTGTGTGGCCGGTTAGCTCAGTTGGTTAGAGCGTGGTGCTAATAACGCCAAGGTCGGGCCACGGCTTTTCTTCTTTAAAGAAACCACAGCATTTGTAATGGTGCCAAAATGAACATTCTTTAACAAAATGAACCGAAGCGATATGAAGTACAACCAGTAATATTTCAGACTTCCTGAGCTTTAAACATGTATTAACAATGAGCACATACAATCAATTAAAAACAAAGCTTACGTAGTCGGCAGGATTCGAACCTGCGCGGGGAAACCCCAATGGATTTCTAGTCCATCGCCTTAACCACTCGGCCACGACTACATGCTCGGACGATTATTTGTGAAAATATCCAAAAGAAGTAAACGAAACCCGTAGTAATGCTGTAGATGGCAGTATAGGCTAACTAATGAACCGAAGTCAAATGTCTTTGTTGAAACTGTCAGATTTGTACAATGCAAGCACACGTGGGAAATGTAAATAAAATATAATTTTTGTTAACGTTCATAATAATGAATACATCTTTATTTCAAAATACGTAGCTATTTAACTGATCTTTTCAAGAAACACCCCCATCCACAAAAACAAAGTAGTTATTTAATTGAACTGAAAAATTGACTTGCTTCATGGCTGTTGCCAGAGCACTCGAGCACGTTCTGGCTAGCGTGAGCGGACTTAGCAGATAACAAGATCTACAAAGTATTTCATGCTAATAAAACATACCATAATTATGTTCGTTTTTATTATACACATGGCAACTTACAGAGACTAGGGTGTGTGAACTATGCATCAGCTGTAGAGTCACTTACATTTACATCTCACCCGAAAAACGGAGCACAAGGAGGTTAAGTGACTTGCTCAGGGTCACACAATGAGTCAGTGGCTGAGGTGGGATTTGTACCGGGGGACCTCCTGGTTAAAAGCCCTTTATCTTTAACCACTAAACGTTTGTTGAGACAGTTCAAGCCCTGTAGCAGTGTTTAACTATTTCCTGGATGTTTGCCTTTTGGTCTTACTCTGGAAAAAGTAATAATAATAATAAAAAGTAGGCAAAACCATTTTTTGAGAAACCACATTTGGGAGAAAAACTAACAGTTTGGAAACACATTTGCAAAGGCATTGGATTCTATTGTGGTGTTTCCGAACTGTTGAACGTTTCTCATTACATGCAGGTTTACTGGCTTGACAAAAAGGCGATTGACGAAAAGAATGCGGCCTGGATAGCAAAATCGCGTCCAACTGAAATAGCTCAGACTGTAACGGTCCCTGCTTCGATCCCGGGTTTTTGCAAACAGCACGACTAGGGCTATTTTTTCTTAATTAATTTTTTGAATTAAAAAAACAGCACATTTTTTTCTTCAGTGTAATTGGAGGAAATAAAAACGTATTATAGTGCCATTTTCTAATGCGATAAAGAAATGCAAAAAGCATCATCTCTGCGTGGGCTTGAAACACCAAAATTTCGATTAACAGCCCAACGTGCTAACCGATTATGGTGTTTTATTACATAACACCTTGGGAGTCTCAACAGAACAGTGTGTATGCATAGAGCTAAAATGGAAACCAAATATATACGATTCAAATGGGAATCGTATTCAGATTTTAAGCACAAATTTGATAGACTTCACAGTGCAAAGGAGGAAGGCAGACAATGCAAATGAGGCAACTGGCTCCTACTTTTTAAATCATACGAGAAACTTGAACCCAATTTAGCTTTTAACCGCCTGCAGTTTGGAATGAGTTTGAAATGTTGTTGTAACACCTCACTGGGCAACAGCAATTGCATTATATGAAAGCTCCTGTCTATTTGTCAGCGGCACAGCTACCGGTGCCACTCAGAGTTGGAGGGAGACGGTCGGCCACTTGCCCATAAAACAATACTTTCCGGGATCATTTCTATAGTGATTTGCCAGCGAAATGCGTTTATAAAGTGTTTGGACTCGCTATCCACGAGGAAGAGTGAGAGTGTTCGTTTTTGAGCGTGAAGGAGACAGCGAGTGTTTTTTTTTTTTTTTGGCCAACTGCTCCCTGTTATTGATGACCGCTCCAGTGTTCCTTAGGGGGCTGGAGGAAGCAGACACGTTCTGAGTGGGTATCTTGCCTAAAGGTACGCAAGACGAACTACAGTTGCAAAGCACTGCTGCTTTTTCGATGATTGATTAAAACTATCAATCTGACTGAAAACACGGATCACATTAATTGTGATCGGTTTGATACCAATAGGCTTACATGACAGGTATTGTGTATAGACAATGTCATATACATAGAAATGAACACGGACAGTGTTTTTTTAAGGGCTGACTCATTTTAATGTTCGAGAGATCTAGGTGTACTGGACAAATATACTGGATTTTTTCCATGTCGTAATTGTGCCGCCTGTGATAATGCGTTTGAAACTAGAGATAATGTGAGATAATGTCTGTTACTGGCGGATAGTTTACAAATGTACTCAATTATGTTACAACTTTTGTGTCTACGAAACATATCTGTAACATTTATGTAATGCCTGTGTGTTTTTTTCATGAAGTTAATTTGCTAACAGACTGTTCTGATTTGTTTCTAACCGTGAAGCGATCGCTCTGTTTGCCGTAAATTTTCTGTCTGTAAGAGGAGTGTCCTTGTGATCCCATATAGAATGCGACGAAACAGGTCGCCCTCCTTAATATAAACAGATAAAGAATAAGTTCACACACACCCCAGGTGATTTACTGTAGCGTCAGACATGGGAGGTTCAGCAGTGTACTGCAGTGTTGTGCAAAGTCGTCAGTGTAAGTCAGGATGGCCGAGCGGTCTAAGGCGCTGCGTTCAGGTCGCAGTCTCTCTGGAGGCGTGGGTTCGAATCCCACTTCTGACAAATCTGTTTGTTTATTTATTTCTTAAAACGTCCACCGAATGCTTGGTAATTTGATTTGTTTTTCTTGTTAGTATTCAAATCACAAGGTCGTTAAATGAGAGAAAGTCACCGCAAGCCTGCACCTCACCACATCCTTCACACTGTTAAACTGCCTCATTATGACGAGGCCTCTAATTATGCCTTTCCAATACTTTGAATGTGTTATTGTTCAGTTTAACATGAGAACATCTTGGTAGAACAATCATAATGTCCGCAGGACTTATTTTCCTCGGGTTCTAGTATCAAGTTTTGAGTGTGTGGCCGGTTAGCTCAGTTGGTTAGAGCGTGGTGCTAATAACGCCAAGGTCGCGGGTTCGATCCCCGTACGGGCCACGGCTTTTCTTCTTTAAAGAAACCACAGCATTTCTAATGGTGCCAAAATGAACATTCTTTAACAAAATGAACCGAAGCGATATGAAGTACAACCAGTAATATTTCAGACTTCCTCAGCTTTAAACATGTATTAACAATGAGCACATACAATCAATTAAAAACAAAGCTTACGTAGTCGGCAGGATTCGAACCTGCGCGGGGAAACCCCAATGGATTTCTAGTCCATCGCCTTAACCACTCGGCCACGACTACATGCTCGCACAATTATTTGTGAAATATCCAAAAGAAGTAAACGAAACCCGTAGTAATGCTGTAGATGGCAGTATAGGCTAACTAATGAACCGAAGTCAAATGTCTTTGTTGAAACTGTCAGATTTGTACAATGCAAGCACACGTGGGAAATGTAAATAAAATATAATTTTTGTTAACGTTCATAATAATGAATACATCTTTATTTCAAAATACGTAGCTATTTAACTGATCTTTTCAAGAAACACCCCCATCCACAAAAACAAAGTAGTTATTTAATTGAACTGAAAAATCGACTTGCTTCATGGCTGTTGCCAGAGCACTCGAGCACGTTCTGGCTAGCGTGAGCGGACTTAGCAGATAACAAGATCTACAAAGTATTTCATGCTAATAAAACATACCATAATTATGTTCGTTTTTATTATACATGGCAACTTACAGAGACTAGGGTGTGTGAACTATGCATCAGCTGTAGAGTCACTTACATTTACATCTCACCCGAAAAACGGAGCACAAGGAGGTTAAGTGACTTGCTCAGGGTCACACAATGAGTCAGTGGCTGAGGTGGGATTTGTACCGGGGGACCTCCTGGTTAAAAGCCCTTTATCTTTAACCACTGGACCACACAGCCTCCTATAACAAAATCACACCCCAGATGGGACTCGAAACCACAATCCATGGCTTAGAAAGCCAGTGCCTTATCCATTAGGCCACAAGGGCTGACGCGAAAAGCACATTTGGTAGTAATAAAGAAAGTGGGAACAATAGTATCGTGGTTTAATACATCATATCCAAGCCATCGTTGCTGTTCAAACACAGCAGAGTGTTACACTGGGAAAGGGCCGTACTTGTCAGTACGTATTTGACATTCATGTGGGAAGATTTAAGATTGTGAAGAAGTTTAATTATGCTGCGTATTTGCGCATTGGGAACCTTACATAATTAGGTTTTTGATTAATGCCACTTTCTTACGGACAGTAATCAAGGTGACGATACAAGACCAGAGCCAATAAAGCAGTTATTTTCCTTTCCTTTCATTACCATATTCTAGTGTGCTTGTTCAGAATATGCGTGAATCGTGAAAACGTCTTGCGAATATGTGAACAAAGCCAGCATTCACTTTATTGATCACCATGTGGATTAACCGCTATTGGAACACAGATGATTGTGTTAAAGATGTTAATAGACTTTTAATGTACACGTTTTAGAGCTAAACGTTTGCTGAGACAGTTCAAGCGCTGTAGCAGTGTTTAACTATTTCCTGGATGTTTGCCTTTTGGTCTTACTCTGGAAAAAGTAATAATAATAATAAAAAGTAGGCAAAACCATTTTTTGAGAAACCGCATTTGGGAGAAAAACTAACAGTTTGGAAACACATTTGCAAAGGCATTGGATTCTATTGTGGTGTTTCCGAACTGTTGAACGTTTCTCATTACATGCAGGTTTACTGGCTTGACAAAAAGGCGAGTGACGAAAAGAATGCTGTCTCGATAGCAACATCGCGTCAAGCTGAAATAGCTCAGTTGGGAGAGCGTTAGACTGTAACGGTCCCTGCTTCGATACCGGGTTTTTGTATACAGCACGACTAGGGTTATTTGTTCTTAATTAATTTTTTGAATTAAAAAAACAGCACATTTTTTCTTTAGTGTAATTGGAGGAAATAAAAACGTATTATAGTGCCATTTTCTAATGCGATAAAGAAATGCAAAAAGCATCATCTCTGCGTGGGCTTGAAACACCAAAATTTCGATTAACAGCCGATCGTGCTAACCGATTATGGTGTTTTATTAGATAACACCCTGGGAGCTCAACAGAACAGTGTGTATGCATATTGCTAAAATGGAAACCAAATATACACGATTCAAATGGGAATCGTATTCAGATTTTAAGCACAAATTTGATAGACTTCACAGTGCAAAGGAGGAAGGCAGACAATTGAAATGAGGCAACTGGCTCCTACTTTTTAAATCATACGAGAAACTTGAACCCAATTTAGCTTTTAACCGCCTGCAGTTTGGAATGAGTTTGAAATGTTGTTGTAACACCTCACTGGGCAACAGCAATTGCATTATATGAAAGCTCCTGTCTATTTGTCAGCGGCACAGCTACCGGTGCCACTCAGAGTTGGAGGGAGACGGTCGGCCACTTGCCCATAAAACAATACTTTCCGGGATCATTTCTATAGTGATTTGCCAGCGAAATGCGTTTATAAAGTGTTTGGACTCGCTATCCACGAGGAAGAGTGAGAGTGTTCGTTTTTGAGCGTGAAGGAGACAGCGAGTGTTTGTTTTTTTTTTTTTGGCCAACTGCTCCCTGTTATTGATGACCCCTCCAGTGTTCCTTAGGGGGCTGGAGGAAGCGGACACGTTCTGAGTGGGTATCTTTCCTAAAGGTACGCAAGACGAACTACAGTTGCAAAGCACTGCTGCTTTTTCGACGATTGATTAAAACTATCATTCTGACTGAAAACACGGATCACATTAATTGTGATCGGTTTGATACCAATAGGCTTACATGGCAGGTATTGTGTATAGACAATGTCATATACACAGAAATGAACACGGAGTGTGTTTATTAAGGGCTGACTCATTGAAACGTTCGAGAGATCTCGGTGTACTGGACAAATATACTGGATTTTTTCCATGTCGTAATTGTGCCGCCTGTGATAATGCGTTTGAAACTAGAGATAATGTGAGATAATGTCTGTTACTGGCGGATAGTTTACAAATGTACTCAATTATGTTACAACTTTTGTGTCTACGAAACATATCTGTAACATTTATGTAATGCCTGTGTGTTTTTTTCATGAAGTTAATTTGCTAACAGACTGTTCTGATTTGTTTCTAACCGTGAAGCGATCGCTCTGTTTGCCGTAAATTTTCTGTCTGTAAGAGGAGTGTCCTTGTGATCCCATATAGAATGCAACGAAACAGGTCGCCCTCCTTAATATAAACAGAAAAAGAATAAGTTCACGCACACACCAGGTGATTTACTGTAGCGTCAGACATTGGAGGTTCAGCAGTGTACTGCAGTGTTGTGCAAAGTCGTCGGTGTAAGTCAGGATGGCCGAGCGGTCTAAGGCGCTGCGTTCAGGTCGCAGTCTCTCTGGAGGCGTGGGTTCGAATCCCACTTCTGACAAACCTTTTTGTTCATTTATTTCTTAAAACGTCCACCGAATGCTTGGTAATTTGATTTGTTTTTCTTGTTAGTATTCAAATCACAAGGTCGTTAAATGAGAGAAAGTCACCGCAAGCCTGCACCTCACCACATCCTTCACACTGTTAAACTGCCTCATTATGACGAGGCCTCTAATTATGCCTTTCCAATACTTTGAATGTGTTATTGTTCAGTTTAACATGAGAACATCTTGGTAGAACAATCATAATGTCCGCAGGACTTATTTTCCTCGGGTTCTAGTATCAAGTTTTGAGTGTGTGGCCGGTTAGCTCAGTTGGTTAGAGCATGGTGCTAATAACGCCAAGGTTGCGGGTTTGATCCCCGTACGGGCCATGGCTTTTCTTCTTTAAAGAAACCACAGCATTTGTAATGGTGCCAAAATGAACATTCTTTAACAAAATGAACCGAAGCGATATGAAGTACAACCAGTAATATTTCAGACTTCCTGTGCTTTAAACATGTATTAACAATGAACACATACAATCAATTAAAAACAAAGCTTACGTAGTCGGCAGGATTCGAACCTGCGCGGGGAAACCCCAATGGATTTCAAGTCCATCGCCTTAACCACTCGGCCACGACTACATGCTCGCACGGTTAATTGTGAAAATATCCAAAAGAAGTAAACGGCTTCCGCAGTAATGCTGTAGATGGCAGTATAGGCTAACTAATGAACCCAAGTCAAATGCCTTTGTTGAAACTGTCAGATTTGTACAAGGCAAGCACACATGGGAAAAGTAAATACAATATACTTTCTGTTAACGTTCATAATAATGAATACATCTTTATTTCAAAATACGTAGCTATTTAATCCTAACAGAAACAATAGGCTTCCCAGCCATCAGCTTGGAAGCAGAATGGAGATCAAATCGGACGAATAACGAGTGCAAAATGGAATGTGGAAATCAATGTAAAGGCAGTTTAAATAAGAGCAGCGGCAATACATTAAATAGAGTTATATTTAAGAGCAAGCAGTAACTGCAGTAGAGTATTTAATTATGGATGGACCAAACTTGCAGGTCGCCACTGTCACATTTTCCAGGAAATCACGGCTAATACTGAGAAAGAAAACAGATGATAACCTAACAGAAAACTAGTGAAAAACACTGCACTGATTAACTGAACGGGTCAAACGTAGCCTACTGAATTGCTGAATTGTTGGGGGGAGCGTGGCGCATCCAGCTGAGGCGCTTCATCTGAATTGCAAGGTGTGCCTTATAGCCTGGAGATCGCTGGTTCCAATCCAGACTATGCCATCGCCGACAGGAACGCCGAGGGGGCGGCGCACAGTTGGCAGAGTGCCACCCGGGTGGGAGGGTTTAGGTCAGCTTGGTAATCATTGTCTCAACAAGCTCCAGCAACTCCTGTGGCGACCGGTCTCCTGCGAGTTGTGGGCAGAACTGCGTTTCCTCAAACACCGCTACAGCCAGGTGCGGCTGGCTTTGCTGTTGCAGTGTGACAAGAGGAGGGTGGCTGACGGCGTTTGTTTCAGAGGATGCGCATGATGAGTCTTCGTTCTCCCGAGTCGATACGGGAAGCTGCAGCAGCGCCATAAAAAAACAATTGGATATTCCAAATTGGGAGAATTTTTTAAAATATTACAAAAAAATAAATTAAATAGTTAAGCTTCAAAAAATCTATTTTTGACAGCGAGTTAAGTGTGTACGGTATCCTGACAACACAACACGTTGAAAACACAGAAAAGACGCTGAGAAAAAAAAAAGTTTTCTATTTCCTGTTTAATTAAGAAAATACAATAAAAAAAGATTATTCTCTTACTTGTCAACCTGCCATATCCCCTCTTTTTTGGTCAAATATTGAATATATTCGTATTCAAATTCAAACGACTGTTCTTTGTTCCCATGATGCATCAGTGATGGGCTGGGTTTTAGCGATCGCGATAATTTCTGATATTTTACAGTGGCTGGACTTTATAATAATAAAAAAATGAAAAAGGGTAACGAGCGACAAATGCATTAATTTCTGTCGATTTGTTCTATTTTAATGGGTTATAATTTTACAAATTTAAAAGACATTCATTAAGAAAAGATAAAACTAATTTAATAACCTTTAAGAATTATGTTTTTATTGACAGAAATATATTTGATGTATGTGTGTTTCGCATGAAATCAAATAAAGTCCCATTGGATTTTGCTTGAAAAGAGGAAACACAAAAGGTGTTTTTTTAGGTTTTTTTTTTTAAAATAAAGCATTTATTCAACATGTTTTTTTTTTTTACAAAAATACATAAAAATACAACACAATACAACACGGAATGTTTTTTTTTTGTTAAAAGAATGACAATAGTTAAAATATCTTTTCGGTTTTTTTTCTGTTTGTTGTTGGGCTGCCATCTTGGTAAGAGCTTGTCAATTGTCGCATGTGAACACATTCCCTACCAAAATGTCCAGTACAGTACAGTACAGTGCTGTTAGATTAGACTGGACTGTATTGAATTAGCTGGCTCTCATATCTCCAGTACAGTACAGTGCTGTTAGATTAGACTGGACTGTATTGAATTAGCTGGCTCTCAGATCCCCAGTACAGTACAGTGCTGTTAGACTAGACTGGACTGTATTGAATTAGCTGGCTCTCAGATCCCCAGTACAGTACAGTGCTGTTAGACTAGACTGGACTGTATTGAATTAGCTGGCTCTCAGATCCCCAGTACAGTACCGTGCTGTTAGATTAGACTGGACTGTATTGAATTAGCTGGCTCTCATATCTCCAGTACAGTACAGTGCTGTTAGATTAGACTGGACTGTATTGAATTAGCTGGCTCTCAGATCCCCAGTACAGTGCCGTGCTGTTAGATTAGACTGGACTGTATTGAATTAGCTGGCTCTCAGATCTCCAGTACAGTACAGTGCTGTTTTTAAAATCCATAAAATGTTGTAAATCTTAAATTCCTGAGAAATAACACTTATGAAAATGAATGAACGAAATAAACAAATAAATACATAAATGAAAAAATCAATACACAACTTTATAAACAAATTCCTAAAATTACACAAATTCAGTCAATTCAACACCTTTTAAAAAAAAAAAGTACAAAGTAACACGGAACAGTCCATTATAGTTAGTATAGGGGGTGATTGGTCTAAGGCTATTGTGCATATTATTATTATTATTATTATTATTATTATTATTATTATTATTATTATTATTATTATTATTACAATATTATTACTAGTCCAAACTCCCTCACCCCTCTCTTTGACTGCATCTAAATGGACCAGTCCCTTCAAAAAAAAAAAGTCATTTTGCACTTAAATTAAATAAAATACACGCAATTCCAAACTAAAAAGAAAACAGTTTCAAATTGTAACATCTGAAACACATTTTGTATATATATATATATATATATATATATATATATATATATATATATATATATATATATCATCTTTAAACATCTTAAAACAGTTGCAGAATATTTTGTAGGGATTTTCGTAGCAATTAAGAAAGTCAAAGAGAGAGAGAGACATAAAACTGGGAAAGAAATGGCAAAAGACTTTAAAAGAAGTGTAATTTGTAATTCATTATGAACAGAGCTGCACAGAGCAGGTCTATAGGAAACTCATCACTGCAGAGCTGCACAGAGCAGGTCTATAGGAAACTCAACACTGCAGAGCTGCACAGAGCAGGTCTATAGAAAATAACACTGCAGAGCTGCACAGAGCAGGTCTATAGGAAACTCAACACTGCAGAGCTGCACACAGCTGGTCTATAGGAACCAACACTGCAGAGCTGCACAGAGCAGGTCTATAGGAAACTCAACACTGCAGAGCTGCACAGAGCAGGTCTATAGGAAACTCAACACTGCAGAGCTGCACAGAGCAGGTCTATATTAAACTCAACACTGCAGAGCTGCACAGAGCAGGTCTATAGAAAACAACACTGCAGAGCTGCACAGAGCAGGTCTGTAGGAAACTCAACACTGCAGAGCTGTACAGAACAGGTTAAAAGGAAAGAGAGATCAACACTGCAGAGCTGTACAGAGCAAGTCTATAGGAAAGACACAATTTCATTTTTTATATAACTTTTTAGATTAGTTCCTTTTAAAACAGTGCTTTCCCTGGGTCTCTCTCAAACACTTTCAATGAGACTCCCTATCGCACAGCAGTTTCAATGAGACTCCCTATCACACAGCAGTTTCAATAAGACTCCCTATCACACAGCAGTTTCAATAAGACTCCCTATTGCACAGCAGTTTCAATGAGACTCCCTATCGCACAGCAGTTTCAATAAGACTCCCTATTGCACAGCAGTTTCAATAAGACTCCCTATTGCACAGCAGTTTCAATGAGACTCCCTATCGCACAGCAGTTTCAATAAGACTGCCTATCGCACAGCAGTTTCAGTAAGACTCCCTATCACACAACAGTTTCAATGAGACTCCCTATTGCACAGCAGTTTCAATGAGACTCCCTATTGCACAGCAGTTTAAATAAGACTCCCTATTGCACAGCAGTTTCAATGAGACTCATCCTATTTCACAGCAGTTTCAATGAGACTCAATATTGCACAGCAGTTTCAATGAGACTCCCTATTGCACAGCAGTTTCAATAAGACTCCCTATTGCACAGCAGTTTCAATAAGACTCCCTATTGCACAGTAGTTTCAATGAGACTCATCCTATTTCACAGAAGTTTCAATCAGACTCCCTATTGCACAGCAGTTTCAATGAGACTCCCTATTGCACAGCAGTTTAAATAAGACTCCCTATTGCACAGCAGTTTCAATGAGACTCATCCTATTTCACAGCAGTTTCAATGAGACTCAATATTGCACAGCAGTTTCAATGAGACTCCCTATTTCACAGCAGTTTCAGTAAGACTCCCTATCACACAGCAGTTTCAATAAGACTCCCTATTGCACAGCAGTTTCAATAAGACTCCCTACCACACAGCAGTTTCAATGAGACTCCCTATCACACAGCAGTTTTAATAAGTCTCATTATCGCACAGCAGTTTAAATAAGACTCCCTATTGCACAGCAGTTTCAATGAGACTTATCCTATTTCACAGCAGTTTCAATGACTCCCTATCACACAGCAGTTTCAATGAGACTCCCTATTGCACAGCAGTTTCAATGAGACTCCCTATTGCACAGCAGTTTCAATGAGACTCCCTATCGCACAGCAGTTTCAGTAAGACTCCCTATTGCACAGCAGTTTCAGTAAGACTCCCTATCGCACAGCAGTTTTAATAAGTCTCATTATCGCACAGCAGTTTCAATGAGACTCCCTATCACACAGCAGTTTCAATGAGACTCCCTATTGCACAGCAGTTTCAATGAGACTCCCTATCACACAGCAGTTTCAATGAGACTCCCTATTGCACAGCAGTTTCAATAAGACTCCCTATTGCACAGCAGTTTCAATAAGACTCCCTATCACACAACAGTTTCAATGAGACTCCCTATTGCACAGCAGTTTCAATGAGACTCCCAATCGCACAGCAGTTTCAATAAGACTCCCTATCGCACAGCAGTTTCAATAAGACTCCCTATTGCACAGCAGTTTCAGTAAGACTCCCTATCACACAGCAGTTTCAATGAGACTCCCTATCACACAGCAGTTTCAATAAGACTCCCTATCACACAGAATTTTCAATGAGACTCCCTATTGCACAGCAGTTTCAATAGGACTCATTATCGCACAGCAGTTTTAATAAGACTCATTACACTATGTAACACAATTTTTGTTCCTGGGTAGTAAGTGTTATTTCCTAATTGCTTATGCCTCAGAAGTATAGAAAATGGCTATTATTCCCCACAAACTTTGCTTTTGTGACCAGGACAGTGATATTTTGAAATTTACCTATTTCCAATGAGAACGGGCGAATTTGTGTCTTTTCGTTCACATAAAGTCAGAAAAAAACAACATATGAATCCAAATTAACATGTATTAATACTAAAGTAATACAAAAATGACTACAAAAGATTTAGAAATGAGTAGTTTTTCGAGATTTACGATTATACTGTAAATCACTTTCACGAATCAGCCCCCAAATGTAGTCTCCCATCATGTTCTCGTTATACTGTCCTTGGTAGCGGCGTTCAAAGTCCAGTATATCCTGGTGGAAGCGCTCGCCTTGCTCCTCCGAGTACACTCCCATGTTCTCCTTGAATTTATCAAGATGAGCCTCAAGGATATGGACTTTGAGGGACATCCTACAGCCCATTGTGCCGTAGTTCTTCACCAGAGTCTCAACCAGCTCCACATAGTTTTCGGCCTTGTGATTGCCCAGGAAGCCCCGAACCACTGCGACAAAGCTGTTCCAAGCCGCTTTCTCCTTACTAGTGAGCTTCTTGGGGAATTCATTGCACTCCAGGATCTTCTTTATCTGTGGTCCGACGAAGACACCGGCTTTGACCTTTGCCTCAGACAGCTTAGGGAAGACGTCTTGAAGGTACCTGAAGGCTGCCGACTCCTTATCTAGAGCTCTGACAAATTGTTTCATAAGGCCCAATTTGATGTGCAGTGGTGGCATCAGCACCTTCCGGGGGTCCACCAGTGGCTCCCACTTGACGTTGTTCCTTCCCACAGAGAATTCGGTCCGCTGTGGCCAGTCCCGCATGTGGTAGTGCGCCTTGGTGTCCCTGCTGTCCCAAAGGCAAAGATAGCAGGGAAACTTGGTAAAACCGCCTTGGAGACCCATCAGGAATGCCATCATTGCAGCCTCTTGATGCCATCTCAGAAAAATGCAGATATGTATCCACTTAGGCAGGTGGAACTAAACTGAACTGGTGGGCTTAAGGCCCCTGTATTTATACTACTATTTATATTACTGGAAAGTTCTAGAAGTTACTCCAAGTTTACTCAGCACTGAATCTATCTGGAATGTTCTGGAAAATAGGTAAATTTCAAAATATCACTGTCCTGGTCACAAAAGCAAAGTTTGTGGGGAATAATAGCCATTTTCTATACTTTTGAGGCATAAGCAATTAGGAAATAACACTTACTACCCAGGAACCAAAAAAAAATAAAAAATTGTTACACGGTGTTATCGCACAGCAGTTTCAGAGCAGAGCTGGTCTATAGGAAACTCAACACTGCAGAGCAGTAATTGAATCGTAATATCTTTTCAATATAGACTTTAAGGGGAAATTCACAAATGCTCTTCACATGGTTTCAGGAAAAAGAAAGTGAAGGGTGAGAGAGAGGGAGAGGGTGAGAGTGAGGGAGAGAGAGAGGAGAAAGAGGGACGCGTCTGGACAAACGCCTCTGGATTTCCCATTTGCTTCTTTCAAACAATCCAACTTGTAACAACGAATAGTGGAGTCTTCGTTTTCATATTTCTCCCAGTAGTCTTGCTCTTTAACTTTCGTCAATGTGGACTCAGCTTCGTAACTTTTGGTTTGACTTTTATCTGGACTGATGTAACTGTTGTCTTGCTGTTGTCCTTTCTTTCCATCCAAGCCTTTAGATTTGTCCGAATTCCCCCCGCTTGCCTTGCCCAATTTGGGGAACCACCATCTCGTTCTGGTGCTGAAGGTGTAAGTGACGCGGGCTCTCGGATAGTAAGGCATCATGGGGCAGGGAGCGAAATCGATTTCTCTCAAGAACCTCAAATCTAGACCTTTCCTCTCCTCGGGACCGGCGCAGAGGAGCTCGGAGCTGGAGATCCGGACCTGACGGAACCATTCCCAGAGAGGGCGGGCCTGGCAGGAGCAGCTCCAGGGGTTTCCGTTGAGTCTGAGGAACTGCAGGGACGAGAGATCGGAGAGGGCCGAAGCAGGGAGGTCTGTTAGGGCGTTGTTGAAGAGGAACAGGGTGGTGAGGTGACCCAGGTCCCTGAAGGCTTTGCGGTTGACCTGTCGCACTCGGTTCTCATGGAGGAGGAGCCTGTCCAGGTTGACCAGCCCTCTGAAGACATTTTCAGACAGGACTCGGATTCGGTTGCCGTGGAGGAAGAGGTGAGTGAGATTCACCAGGTCTGAGAAGAGATTGTCCTGAGAGGGGGAGAGAGAGGGAGGGGGAAGGGGAGGGACAGAGATTGATATTTGGCACATGAAAATTCAGTACTACCAAAAAGTTGTATGTTAAATTATGAAATTAAAATTATTTGTGTTATAGCTCTCCTGTATGTATCTGCCTCCTGTCACCCCTCCCCCCCCAGGAGCAGGGTTGAGACAGACTGTATTAGATAGGATAGAGGGGGCTCTCCGGGAGCAGGATTGAGACACACTGTATTAGATAGGATAGAGGGGGCTCTCCAGGAGCAGGATTGAGACACACTGTATTAGATAGGATAGAGGGGGCTCTCCAGGAGCAGGGTTGGAGACACACTATATTAGATAGGATGGGGGGGCTCCAGGAGCAGGGTTGGAGACACACTGTATTAGATAGGATGGGGGGCTTTCCAGGAGCAGGGTTGGAGACAAACTGTATTAGATAGGATGGGGGGGATGGGGGGGGCTCAAGGAGCAGGGTTGGAGACACACTGTATTAGATAGGATGGGGGGGGTGGGGGGGGGCTCCAGGAGCAGGGTTGGAGGTGCACTGTATTAGATAGGAGGTCTAACTCTCTCTCTCTCTCTCACCTGGATGTGTTGCAGCAGGTTGTCCTGCAGGTAAAGGAACTGCAGGCTGTAGAGTTTTTTGAAGATGTTTCCGGGCAGGGTCCCCAGCTGGCAGCGGTATATGTGCAGGCTCTGCAGCTTGTCCAGCCCCTGGAAGGAGTCAGGGTGGAGGGTGCGCAGGGAGGGGTTATCCCCCAGGTCCAGCTCCTCCAGATCTCGCATGTCGCTGAAGGAATCGGGTTTGATGGAGCTGATGTTGTTGGAGTAGAGCCACAGGACCTGATGAGAGGGAGAGAGAGAGGTGGGGTAGAGAGAGGAAGATCATTTTCAAGCTCAATTTCGAGTTACAGTCAAACCTCGATTAAGAGACCTGCACTCAAGGGACAGTTAAATAGTGTCACTTAAAAGAGGGACCCCCCCCATACATTTTCAATTTGTCTCCGACATCCTACCTTCCTGTAATTATATATGTATGTTTAAAAAACTCTGTAAAAGACTACATATATGAACAAAATAAGTACTGGAATTGAATTACATTTAGATTATTGTGTGGGCTTGCACGTTGTTGTTTCGGAAGACAAAAGCTTGAGTGCGTTTGTCTATCTCCAGCCTCTCCCAGCCGAGAAGGAGTCACTGCGGGGGAGATCGCAGCAGCAGCAGCAGCAGTGGTGAGGCAGACATAGTCTTAAAAACAATTTATAAATTGAGGGAGAAAAGGGGGTTACAAATAAATGTGAAGTGTGAACAGGGCAAGATGGTACCTGTGTCTGGAAGCCGAAGGACTGCGCCCGCAGCTCTGTGATGCGGTTGTTTTGGAGGAACACTCTCTGGCTGTCGTAGGGAATGCCGGCCGGCACCGCCGAGAAGTTCTGAGACTGGCAGCTGACCGTCATCGGGGAGGGGTAACAGACACACAGCCTGGGGCAGGAATAGGCAGGGCTAGGGGAGCAGACTGCCAGCCAGAGCAACAGCCAGACAGACACCGAGCCTGCGTGGGGAGAGAGAGGAGAGAGTGTGAGAGAGGAGAAGGGAGGGGAGAGAGATAGACTGATAGATAAACAGAATGACAGACAAGACAGAAAGGCAGATAAACAAATAGACAGACAGATTTGAAGTCATGTCTCAATGAACATTTATTCAGTTGTCTGTCATAGATCTCTCTAAGAGTGACCCCTGACCCCGAGTGACCCAATGATATAATGTTCTCAGCACATAACAGAACTGACTGGGCGAACAGTCACTCAGAGAGAGGCTCGGAAACTTTGGTGACATTTATAGAAGAACCCGAATACTCGGAAAAACAGGAACGCCTTCTATAATTCAGGGAAGACAATGAATAGAGGAGAACACTGTCAATGTGTGTGTGTGTGTGTGTGTGTGTGTGTGTGTGTGTGTGTGTGTGTGTGTGTCTCAATGTGTGTCTGTGTCTCGGTGTGTTTCTATCTCAATGTGTGTGTATATGTGTGTGTGTGTGTCTCAGTGTGTGTCTCTCTCAATGTGTGTGTGTGTGTCTCTCAATGTGTGTGTGTGTCTCAGTGTGTGTCTATCTCATTGTGTGTGTGTGTGTGTGTGTGTGTATGTCTCTCAATGTGTGTCTGTGTCTCGGTGTGTTTCTATCTCAATATGTGTGTGTGTGTCTCTGTGTGTGTCTCTCTCAATGTGTGTGTGTGTCTCAGTGTGTGTCTATCTCAATGTGTGTGTGTGTGTGTGTCGGTGTGTTTCTGTGTGTGTGTGTGTGTCTCAGTGTGTGTCTCTCTCAATGTGTGTGTGTGTGTCTCTCTCTCAATGTGTGTGTCTCAGTGTGTGTCTCTCTCAATGTGTGTGTGTCTCAATGTGTGTCTTGGTGTGTTTCTCTCTCAATGTGTGTGTGTGTCTCAGTGTGTTTCTCTCTCAATGTGTGTCTCAGTGTGTTTCTCTCTCAATGTGTGTGTGTGTCTCAGTGTGTTTCTCTCTCAATGTGTGTGTGTGTCTCAGTGTGTTTCTCTCTCAATATGTGTGTGTCTCAGTGTGTTTCTCTTGCAATGTGTGTGTGTTCCAGTGAGTGTATGTCTCTCAATTTGTGTGTGTCTCAGTGTGTGTCTCTCTCAATGTGAGTGTGTGTCTCTGTGTGTGTCTCTCTCAATGTGTGTGTGTGTCTCAGTGTGTGTCTATCTCAATGTGTGTGTGTGTGTCTCTCTCAATGTGTGTGTGTGTGTCTCGGTGTGTTTCTCTGTGTGTGTGTGTGTCTCAGTATGTGTCTCTCTCAATGTGTGCGTGTGTGTCTCTCTCAATGTGTGTGTCTCAGTGTGTGTCTCTCTCAATGTGTGTGTGTGTGTGTCTCAGTGTGTTTCTCTCTCAATGTGTGTGTGTCTCAGTGTGTTTCTCTCTCAATGTGTGTCTCAGTGTGTTTCTCTCTCAATGTGTGTGTGTGTGTCTCAGTGTGTGTCTCTCTCAATGTGTGTGTGTGTGTCTCTCTCTCAATGTGTGCGTCTCAGTGTGTGTCTCTCTCAATGTGTGTGTGTGTGTGTGTGTGTCTCAATGTGTGTCTCAGTGTGTGTCTCAGTGTGTGTCTCTCTCAATGTGTGTGTGTGTGTCTCAGTGTGTTTCTCTCTCAATGTGTGTCTCAGTGTGTTTCTCTCTCAATGTGTGTGTGTGTCTCTCTCAATGTGTGTGTGTCTCTCTCTCAATGTGTGTGTCTCAGTGTGTGTCTCTCTCAATGTGTGTGTGTGTGTGTCTCAGTGTGTGTCTTGGTGTGTTTCTCTCTCAGTGTGTGTGTGTCTCAGTGTGTTTCTCTCTCAATGTGTGTGTGTGTCTCAGTGTGTTTCTCTCTCAATGTGTGTGTGTGTCTCAGTGTGTTTCTCTCTCAATGTGTGTGTGTGTGTCTCAGTGTGTTTCTCTCTCAATGTGTGTGTGTGTGCTCCAGTGTGCGTATGTGTGTCTCTCAATGTGTGTGTCTTTCTCAATGTGTGTGTGTGAAAGCCTGAACACATTTCACTCCAGATTAGCACTCTCACACAGCAGCACATCAGCAGCATGGTGGAAATGACTTCATCAGGAACAAGAAGCCGCTTTATTTATGGTGGATCTGTTGACCTACAAATCTGATTATAATATTTTATTATCTTTAACAATAATAGGGGACTCCCGAGTGGTGCATCCTGTAAAGGCACACCCTGGAGTGCAGAATGCACTGTTTCGAATCCGGGCCTATGCCATCGCCAGCTGTGGCCAGGAGCTCCTAGGAGGTACCTAGGGGATTCCTAGAGGATTTCCAAGGGGCTCCCAGGGACAGTGCACAATTAGCAGAGTGCCACCCAGGCAGGGGGGCTCAAGTCAGCTGGGTAATCACGGTCTCACCGCACACCAGTGACTCCTGTGGGTGGCAGACGCCCGCCTGCCTGCCTGCCTGCCTGCCTGTGAGCCGGCTGTGTTACACTGGGCTTGCAGTGTGAAAGAAAGAAACAAAAAAAACAAAGAAAGAAGAAAGTGGACAGCTTGACTTGACAGCTTGAAGTACGGTGTTGTTTCAGAGGACTAAAGCTTGAGTGCGCTTGTCTGTCTCCAGCCTCTCCCAGCCGAGGAGGAGTCACTGCGGGGGTGGGGGGGGGGGAGGTGGGGAGGTGGGGTGGGGGGTTGTAGAAGCAGTGAGACAGGAGCTTTCTTAAAAACAATTGGACATTCCAAATTGGGGAGAAATCACGGGGTAAAAATAATTGACGATTCCAAAAAAAAAGAAACACTGATATGCTTTGATGTTAACATTTGAGGGGGTGACTGCTTGAAAAGGCATCTGTGACGGGGGACTGCCCCGTCTTTAAGAACGTGGTTGGGACTGGCAGGGAGGGGGGGGTTAAATTCCTCCGTGCCAGGAAAACATGTGAGAATGTGGCTGGAGCCCTAATTGAATAATCAGCAATTATTGATTAATTGGGCTCCAGCCACAGGGGATAAAAGCCAGGGGAGAGGCCCTGGCTAGGGGGAGTGTTCTAGAAGGAGAAGAAACAAGAGTGTTTTGTGTGTGCTGTGTTTCTGGTTGTTTGTTTTTGAATCCAGTGAAGGCAACGTCCAGCCTGGAAACCTTTATTTTTGTAAGTTTTGCTTTTTTTGTTTTGTTTATTTTATGTTTAAAACCTTTTTGGTTGGCCCTTGTGCCGGTTTATTTTGTATTTTTGTTTATTAAAAACTTTATTTTTGAACGTTTAAACTGTCTCTGAGTCTCAACCTCGGTCATTTCCTGTCACAGCATCCCTCAGACAAACGGTTATAAACTTCTATTTATCTTTTAGTCTCCAGAATTCCAGTGATTAATTTGTTGATTCATTCATTAGTTCATCCCTTTACACTTCCAAACGAGTCACTCGTTCTCGCTTTCCCTCCTGCTGTTCTTTCTCTCACTTCCTTTTCCTCCCTCCCTCTCCCTCCCACTCTCTCATTAGTTTGTTTAATTTATTTATTTACACATTCATTCACAATTTGAGTGATTCACTATTGCTCTGCAAGCTGTTTGAAAACCAGAATGATTGGTTTACATCATAGACACGCAAACACAGAGACACAGGTGCACATTCTGAAACACACACACAGTGACACATGCACAGAGAAATACGCACACTGACACACAGAGAGACATGAACACGCGTACACACAGGGAAACACACACACTCACTGAGACACGAACACACACACACACAAACACACACAGAGGGTATACAACTTAATAATTAGCTTGTCAGCTTGTAACCTGCTGATGAAGCCCTATGGCATAAACTTCAGTAAAAAAGACTAGGCCAGTTTCAATAAGACTCCCTATTGCACAGCAGTTTCAATGAGACTCCTATGACACAGCAGTTTCAATGAGACTTCTATGGCACAGCAGTTTCAATGAGACTCCTATGGCACAGCATACATTCTACTGTTTAGCAGACTCTGATATTTTATTTCTTAGCAGACACCCGTATCCAGGGTGACTTACAATTGTGATATTATTATTTACATACAATTACCCATTTATACAGTTGGGTTTTTTAATGGAGCAATCTAAGTAAAGTATCTGCTTGCTCAAGGGTACAGCAGCAGTGTGTGTGTCCCCACCTGGGACTGAACCTACACAAGAGCCTCCAGTCAAGAGTACAGAGCCCCCCTGACCACTACTCCACACTGCTGCTCCAGATATTGATTGAGACATCTGAAATCTCTTTATAATACACAGCAGCAGATACTGATATTGATTGAGCATGTCTGAAATCTCTTTATAATACACAGCAGCAGACCCGGATATTGATTAAGCATGTCTGAAATCTCTTTATAATACACAGCAGCAGACCCTGATATTGATTGAGCATGTCTTTAATCTCTTTATAATACACAGCAGCAGACCCTGATATGGATTGAGCATGTCTGAAATCTCTTTATAATACACAGCAGCAGACCCTGATATTGATTGAGCATGTCTGAAATCTCTTTATAATACACAGCAGCAGATACTGATATTGATTAAGCATGTCTGAAATCTCTTTATAATACACAGCAGCAGACCCGGATATTGATTAAGCATGTCTGAAATCTCTTTATAATACACAGCAGCAGACTCTGATATTGATTGAGCATGTCTTTAATCTCTTTATAATACACAGCAGCAGACCCTGATATGGATTGAGCATGTCTGAAATCTCTTTATAATACACAGCAGCAGACCCTGATATTGATTGAGCATGTCTGAAATCTCTTTATAATACACAGCAGCAGATACTGATATTGATTGAGCATGTCTGAAATCTCTTTATAATACACAGCAGCAGACCCGGATATTGATTGAGCATGTCTGAAATCTCTTTATAATACACAGCAGCAGACCCTGATATGGATTGAGCATGTCTGAAATCTCTTTATAATACACAGCAGCAGACCCGGATATTGATTGAGCATGTCTGAAATCTCTTTATAATACACAGCAGCAGACCCTGATATTGATTGAGCATGTCTGAAATCTCTTTATAATACACAACAGCAGATACTGATATGGATTGAGCATGTCTGAAATCTCTTTATAATACACAGCAGCAGATACTGATATGGATTGAGCATGTCTGAAATCTCTTTATAATCCACAGCAGCAGACCCTGATATTGATTGAGCATGTCTGAAATCTCTTTATAATACACAGCAGCAGACCCTGATATTGATTGAGCATGTCTGAAATCTCTTTATTATACACAGCAGCAGATACTGATATTGATTGAGCATGTCTGAAATCTCTTTATAATACACAGCAGCAGACCCTGATATTGATTGAGCATGTCTGAAATCTCTTTATAATACACAGCAGCAGACCCGGATATTGATTGAGCATGTCTGAAATCTCTTTATAATACACAGCAGCAGACCTGGATATTGATTGACATCTGAAATCTCTTTATAATACACAGCAGCAGACCCTGATATTGATTGAGCATGTCTGAAATCTCTTTATAATACACACCAGCAGACCCTGATATTGATTGAGCATGTCTGAAATCTCTTTATAATACACAGCAGCAGATACTGATATGGATTGAGCATGTCTGAAATCTCTTTATAATCCACTGCAGCAGACCCTGATATTGATTGAGCATGTCTGAAATCTCTTTATAATACACAGCAGCAGACCCTGATATTGATTGAGCATGTCTGAAATCTCTTTATTATACACAGCAGCAGATACTGATATTGATTGAGCATGTCTGAAATCTCTTTATAATACACAGCAGCAGACCCTGATATGGATTGAGCATGTCTGAAATCTCTTTAGTACACAGCAGCAGACCCTGATATTGATTGAGCATGTCTGAAATCTCTTTAATACACAGCAGCAGACCCTGATATTGATTGAGCATGTCTGAAATCTCTTTATAATACACAGCAGCAGATACTGATATGGATTGAGCATGTCTTTAATCTCTTTATAATACACAGCAGCAGACCCTGATATTGATTGAGCATGTCTGAAATCTCTTTATAATACACAGCAGCAGATACTGATATGGATTGAGCATGTCTGAAATCTCTTTATAATACACAGCAGCAGATCCTGATATGGATTGAGCATGTCTGACATTTCTATCAAACGGAAAAACGACTAAAAATAAGGAATACTAAAAGGACCATGTTCGCAAACTCAAAACAAGCGATACAAAGAAATACATACATAGACCAAACCCGTATATTTAATAATATAATATAGATTTTGTTGAATATATATGTGAATGATCAAATATATAACATTTCAAAGTACATAAATGAATATTTGAAAAGAGATGAAAAAAAATAAACAAACGAAGTCTATCTGCTCATTTATGTTATTAGATGCTCCTCACTGCGTGTTAAACTTAACAAAGACTTAAAATAAATGACATTAAATAAATAAATAAAACACATCATTGTCAATGTAAATCCATACTGCATAAGATTCAGTATTTATTTTTACTTACCTTTGACATTTCGAGTACGGGAACCGCTTCGTAAATTCGACCGAGTCCCCATTTCTACTCTGTGCCGGGTGTATTCGTGTGCGGCGCTGCTGCTGCTATCTCTCCGCTGGAGTCTGGTGCTCTCTTTCGGCTCGACTGCGCCTATTATAGAGGGCCACTGCCTACGAAGCACTTGGGGGCTGCGACGGGAAACCCACACGGGCCAAGCCGGGGCATTGTGCGCCAAAGGCGGGATACAAAACCCGGCACTGTCCCGCTGACGGAGCTCAGAAGCGAGGGAGGGAGTGGGGAGGAGACTCCGAGGAGGTCTATAAAAAGTTCCATTTCTCCGCTAAATATCAAAAGAAAAGAGGAAGGGATGAATGAAGAAAGGATGAAAAGAAGACGTGTGCGTCAATTTTTTAATGCTATTCCAAATTAATACGGATCTTATTTTTTTACTTTGAAGGTTCTGCGATCTAAGACACGGCTCACACCGCCGTTCACTCGCAGACTGACAGGCGCTCCGATACGGCAGGAAAGTTATAGGGGAGCCGCTGCAGGATTGAGGCTCTCTTTAGGACCATGGGTTAACAACTCCTGCACTAGATGGATGGACAGACAGACAGCTAGCAAGCAACTACTTTACGGTACCTCTTAGATTGTTCCAGTAAAAACCCAACTGTATAAAAGGGTGGCAGAATTTGTATACATTTGTGATTCTTGAAATGTGTATTATTATTATTATTATTATTTTATGTAGGCTGTGTGTGACAACTGTAAAATAAATAATAGGCTACTAATGTAAAAATAATGTGATATCGTCATCTCAACACTTAACGTGTCATGAGTATATCTTGTTATTTTCCTTGTATAACACTGTACAACTGCTGCCTGTGTGTGTGTGTGTGTGTGTGTGAGTGTGTGTGTGTGTGTGTGTGTGTGTGTTTTGTACTGGTAATAGACAGGACTGTTACTAGCCTTTTGGGGGCCCTAAGCAGGATTTGGTTTCCCCCCCCGCCACCCCCACCCCCCCCCCCCACCCCCCCCCCCCCCCCAAGAGCACACTCCACTTGGCACGACATCAAAACAACATAGGCTTAAGACTACTGTCTTTCTTGAAACGTTTGTAAGAGCACACATATGTACGAGCAAACATACAATGTACAAATAAACATTTAGATTTTTACTGAGGCAAAAAATAAATAAAGTTGAACAAACCTCTTGCAGATCCTGTTCATGTTACAAAGGTAAAAGTTATCATCTTACAAAGCCTGAAGACTGTTCATGTAAACTGCTAAGCAATATTAAGTCTCTTGGATGATGATGTTAATGTTAAAATTTGATGACCCATATTATTTCAAAGATTAAAACTAATTGTCTCCCAGCAAAACCACAGCAACCTACAATGACCATATTCACACTGTCAGAAATATGTGATTTTAAAAGGACAAGAATATAACATCACTATTAATAAGTAGATGGGTTCATACCTTTATTGACTTGCATTTGGTTCACTGCTACTTAAGTTGCCTTACACTGCTGGGACTGGTAACTGCTGCTGACCGGTAAGACTGGTGCTGATACTGCTGGGACTGGTGCTGACACTGTGACTCCTGCTTTGAACGAGTTTAGCACACAGTTTCTCACTCAACTTTAATATTTTTTTGTCTGTATAAATCGATGATAGGAAGTAGTACAGTACTTCAGGCGGGGGAAACCGGTCGCAGAGGTCCCGGTGCTGCCTGGCGCACAGGCCGGGTCGCTATAGATGCAAATACACAGCCCAAGATTATAGTAATGTGAATATATAAATATATATATATATAAATTTTACACTCTTAAAAAAGAAAGTGGGTACATTTTTTATTATTATTTTGGTCTTCACAATTAAGAATTGAGTCGATTTTTACCGAGGGCCTCGGCTGCCTCAATGTGTACACTGTGACTACGCGCCTGGGCACAGCCAGCATGCAAGCAAGCTACAGCAATAAAAACGGAGCTAAATCAAATAATACAATACCTTTCTCATGTTGTTTTTCTTCCTCAGTCTTTTTCTTTTTACGCTTCTTCGCGCCAGATTGGTACATTCTTGATCTTTTTTTCAGTCATAATTTGTTCGCAATCCTCAAAGAAGCCACCGGAGGCAGATATCACTGTGTAACAATTTTTTTTTTTTTTTTTTTTTTTGGTTCCTGGGTAGTAAGTGTTATTTCCTAATTGCTTATGCCTCAAAAGTATAGAAAATGGCTATTATTCCCCACAAACTTTGCTTTCGTGTTACCAGGACAGTGATATTTTGAAATTGACCTATTTTCCAGAACATTCCAGATAGATTAAGTGCTGAGTAAACTTGGAGTAACTTCTAGAACTTTCTAGAACTTTCCAGTAATATAAATAGTAGTATAAATACAGGGGCCTTAAGCCCACCAGTTCAGTTTAGTTCCAGCTGCCTAAGTGGATACATATCTGCATTTTTCTGAGATGGCATCAAGAGGCTGCAACCATCCGGCAGACGCATTTTGCTATGTCTGCGGCCAATTTATCAAGACAAGATTGAAAAAGTACTCCGTGGAAGCATCTGCTAAGTTGTGTGAGGCCTACGAGGCATATTTCGGCATGCCTGTTGGGGATCAAGACAAACCCTGGGCACCTCATTTCACCTGCGAGCACTGCAAAAAAAACTCTGGTAAGATGGACAATTGTTGCTCGGAATTTTATGTTATAAAATTTGTTAACATTTTTAAAATTGTAAAAGTTTTTAATTTTAAAATGTTTTACAATTTTCAATGTTATTGAATAAATATATCATATATGAAAAATGTTGCGAGAATCTCTTACACATTAGTCATGGGTGAAATAAATGTATTTTTGTAGGATGGTACAGAGGGGAAAAGAGAGCCATGAAGTTCGCTATCCCAAGAATTTGGCGGGAACCCACTGACCACTCAAGCAACTGCTACTTCTGCATGGTGGACCCTTCCAAATGTCGGACTGGCAAGAATGCACCTGCTATCACGTATCCGGACCTTCCTTCATCCATCGCTCCGGTGCCACACTGCCATGAGCTCCCCGTACCCACTCCTCCGGAGAGAGAGCAGCCTTCTTTAGAAGTAAAGAGAAGGGTCTTTCAGGTACCATCAAGACTTCTTCCCTAAGCTGTCTGAGGCAAAGTTCAAAGCCGGTGTCTTCGTCAGACCACAGATAAAGAAGATCCTGGAGTGCAATGAATTCCCCAAGAAGCTCACTAGTAAGGAGAAAGCGGCTTAGAACAGCTTTGTCGCAGTGGTTCGGGGCTTCCTGGGCAATCACAAGGCCGAAAACTATGTGGAGCTGGTTGAGACTGGTGAAGAACTACGGCACAGTGGGCTGTAGGATGTTCCTCAAAGTCCATATCCTTGATGCTCATCTTGATAAATTCAAGGAGAACATGGGAGTGTACTCGGAGGAGCAAGGCGAGCGCTTCCACCAGGATATAATGGATTTTGAATGCCGCTACCAAGGACAGTATAACGAGAACTTGATGGGAGACTACATTTGGGGGCTGATTCGTGAAAGTGATTTACAGTATAATCTTAAATCTCGAAAAACTACTCACTTCTAAATCTTTTGTAGTCATTTTTGTATTACTTTAGTATAAATGCATATTAATTTGGATTCATATGTTGTTTTTTTCTGACTTTATGTGAACCAAAAGACACAAATTCGTCCGTTTTCTCATTGGAAAAAGGTAAATTTCAAAATATCACTGTCCTTGTCACAAAAGCAAAGTTTGTGGGGAATAGTAGCCATTTTCTATACTTTTGAGTCATAAGCAATTAGGAAATAACACCTACTACCCAGGAACAAAAATTGTGTTACATAGTGACGGAACAAGCCTGCTTGCTGCTACAAAAGCGGCACTATACTGAACTTTACCGATGCGTTAGAATAGACACCATTCATTTATTCATGCTTTTACATATCAACTAATTGCATTCCGCATTTACAGAACATACATGATTATCGTGAACATTTGATAAAATCAAACAATCAAAAAATTCCACTGACTCACACTGCTTTCACTTTTTACCATTTACTTCTTAGCCCTTAGCTTGCGTCTCAATGCGTGATGATGTTGGTTTTGTTGACTCAGTTGCCATGGGAACGTTTAAAACTCCGCGACAAACTTTACTCAAATGCACAGCTGTACAGAACACCCCCCCTCAGACATGTGCTGTCTATTCACGGGAACAGACTACTGAACCAGTTAGTTCAGAAGATCGCTGGATACACAATAAACAATCTGACAATTTCACAAATAAACCCGTTTGTGTTCAAACCTATGAGAGGTGGAATGTAACAAAAATGTGAACTGCAAAAGCCGGAGCGTCAAACATCAACGACAAAGTTCAACATTTGAATTGAAATAACAGCTGTCAAATAGACAAAGCTCAACACTCGAAGATAATATATCAAATTGAAAATGTTCAACACACTAATTGAATTAATTATACATAAAATAATGAATGTAATTAAGCTCAATAATTGAAATGGGAACTTCAAATCTTAAATAAATTGATTACAATTCAAATTTCCAACACGCCATCAGATTTGTGTTTAGTCTGTTCTAAATCAATACTGCGCGTTGTATTTCAGGTTAAGCGCTGTGCTTTCCATTTGCCACTTGGTCATTCTATTCCCCGGGACTGCCCCTGTCATGGCAAATCTGACATGCTAAAGAGATGCTTTGCACTGTTTCTTAAATCAAGTGGCCTCAAATAAATTGTCTACTTTAATATCTGCTTAGCCTACCTATCAGTCTGGGGAAATTGTAAAAATGGGTAATTGACTTGTGGATGTTAACATCAGAACTCGAGCTGTCATTCTCGTCCCCTCAAACTGGCGCAGGCAACACATCTGCCTGGATTCCTGCATGATATAAATGTGTTTCTTCATTTGCGCGGCCTGCTTTTTATTATTCATTGGGGTTTGTTTACTACATGCCTCCATAGCTGAGCCTTTAATCAGACAGTCCTTGTCGGTGACAGTCCAGTTTGTTCCGCACGTACTTCTTCCAAACTTAAATTCAAAGTACAATCTTCTAAATGGATTATTATTATTATTATTATTATTATTATTATTATTATTATTATTATTATTATTATTATTATTATTATTTATTTTAATTAACGTACTGATTGAAAATTAGAGGACTAATATGAAAGAGGTGCGCTCATCAATTGCAGCTAATTAGCTCCCATTAGCACCTGAACCTCTTTATAAACACATTGCGCTCTAAGGAACACCAAACTCAGCTACTGACGGTTGTGTTTTTATTATTGTTTCTTTATAACGGTGAAAGAAGTTCACGGTCGGGGCTGCCTTGGATTTAATGATGCCGTGTTGTCTTAGATTTGGGTAATTGTTGATCTTTTCTCTACTTTAGAAACGTTCATTTTATTGTGTGTTTCTCACTTGCGTGTTTTTTTTTTCAATGCAGAATAACATTGCTGTTAGCAGTGTTAGTCACTGAAGTTTGGACGCAGAACCCGCCTCTAGGTACGATAACGGTCACTTCAGCAGACCTGTTCTTTCAGCTTCCTGTTTATTTGCCGGTTGTGTGTTTACGTATCGTTGTCTTCTGCAGGCTCGGTGAGGACAGAATGTCAAGGGATCGTTATGATGATGATGTTGGATAAGTCTTTTGTTGGAAAGTATTTTCGTATCAATGTGATTGGTGAGTGATCATTTTTCTTGAATAGAAAGCTTTTGATGTATAAAGCCTGTTGACTCGTAATGTAATAACCTGAATTAAGTACAGAGCACTCCCGCGCTGTATGGCATCAACCAGGCTTCGTTTTTTTTTTTTTTCAAATACAGGGTATGAAACTCTTGCGTTGCTGATCACACTAAATAATAGACCTGTGCTGCTACAACCTTGGTCAGATTTGTTGACTGCAAGTGCGCAGAATTAGAAATTATTTACTCTAAACCTATTGTTCCGAATGGGTGTATAATTCTAGAAATATAAATAGTTTTTTAAAAAATTGCAAAAAGTAGATGGGACGGGGTGGTGGGGGTGTTCACGTTGTTATATCTCTACATTGCTTGATCACGTGTACAGTTTCTTAAAAGGCCAACTTAATTTATTTTCCATAGACAATAAGGGGGTGCTTGTATCCCTCTCTCCAAGACTGGCTGCTCAGTGTGGATATAGCTTAACTGTTGACTTCTTGGGAAATGCCAAGTTCCTTGCTTCTGTGCTGAGTTGCTTTGCTCAGAACACAGTGAGTCATCATTTTATTTCTTGTAAACCTGTTTCTAATGGTGACATGCTGGGACTAACTTTAGCCTTTGTTTCCAGAATGAGACGTACAAATCGGTGTCTTCTCAAACAGTGCTATGACTTCAGCTTCCTCCTATGTTCAGAGCATGACATGCCGCTATTCTCCATGGGTGGAGAGGGAGATTCTGTGTGAAAGAAACTACATGGAGGTAAGGGCTGTCAGGATGTGATAATGCTGTTTCAGTATAACTTGTTGGGTTGTGTGGGTATGTTAATTGTCATTACAGAAGTGCTTCACTCATGACTAATTTCAATATTCTTTAGGTTTCTGTGAGAAGAGGTGTGCCACTTATTGAGCCAAACTTTGTTCAAGATTATCCTGATTGGTCCCTTGCATACCCTGAGGTAGAATCATGTGACTTTGCATTTGCTTCATTCACATCCCCTTGGTCTTGCCTAATTGAGGTCTACTCTACTGTCTCATCTAGTTGAAGCAAAATCTAACGGCCCCATTAACTTTAACCTGTCTCCCAAGAGGGTGGTCATATTGGAATTGTGTAACATTTAAGGCATTGGCTTTGTATACATATATTCTGTGATTTGTTTTGGTAAAACCATGATTGTGGTGAAGTTAACACTTTCTTGTCTGTGTGCAAGCCTTGTATTTCAACCACTGAGGTAGTGGCTTCATATGTGCAGGGTTATAAACCCTTCATGATAAATGTGTCCTGATATACCTTTTTTGAAGTCTGCTGTATAGGAGCAATTTCAAGTATTGTCCTAAAGTTTGTTACACTGATATATTAAGGTCCAGTACAAATGAGTGGCTACAAACTCTGCCTGTATCCGATCCAGACCACATGCTTTCACGTAGGCTCTTTCGTACGCAGTTGTATTTGAGGATTCTCTGTTCCATTAGAGATGTTTGGTGATCATATAACGGTTTCAGTGATACATTGTTAATTTCACCCTTCAGTTTTAGTTCATGTTTTATTAAACAAGCCATCTGCTGTGACAAATCCTTTAGACTGGGGATGCTTTGTGTTCAAACTCCCTATTCTAATGGGGTTTTCTCTTTGCTAGGCAACTGCTGCTGACAACAGCATCTGGAAAATTGTGTTCCATCTCCCAGCAAATAGAAAGACAACTATGACTGTTGCTCAGGCCATGACAAATGGCTATGGCATAAACACTACACCAACTCGAATTCTGGTTAGAGCTGCATACAACTCCACAGAAAGCCAGCCTCAGGTGGTAAGTAGTCTAGGCTTCATTGTTCTCCAGTACAGTATATCCAGACTACGAAGGTAGACAAGTCTTGCTTTTGTTTTGGTAAAATTCCCCCTCCCCTCTAACAGATCCAAACTGTACCAATGGCTGTGCTAAGGTCAACCACCTTTTATAAGCAAAGATGGATGGTCATGATGGTGGACACTGCAGTTACATGTCCTACTGGTGAGTAAGCTTATGGAGGGTAACGGTGCTCAAGAACTGTTCTACGTTTAAGTGAATTTTCTATACCAAGTCTATGGTGTTCCTTTCTGTCAGATGGAACAGCCTTCACAGAACAGATGATTACATGGAATGTTCCCCGTGTTCCACCTCCTCTTGTTCCGACACAACAAATTACTACCCTTGATGTTCAAATGGGAGTTGATGGTCGCAAGCTTGACCCTGCAACGATTCATAATGGAGATTATAAACTGGATGTCGGTCCCCAGCTAATCACTGTAAAAATTCCTGTGGGAGCTGATGGTGGATATTACAAGGTATGTAGAAGTTCAACATCTTCTAAATCCTTCTCATTTTAAAGCTTTCCTCCTAAGATGCTTCTGTGCTTTCAGAGCCATGTATTGGACAACACCTATGTGATCTCTTACTCTATTGAACCAATGCTGGAGCATACCTGGCAAGATGGGCCTGAGAAGACCAAGTACACAGTACTTCATCCAATAACCACTCCTTTCATGCCTCGGCCACCAGTTGTCACAAACAGTATGTAGAACTTGTCCACATGCTGTAAATCAAAGGGATTTGTTGCAATGCTCCACTTCATAGCCTTCATTTTAATTGCATGCTTTAATTTCAGACACTGTTCCTAAAGCCAGAGTGTTCAATGTGACCCTGGGGACATTCCTGCCTGATGTGGAGCTGGTCAAAATTATAGTTGGATCAGAGACGTTAACTGTGCCAGAAGCCAACCTAAAAGGTTATAATGTCCAGGAGCATGTCTTTCCCAATGGATCCAAGACCTACACTCTCCAGGTGCCATTTGAGGACCCCAATGTGAAGCAAAAGGTAACATCCCACCTGTTCAACCATCCAATTGCCCTTTGAAAACACTTGCTTCTTGTGGATGTGTTGCTTGCTGTCTGACTTTGGGTTTAATCCTACAAACCATTGCTTTTCTTTCAGGTAACTCCTCCAGACACCAGAACCTACATTCTGCCCCTGACCTACTTGCTGAATATAGTGCCAGAGAATACACCCTTTACTCATCCTGCTGTAGTTGAAGCCATTCTCAAAGACATCAGTAAGTGCCTGACTGTTTGTGGTCTACAATTACCCTTTTCTGACCAATCCAGTCCATTGCCCTGACAACTGCTCTTCCTCTTGCAGTTCTACCTACAGTAACTGGCTACTGTGATGGTGCTGCATTCTATACCATGGTAACATATGGCAACATGGGTCGCAACTGGGTTCCTTTTGTGGGCTCAAGAGAACTTGGTGGAAGTCTGCTTGCCCTGTACAAGTATAATGCCAACGCTACCAATTTCTGGATGACTGCCATACAATTCAGTTGATGCCACATATGAAGTAAGTGATGGAGCTTTAATGTGTTTTTAGTTGTCTTGGGTTCAACACATTACTGACCTGATGTATTGTCTCTGTAGGTGATCAGTTCTTCAGGCATCAGAAGCAGGCTTGACTTGACCTTGAAGGATATTGAGACCATGGTTGTGGTGGCTGACTTCTCTGTCCTGCAGTTTCCCTACAAAGATGATTGGTAACTCTCTTGCAGACCAAGCATTCTTTAGAATTAGCTGTTTTTGAGATTGGCCAAAGGTTGCATGGAGTGGTATTGAAGCTATAATCTGTTTCCTTAGCCTGGATCCAAATGCTGTGTTTCAGATTGCTTCACCAATGGAACTATGGCAGCTCTTGCTGTGAAAGTGGAATCTGTCCCCAGCTTGTCTCCAAGTCAACTATCTCTAAGGGATCCGAGTTGCCGGCCTCTTCAGTCTGATGCTATCAATGCGGTTTTCTACTTCAATGTCAACTCCTGTGGCACAACTAGAAGGGTTAGTATTGACACATTTAAAACCATATTTTGAGGAGGTTCAACATATTGACAAGTTGGCCACAACACCCATGGATCAATCTGGGGAGCCATGGTGACTGGTGTTTTCCATCAGCTGAATTACTTGCATGAATTGTGTACGTCTGAAGGATGCCACCTTTGTATTGAACTGCTTGTCCAGTTGACAAAGGTGCTGCGACACATGACTCTTGGTTATGGCATTGCATGTGCTGCCTATAGACCTTTTTGGGTCAATGGCAGTGAACTGGAAGGAGCGTACTAACTCGGGAAGATCCCGTGGTTAGTATGTAGGATGGGACTAAACTAGTACACGAGTTAATACCAATTGCAGCTCAAGAGTTGCCAGCTGTGTATTCAAATGTGTATTTGCAACAAATCCAAAATAACTGCTGTTGCCCTCTTGGCGGTTACTAAAACAATACCAAATTAGTCTAGCAGTTTCTGTAGACAGACTTGTGGTATCATACTAACTGTAACAAACATAATCTAACTGTAATATTCATAATCACTGCTTTTTATTTTTAAATTGTGAAATTGGTACAAAGTTAGTACACAGCTGGGGATGATCCTGAGTACCATATTAGCTAGTCTGCAACTTGGTATGCAGCTCCATACTAAATCTACAAGTTCATTGCAACCTGAGCCTTTTGTGATTTCTCTTCCAGTTTGACAACAACCTCCTGACTTATGAGAAAGAAGTGCTGTTCACATCTTACCGGTAAGGATTGCAATCAAATTGAATATCCTTGTGGTTGAGCCTGAAACTCTCCTAACCTCATCTTCTCTTTCCAGGTTGAGAGTTGCCTGTCACTACCTGGTCAATGACACCAAGGTAGTGCAGTTCTTGTACCAGAATAATCCTGCACCTGTAGTCCAGCCTGGCTTGGGGGACCTTGCAGTCATCATGCGGCTTGCATTGGGTATGACTTGGCAATTTTAAATAATATAGATGCTCTAGTAGTGTGTTTCCACCTATAAAATTCTCCCTTGCATCTCTGCAGATTCAACCTACAATGACTTCTATGGCGCTCAGGATTACCCTGTTGTGAAGTACTTGCGAAGACCCTTGTATTTTGAGGTAGAGATCCTGTACAGCAGGGATCCACAGGCTGAATTGTTTTTGGAGAACTGCTGGGCAACCTATTCTGCTGACAGGAATAGCTCTCCAAAGTGGGATGTTGTTGTGGACAGGTAAGATGCTGGAATATGATATTTCTGCTACAAAACCTAGGGATTGGAGTTGTGGCTGATGTGCTCCTGACCTACTTTCTCTTTCTAGTTGTGAGAACTCTGCAGATGAGTACTTGACCATCTTTCACCCAGTCTCCAGCAATGCAAGAGTGCTGTTCCCTTCCCATCTGAAGAGGTTTGAAGTGAAAATGTTTTCCTTCAAGCGGCCGGGATGCACTGAAAGGACAGGTAAAGTGGAGTGTTAGGATGGGGATCTTGTACCACAATGCATGGTTTGGATTGCTTTGCAAGCAGCAAATAGTTGCTGTTCTCAAATCTTTAGTGAGTTGGAATGAAAACATGTAACTACACTTTTGCAAGAAACACTTATGATGCAATATATTTGTTTTTCAATTCAGTAATCCTCATTGGATGATGGTACTGCCTGATCTATTGATGCTTGTTTTGCTTGACAAGGTGTGCTGTCTTTCAGATTTACTTCCACTGCAGTGTTGTGATATGTGATTCAAACCGGCCATCAGACAGCCTCTGTAGGAGACGGTGCATTCCAGGGAAACAGAGGCTTGGTAAGAGCTCTGTCTAAGAAGGGGGGTACATTTTGCATGCTTTTTTGTCCGTTTGATTTGATGGACTCCTCCTAATTCCTCCTGTAGGTCGCAGTGCTGAAGGGATGGATGGTGGTGCATTAAAGGTGTTTGTGTCTTCTGGCCCAATTGAGCTGAAGAGAGATGGGTCCCTTCACTTTATGCCTAGAAGTGGTAATATGCATGATGTGAACACAATTGCAGTTCAAGTAAAATATAACACTTTTTATTCCTCTAACTATTTCTTTGTTCCCTTTTCAAGTCGAAAATAACCATCAAGGTATGGGATATTGCCGTCAGGCAGTAGCGATTGGCTGAGCTTTTATAGCAAAGCTGCCGATAGGCCTCTGCGCGAGCTGCCACGTAAGCCCGCCCCCTTGGGAGCTTACTATACGCAGCGCGCAGAGACTCACTTCCTCTTTTGTCTTCAGCATTGGTAGCGGTAGGTATTAGAGCCTGTAGCTGACTGTACTCAAAAAGCTTAAAGCTTGAGAAGCTGGTTTTTGCCCCTTCTCCGAGTTTATTTCAGTTACACTCTTCGGAGTCGTTATTATTATTATTTAAGGATTTTATATATTGTGTATATTTTTATATATTTTATATATTTCCTTCACGCTTTGCTTGCATCGCGTTTCTCGTGGTCTCCCGTCTTTCCTTTATTAATTAATTTTGATTATTGTGTTGTGTTTTGGGTTGTATTAAAATATATATTTTTCTGTGTGTATTGTATATATTTGTGACGCACGTTGCGTTGGCCTTGGCCGCGCGCGTGTCTGCAGCCCCGGTCTTGCCTTGGCTAGACCGCGCGTGTGTGGAGCCTGCTCTGCTGTCTCCCACGTACTGCCTGCGGTAAAAAAAAAAACAAACAAAAAAAAAAAAAACCGCGTGATAGTTGTACTGTGCCCACATATACTGTGTCCCAGTCACATAATCACCACCAGCAGTACTGCTGCAGCGAAAAAAAAAAAAAAAAATCCCATTCACTACACACAGGAAGACGACCACTAAGCCTCTATCCCCAGCACCAGCAGGTAAGTAGTGCACAGCATAAGAGACTGTACCAGCACATAGCGTCTCCGCTCTGCGGGTCAGCTGACGCTTAGGCGTCTGTGCTAGCGTTCTACGCTCGGTACTCACGCTCCGGCGTGCTGCGCTTAGGCGCTTGGTGTCGGCACTTTGCCACTTGGTGCAGCGCTTCGGCGCTTTGTGCAGCGCATCAGCGCTTGGTGCTAGCGCGTCTGCGCTTGGGGACTTCGGCGCATCGACGCTCGGTGCACGCACCTCGACGCCCGACGCTTCGGCGCTCGACGCTCGGTGCACGCACCTCGACGCTCGACGCTCGGCGCCTCGACGCTCGGTGCACGCACCTCGACGCTCGACGCTCGGTGCACGCACCTCGACGCTCGACGCTCGGTGCACGCACCTCGACGCTCAACGCTTCGGCGCATCGACGCCTTGACGCTCGGTGCACGCACCTCGACGCTCGACGCTCGGTGCACGCACCTCGACGCTCGACGCTCGGTGCACGCACCTCGACGCTCGACGCTCGGTGCACGCACCTCGACGCTCGACGCTCGGTGCACGCACCTCGACGCTCGGCGCTTCGACGCCTTGACGCTCGGTGCACGCACTTCGGCGCTCGCTCGGTGCACGCACCTCGGCGCTCGGCGCTTCGACGCCTTGACGCTCGGTGCACGCACCTCAACGCTCGACGCTTCGGCGCTCGACGCTTGGCGCATCGACGATTTTACGACCAGGGCACGTCCACGCTTCGGCAACCATGTCCGGGTTCCACCGTTGCGTCACCTGCCAGGCAAAATTGCCAGCGAGCGATCCCCATGAGGACTGTGTGGCGTGTCTGGGGCCAGAGCACGCCGCATCCGCGTTGGCGGATAGGGCTTTTTGCCATCTTTGTGCTGGTTTCCAGACACGCACCCTCCGCCAAAGGGCGAAGAAAGCAGTGGGTGGGCGCTCTCCTTCCACTGGATCGTCCCACACCATTTCTGCCCCGCCGTCATCTACGGCGACGCCGCCAGGGCGGCTGCAGCTCTCCAGGAGCCCGTCCTCCCAGCTAACGGCTGGTCAGAGGTCCCCCACCAGACGCGCTCGGGAGCGCAGCCCCTCCCCTCGTAGGGTACGCCCCCGTCGGGAGTCTAGGTCGCACTCCAGATCGCCTCGACGGAGAGCACGCTCTCGTTCCCCTCGTCGGGACAGGCGATACAGAGACAGGTCGGGGGTGGCAGAGCTAACCTCCAAAATGTCCCAATTCATGGAGGTTATGATGGGGCAGCAGTCCATCCTCATGTCCTTAGCAAATGTGGTGCCTCCAGTCCCAGGACAACCGACTGGGCCCATTGCTAGTCAGCCAGTGGCCCCTCCACAACCTGCACCGGTCGTCGCTCCTCCAGTGCAGTCTCAAGGGGAGTGGGATATCGATGCGCTGTCTAGAGACGCATCTGACATCCTAGAGGGGGACAGTACAGAGGCTGAGGTAGCCTCCCAGCACTCTGAGGACGAGCTCCACGTGCTGGACACCAATGACCCTACGTGGTCTGTGGTGGACAGAGCAACCCGCCACTTGGGCGTCGAGTGGCCGATGGCGGAGCCGCCTCGGCGCTCCTTGTTTGAGTCGCCTTCAGCCCAGTCCAGTCAGTCCAGGATGCTTCCGGCATTCCCGGACTTTATTAAGGAGGTACAGTCCACCTGGGGGGCTCCGGCCTCTGCCCCGGCGACTTCTCGCAAGGCCTCGGCCTTTAACATGCAAGGGGCAAGTGAGGCTGGGTTGGCGTCCTTCCCACCTGTGGACGCTGCGTTCGCCGCGTTGGTGAAGACGCCAACACTATCGGGGCTGACGAAAGATCCTGCATGCCCCAATAAGCAGTGCAGGACCACTGAGGTACACCTCAAGAAGGGGTACGCTGCGGCCACAGAGGCGGTCAAGCTCTCTAATGTGGCCAGCTTGCTGACGGTCTACCAAGCGGCATTAATTAAAGACCTGCCTGAGTGCCCTTCGGCGGCCCTCAGAAGCGAGTTGGGGACCGTCAGTCAACTGCTGGTGAAGCTGGCCCAGCTCAACGCGCGGGCTCAGGGCAGGAGCATCGCGTCTCTGGTGGTGGCCAGAAGGCAGCTCTGGCTCTCGCAGGCGAGAGTGCAGGAACCTGATAAGGCCCCGTTGCTGGATGCCCCAATTACACCGGGACACACATTTGGTCCAGCGGTGGAGGAGATGCTGCAACGCTCCGCCAAGGCGCGGGAGGCGTCACAGCAGATGGCGAAAATGTGGCCAAAACCGTCGTTCCAGCCGAAGCGGCCTCAGGAACATCAGTGGCGCAGGGCACCACCACAGCACCAGCCACGGCCAGGGGGCACTAAGACCTCTCCCTCAAGCACAGCAGCGCGCGGTCAACCTCCTTTTTCAAGACCGCAGCGCGGAGGGTGGCGCCCTAGAGGTGGTGCCAAGCCACGCCCTCGGGGCTCTGGCCAGGCCCCTCGCGAACGAGCCCAGCCCAAACAGCCCTGAGAACACCAGGCAGCTGTTAACCCTCCCCTACACTGTCTCCCAGCTCCAGTTCTGGCAACAATGCACCAACGACATCTGGGTGCACAAAACTATATCCACCGGGTACACCCTTCAGTTCCAGTTAAAACCTCCCCCCTTTCGGGGGGTGGTCGTAACTGCAGTGAAGGACTTGGTTCAGTCCTCAGCTCTGAATGTGGAAATACAAGCATTGCTCAGCAAGCGTGCCATTCAACAAGTAGACCCTGCTCTGATCGACCAGGGGTTCTATTCCAAATACTTCCTGGTGCCCAAGAAGGACGGCGGGCTCCGTCCTATTTTAGATCTGCGAGTACTGAACAAATACCTGCGGGTGTTATCGTTCAGGATGCTTACGCACAGGCACATCATCCAGTCAGTCCGACACGGCGACTGGTTCACCACCGTGGACCTGACAGATGCGTACTTTCACGTTCCCATCTGCCCGGGTCACAGGAAGTATCTGCGTTTCGCATTCCAGAGCAGGGTATACGAGTTTTGTGTCCTTCCGTTCGGCCTGTCACTAGCTCCTCGAACCTTTTCGAAATGTATGGATGCCATTCTAGCTCCCTTGCGGGCTCAAGGTGTCCGACTGCTGAATTATCTGGACGACTGGCTCGTCTGCGCGCAGTCAAAGGAGCAGGTGGCACAGCACACAGTGATGGTTACAGACCATCTTCGGCGGCTAGGTCTGAAGATCAATTCAGAAAAGAGCCGCCTAGTGCCGAGCCAACAGACCGAGTTCTTGGGTCTGCATCTGGACTCAGTGTCCATGGAAGCGACCCTGTCGACACAAAGAGTTGCCTCAATAGAGCGGTGTCTTTCCCTATTCAGGTTGAGACAAACAGTCAGCATGGAGCTGTGTCAGCGCATGCTGGGGTTGATGGCTGCCGCCTCACAAGCCCTTCCTTTGGGCTTACTACACCAGAGACCTCTGCAGGCCTGGTTCAATGCCTTCGCGTTGCATCCGCGGAGAGACAAACACCGCAGGCTAAGGGTATCCCGAGCCTGCTGGGAAGCGCTACGCTGGTGGAGAGTTCCGTCAAACCTCCGCCAAGGCGTACGCTTGGGTCCCATTTTCAGAAGGCAGGTCATCACGACCGACGCTTCCAACCACGGTTGGGGAGCAGTCTGGAACGGGACAGGGACCCGTGGAGTGTGGTCAGGACCCTGGAGGTCAGCCCACATCAACGCTCTGGAGCTCAGAGCGGTGGACCTCGCCCTCCGGCACTTCTTGCCAGTGCATCTAGACAAGCACGTGTTAGTGCGGTCAGACAACACCACAGTAGTGGCGTATATCAATCGCCAGGGCGGATTGCGGTCCCCCAGTCTTCACCAGATGGTAACGCGGCTGTTGCTCTGGGCTCAACCGCGTTTAGCCTCTCTGCGTGCAGTTCATCTGCCGGGCAGAGTCAATTACGCAGCGGATCTCCTGTCCAGAGGAGGTCCTCTTGCGGGCGAATGGCGTCTCCACCCTCAAGTGGTGGAGCGCATCTGGGAATGGTTCGGCACAGCGCAGGTCGATCTCTTCGCTTCGCGAGAGACCACGCACTGTCCTCTATGGTTCTCGGTGAAGGACCTCGACAGCCCCCTGGGGGTGGATGCACTGGCTCACGAATGGCCGCCAGGGCTCCTGTATGCCTTTCCACCGATTCCGATGCTCCCCGCCTTCTTGGAGAAGGTCAGGGTAGAGCGAGCGACAGTGATTCTGATCGCTCCTCGGTGGCCTCGGAGAATATGGTTCCCGAGTCTAGTGCAGTTACTGCACGGTCGCCCGAGGGAACTCCCTTTGCGAGCGGACTTGTTGTCCCAAGCTCAAGGACAGCTTTGGCATCCGAACCCCAAACTCATGCAGTTGTGGGCTTGGCCCCTGAGCGGGAGCGCCTGTCAGCCTTAGGGCTTTCGACTGCAGTTATATCGACCATCCAGAGTGCGAGAGCGCCCTCTACTAGGTCGCAGTATGCGTATAAGTGGCAGCTGTTTCAGAGTTGGTGTCTGGCTGAGAGCCACGACCCACTCCTGTCCTATGGCAGTAATATTGCAGTTTCTACAGAAACTGCTGGATGAAGGGAAATCTCCTTCTACACTTAAAGTGTATTTAGCCGCCATTTCGGTTTGTCATGTACGCATTGACGGGTTATCACCTGGTTGCCATTTTTTGGCATCTCAGTTTCTGAAAGGTGCAAGACGCTTGCGGCCTCCAAGAACGACCAGTTTACCGTCGTGGAGCCTTGATGTGGTGCTAGAAGCCCTTACCAAGGCACCGTTTGAGCCTCTCCACAGCGTGGATATGAAGCTCATATCTATTAAGACAGCTTTTTTGCTGGCTGTGGTATCAGCAAAACGCGTGAGCGAGTTACATGCACTTTCAGTGCATCCTTCTTGTACTCGTTTTGCAGGAGACGGTTCTAAGGTCTCCATGCGCCCTAATCCGGCCTTTTTACCAAAGGTTATATCCCCGTTCCACATGAACCAGTCAGTCGAGTTGATGGCGTTCCATCCTCCTCCTTTTTCTTCCCCAGAGGAAGAGCGGTTACACATGCTCTGCCCCGTGAGGGCATTGAGGTGTTATATGGACCGTACAAAGACTGTGAGGCAGACAGAACAGTTGTTCATATGCCATGGTTCTAGATCTTTGGGTCAGCCGCTGTCTAAACAGCGCCTTTCCCACTGGATAGTGGATGCTATTAAATTAGCGTATGAATCTGCAGGCCTTCCACCACCAGGGCAGTTGAAGGCGCATTCTACCAGGGGTATGGCGACATCCTGGGCCCTCTTTCGAGGGGTGCCGGTGTCTGATATTTGCGCGGCAGCCAGTTGGGCTACGCCGCATACTTTCATGAGGTTTTACAGGTTAAATGTACTGGATTCCTCTGCTCCACTGTTTGGAGCATCTGTTTTACACTCTACGACGCCTCAGGATGCGGACGTATAGAGTGGTTGATAGCATGGTGTTGACTGTTCCACCTTTAAGACAGGTGTCATTACGAGCATAGACGCTGAGGCGCAGCTCCGCATATGCCTAGATGTTCTGCCTACGCAGTTGCGTTATGACGTAAGTCTGTCCTACTGCCGAGAATCCTCCCTCGCGACGGCTTGGGTACACTGTTCCCATACCTTGATGGTTATTTTCGACTTGAAAGGGAACGATAGGTTGCGGATGCAACCCCGGTTCCCTGAAAGAGAAAATAACCATCAAGCCGCGTGGTCGCTTCAGAAGCCTTCACGGCCTGAAGAGCAAAAGAGGAAGTGAGTCTCTGCGCGCTGCGTATAGTAAGCTCCCAAGGGGGCGGGCTTACGTGGCAGCTCGCGCAGAGGCCTATCGGCAGCTTTGCTATAAAAGCTCAGCCAATCGCTACTGCCTGACGGCAATATCCCATACCTTGATGGTTATTTTCTCTTTCAGGGAACCGGGGTTGCATCCGCAACCTATCGTTCTCTTGCAGGCCAATTCAATGTGTGGTCCCTTCTGGGAGCTGCAATGGGTGTGTGTTCAGTGGTTATCTTCGTAGCTGGAGTTGTATCTTTCTGGAAACTGCCAAAAAGTGTGTATTGATAAATAAAAATCTTACTTGTAAAAGCTTCTTTTTTGTGCTTGACTAATTCTACCATTGATATGTCAGAATGGTCATGTCAATGGGATTTCCTCCTCTTTACTGTAGCAAATGCTTTGATTTTCCCTGATCAGGCCATTCTCAATATGGTGTGTTACTCAAGGACCCTTCACTAATTCACTGTGTGAACCCGGGGGCAAAGACTTTCCTCCTCCATTGAGCTGTAACACTATTTTTATATTGAACAGTAACAGGGCAATTACTATACTTTCAGTTATTTAGTATGATAAAATTTAAGGAAGAACCCCTGCCCCCTCATTTGTCCCTTTTATTAAATATGTATTAGGTAACAATTTTCATATAGAAATTCTATTTCAGTATACAATTTATATATTGTCATGAACCAGGCTTCAACAAGAAACAAACTAGAGCCCTGCATCACTGATTTAAGAATATATGTTTAACTGTTAATTATTTTGAAGCCTCGTGTGTAGAAATAGTAATGGAGGGGGGGGTTCATTTGAAAACAAAAGCTGGTGTAAAGTTAAAAGCTGTCCACCAAAGCCAGGCTTGTCCACTTTCCCTTATGTTGGGCCCTTCTCCCTGACAGATTCTCTTGTCTCTTTTAAATTTACATTGTGGTGGCTTCATAAATAATTTTCCCACTTGTTAATTTTTGTAGGCTAGGTATCCTCTACATTACGACTCATCATACAGTCACTGTGCTTCACATCACTTCCAGCTCTTAACTTCTAGAATAATTCCAGGTGTGTAAACTTCCCAATCTTCAGAATACAGTAAGCTTTTATTAACTTACATCCAATAATAAAACTAGTGGAAAATCCTTCCACTACAGCAATATGTTCCATACCAGGAACTCCTTTCAAAAGTAGAAACTAATTGTCTTCAGTTGAACTGTATTTGCTGCTGCTCCTCCTCACTGTGTCATCTGTGTTCTTTATTGTTTACTTTCCACACTGAATTCTGTAATTCATTAGCTATAAAGAAAACTACCACTTGAGGGTGCAGTGCATAGAAAAGGAGCACATACCAATCCATAAATCATAATTATACACGCCTAAATAAACTAAAATAAGAATACATTCCTGTGACGAGATAAAGCGATCCCGTGCTGTAAGCCTTCCTCCCAGCCGCCAGCGGGCTGTGAGCCAGCCTAGAAGGCCCCAACAGAGATGGTGTGACATGGTGTGACATGGCAGTTCCATCTTTGTTGAGGGCAACAACACGGAATGTCCTGCAAAGTCCCAGAATTGGGAGGAGATTAAAATTGCTGATTGGTGTTCCGCTGATCAGGGGGCGTTCCGCAGCACATAAAATGGGGCTGTGTTGTAGCAGTTGAGGGTGGTATCTGAAAGCACAAAGGAGTGTGGGAGAGGTACTGAGGGATAAAACCAAACAAATGCTCACTGTGACTTTTTTGACAGACATAAACAAACTAATTCAAAAGAGAGACAACCAACCAGGAGGTTGGACACCAGAATGGCCAGAAAGGCAAGGACAGCCACCCAGAGTCTGGATAATTTTACTTTGTTGTTTGTTTTGTCTCTCCACATTTCAGTTAGCGTTTCTCTTTTGTTTGGACATTTTCTTTTGTTTGTTGTCCTGATTACCACTGTTTGCAGACACTAATAAAGGAAAAGAAAACAACTTGTGTCATATCATACCATTGTCTGGACTTGATTATTTTTACACCTCCACCCAACTCAGCTGTCCGTGACAATTCCTTTTTTTAATAATCAAAATTCCAGTTCAGCTCCTACATAAGTTTTTGCAAAAGCAATTATTTTTGCTAACATTTCAGGTTCTAAAATCACTATTTCCAGCAGTGCAGTTCCTCCCTGTCTGTATTGGTCATACTTTAGGGCCCATGGGAAGCCTGTGGCAGGCATGCATTCTGGTTACCATGTGACTCCTTGTTTATTGGGACAATTCAGGCTTTTCCAATTGCAATGCATTGTGGTACATTCTACACCTCTTGGTCACTGTTCACAGCAGGACTACACTTCCCATAATGTATTGGGGTGTGAGTTGAAGAGCCTAAACTATCCCAGTGTGTTCTAGTGTGCATGAAGTCATATGGTAACCCTGCCCATGAAGGCCTGTTTCAGAGTTCTGCCCCATGCAGTCTCCCTTACTTTGAAAGCTCAGTGCTGACAGGTATGCATATTATAAAACACACACATGCAAAGAACAGAATTCTAGAAACAAACTTTATTATACAGTTCTGTACATATACATGCAAAATATAAAACATTAATATATCTCTTACATTTTTGCTTAGTGTAGTTTGTATTACTCCCGTTAGATTAAAAAAAAATCGAATACAGTGGCTAATGCAGCCTCCAGCGTTCAGCCACAAAACGGTAAAACTGCAAACAAACTACAATTCCCAGAATCCCTTGCCAGTTTCTGTAGTCCCATGTGTGATGCCATAGGTCTGGCTGCCTCTGAGTTGTGATTACACAGGCATAATCTACGTATTAGATTCCTTCTTGCTTTGACATGCTACTTTCAATATGCAAGTTTAGGGTGAAATTATCAATACTCCTTATATATACCTTGTTCTAGTATCACAAAAAAGTGCTTCTTAACAACATGTTGTTCTCTTCATGTTTGAGTGTGTGAGTTATTGGAACTGAATTCACTACACTGGAAACCCCGTGTGTAGTACGGGGGGTGTAATGTGTTTATATTATAAAGAAGACGGAGAGTTTGATGCGAGACTCGATCAGACACAGGCACATTCATATTACACTGTGTAACAATTTTTTTTTTTTTTTTTTTTTTTTTTTTTTTTTTTTTTTTTTGGTTCCTGGGTAGTAAGTGTTATTTCCTAATTGCTTATGGCTCAAAAGAATAGAAAATGGCTATTATTCCCCACAAACTTTGCTTTTGTGACCAGGACAGTGATATTTTGAAATGTACCTATTTCCAGTGAGAAAACGGGTGAATTTGTGTCTTTTCGTTCACATAAAGTCAGAAAAAAACAACATATGAATCCAAATTAACATGTATTTATACTAAAGTAATACAAAAATGACTACAAAAGATTTAGAAGTGAGTAGTTTTTCGAGATTTACGATTATACTGTAAATCACTTTCACGAATCAGCCCCCAAATGTAGTCTCCCATCATGTTCTCGTTATACTGTCCTTGGTAGCGGCATTCAAAGTCCAGTATATCCTGGTGGAAGCGCTCGCCTTGCTCCTCCGAGTACGCTCCCATGTTCTCCTTGAATTTATCAAGATGAGCATCAAGGATATGGACTTTGAGGGACATCCTACAGCCCATTGTGCCGTAGTTCTTCACCAGAGTCTCAACCAGCTCCACATAGTTTTTGGCCTTGTGATTGCCCAGGAAGCCCCAAACCACTGTGACAAAGCTGTTCCAAGCCGCTTTCTCCTTACTAGTGAGCTTCTTGGGGAATTCATTGCACTCCATGATCTTCTTTATCTGTGGTCCGACGAAGACACTGGCTTTGACCTTTGCCTCAGACAGCTTAGGGAAGAAGTCTTGAAGGTACTTGAAGGCTGCCGACTCCTTATCTAGAGCTCTGACAAATTGTTTCATAAGGCCTAATTTGATGTGCAGTGGTGGCATCAGCACCTTCCGGGGGTCCAAGCCGTCATACTTCAAGGCGTCGAGCAAGGTCTTGATGCTGTTGTAATCCTCTTTGAGGTGCACCGAGTGAGCCAGGGGAAGAGACGGGTACTTGTTACCATTATGGAGCAGCACGGCTTTGAGGCTCCTGGATGAGCTGTCGATGAAGGACAGTATAACGAGAACCTGATGGGAGACCACATTTGGGGGCTGATTCGTGAAAGTGATTTACAGTATAATCGTAAATCTCGAGAAACTACTCACTTCTAAATCTTTTGTAGTCATCTTTGTATTACTTTAGTATAAATACATGTTAATTTGGATTCATATGTTGTTTTTTTCTGACTTTATGTGAACGAAAAGAAACAAATTCGCCCGTTTTCTCATTGGAAATAGGTAAATTTTAAAATATCACTGTCCTGGTCACAAAAGCAAAGTTTGTGGGGAATAATAGCCATTTTCTATACTTTTGAGGCATAAGCAATTAGGAAATAACACTTACTACCCAGGAACAAAAATTGTGTTACATAGTGTTATTAAACCTGCTATCAGACTCTCCGGCGCCGTCACTCTGAGTGCTCTTTGAAACAGACTGAGTTCGTATTTATATTCATGTTGGGTTAATCAGAGATGACTATCGGCGGCCCGTCTGTGGTACTACCGGAGATTTTAATTGCACAGTTTGTACCGCTCTGTGCAGCGCCGTCCCGTTTGTAACACGGTACGTGAACTGCATTCTGCTAAACAAAACATCACAACAGCAGCAGCAGCGCCATCTACTGGACAAAACCCAGACATGCACGTTAAAACAATTATCCAGTTCAATATCTACAAAGACTAAACAAGAAACTATTAGCGAAGCCCTGAAAAAGTAAATATTATACAAAACGGTTTAAAATCAAATGTTTAATTGTTAATAAAACCATTTTTAGATACTGTGGAACTACTTCTCTCAGTGGAAGGTAACACAAATAAAAATTATTAAAATAAGGTTTAAAGTCTTCTTTATTTACCAACAACACCACACTCATAGCCCCATTTAATAAGAGCAATAATACACTCCAGGGTCTGTGTGTTATCATGAGATATATCACCACTTCCTGGGCGGTTGAAGAACTCAACTTCGTCTAGTGCCTCCCAACGCACCCAAGGCGTGGTGATATTACCTCTTGATAATTATTATTATTATTATTTATTTCTTAGCAGACGCCCTTATCCAGGGCGACTTACAATTGTTACATTATTTTTACATACAATTACCCATTTATACAGTTGGGTTTTTACTGGAGCAATCTAGGTAAAGTACCTTGCTCAAGGGTACAACAGCAGTGTCCCCCACTGGGGATTGAACCCACAACCCTCCGATCAAGAGTTCAGAGCCCTAACCACTACTCCACACTGCTGTGTGTGTGATAACACACACACACACTGTCGTGTATTACTGCTTCATTAATGTAGTCATTAGGTTTATATGTCACATTACTTTGTTGTCACTGTATTGATTTAGATATTCTGGTTGGATACCTCAGAAGCCAGCGGAACAGCGTTTCTCCGACCCAGCGAAGGAAGTGTTTGTCCCGGATAACCTCTCCCGTGATGATCGGCGCTGCCATGACAACCCATGACATCACCCGCAGAAGTTACAACACCTCGAGTCATTTTTTGTAGCACAGTATTAACGTGTTATTGTTTTCACAAAATAACATCAATAAGATTATCAAATCACCTGCTAGTGTGTACTAAACAAAACCTCAAATATCACTGAATTGATACAGAGACAAGCCATGGCACCAGCAAGGGGTTACAATGAAATTAATAAATAAATTACGACATGAAACAAAAATACATGTGGGTATATTTTAATCAAAAATCCATGTGTCCATAATTCTGATTATTTATCTAAATAATCTTACAGCTAATTCTTTACAAATGATCAATTTCTATATTTCCCAGAGTGCTAATATGGTGTTATAATTTAACATATTAATGGCTTTTAGAAATCATCTATGCTAGTCTGCCCCTCAAACAATTTTAAATATAATTTAGATTTAAATGGCAGGTAGTATATAAATCAATTTCTAAAACAGGTCGCATTTTGTAATTTAAATAGGACTACTTATGAGCTACCAAAACGTATTTTTGCTTCATGTCGTTATTAATGTATTTACTTATTTATTTGGTTAAACTTTAATCCAGCCTTACATTTGAACTTCTATGTATGAATTACTGACGAGTAATATTTGTGATTCGATTACTCTAGCAGATGAACTGATAATGTATGGATGTTATTTTGTGAAAACAATACAGTATTAAAAAAAGAAATACTGCAACATTTAATAAATAAATAAATTATACACCAAACTGTAGCACATTTCTTTAGTCTTAATATCATAACAAATATACTTATTATAAATATGTACCTCCTTTTATTTGTTGGAAAACGGTCTGGAACTGAAGTAAAGGATTTTTTTAATACAGTGCTGTTTGAATATTTAAAATATGGTTCCCTTTCAAGTCGAAAATAACCATCAACATGAGATATTGCCGTCAGGCAGCACCGGTAGGCTGAGCTTTTATAGCAAAGCTGCCGATAGGCCCCCACGCCAGCTGCAGTGTAAGCCCGCCCCCCTGGGAGCTTACTTAACTGCGCGCGCGGGGATGCACTTCCTCTTTTGTCTTCAGCCTTGGTACGGTAGGTAATAGATAATAGAGCTTGTTAACTGATTGTACTCGATAAGCTTTACGCTTGAGAAGCTGTTTAATTACCCCTTCTCTGAGTTTTTTTCAGTTATTGTGTTATTTAGGATTATATATATTTCTTTAATATATTTTTCCTTTCGCTTTGCTTCGGCATCGCGTCTTCGTGGTCTCCCATCTTCCTTTTCTTATTGTTATTATTATAATATATAATTATATTATATTTATTATTTGGGTTTTTGTGTATATATATATATATATATATATATATTGTTATATATATTTTTTATTGTATATTGTTTGGGACGCGTGTGCGTTGGCCTTAGGCCACGCGCATTATTGCAGCCTCGGTCTTGCTTAGGCTAGACCGTGTGTGTGTGTGTGTGTGCGTGCAGCCTGCATTGCAGTCTCCCCCCCCCACCGCGGCGCGTTCTACCGCCACGTGGCTGCTATTGAGTATAGCCCCACTGTTTTACACCATACGTAGTGTCTGCTGCAGCGTCCAAACAAACAAAAAAAAAAAAAAAAAGTTTTTTTCCCATACAGTATAAGGAAGACGACCACCAAGTGCATTAACTGTTGCCCTTATAAGCAGCACAACACCTTGTCTTTCGAGACTCAGACACAGTACTAGAGCACATAGCGTCTCCGCTTTGCGGGTCAGCTGACGTGGATCGTCTGGTGCAGTACACGCGCTCCGGCGCTTTCGGTGTCAGCGCTTAGGCGCCTGGTGTAGCGCTTCGGCGCCTAGTGCTTGGGCTCAGTGCACGCAACGCACCTGTGCACGCACCTCGATGCTCGGTGCTCGGTGCCTCGGTGCACGCACCTCGACGCTCGGTGCCTCAGTGCACGCACCTCGACGCTCGGTGCTCGGTGCCTCGGTGCACGCACCTCGACGCTCGGTGCTCGGTGCACGCACCTCGACGCTCGGTGCTCGGTGCACGCACCTCGACGCTCGGTGCTCGGTGAACGCACCTCGACGCTCGGTGCTCGGTGCCTCGGTGCACGCACCTCGACGCTCGGTGCTCGGTGCCTCGGTGCACGTACCTCGACGCTCGGTGCTCGGTGCCTCGGTGCACGCACCTCGACGCTCGGTGCTCGGTGCCTCGGTGCACGCACCTCGACGCTCGGTGCTCGGTGCACGCACCTCGACGCTCGGTGCCTCGGTGCACGCACCTCGACGCTCGGTGCTCGGTGCACGCACCTCGACGCTCGGTGCTCGGTGAACGCACCTCGACGCTCGGTGCTCGGTGCCTCGGTGCACGCACCTCGACGCTCGGTGCTCGGTGCCTCGGTGCACGCACCTTGACGCTCGGTGCTCGGTGCCTCGGTGCACGCACCTCGACGCTCGGTGCCTCAGTGCACGCACTTGACGTTTGTCTTTTCAGTGCTTGGTGCACGCGCCTCAACGCACCTTAAAGCTGTTCTCTTGGTGCTCAGTGCTTAACGCTCGGCGCTCCTATTACTGGCACGGTACGCTTCGGCATACAACGTGCTGCACCATGTCATTTCACCGCTGTGTCACCTGTCAGACGAAGTTACCGGCTAATGACCTGCATGAGGACTGTGTGTCCTGTCTGGGGCCGGAGCTTGCGGCATCTGCTTTGGCAGACAAAGCTTTTTGCACGTTATGTGCAAGCTTTCAGATGCGCACTCTGCGTCGTAGGGCGAGGAGAGCAGTCGGGGATCGCTCCCCTTCATCTGGGTCGTCACACACCCTTTCCACCCCGCAGCCTTCTTTGGCTTCCCCGCCAGCGAAGCTGCCTTTTTCCAGGAGTTCGCCTTCCCAGGTTACCCCTGGTCAACGATCTCCTGACGTTAGGCGCAAGAGAGACCGCTCCCACAGCCTTTCTGTAAGGCGAGGCCCTTCTCCTCGCGGCGAACGCCCCCGTCAGATCTCGAGATCCCGCTCTAGATCGCCCCGAAGGAGAGGATGTTCCCGTTCTCCTCGTCGCGACAGGCGTGGTGGTGTAACTGAGCTTACTATTAAGATGTCTCAGTTTATGGACCTTATGATGGGGCAGCAATCGCTGCTCATGTCCCTGGCCACAGCTCGGGCCGCAGAGGAGCCAGTCAGACCGGCTGTCAACCAGCCAATCATCCTACCACAACCCCTGTCCGTTCCAGTTGCGCAACAGGACGCATGGGACGTGGATGCTATCTCTCGAGATGCATCAGAGGGTGAGCCTCTCCATGGAGAGGATAGTGTGGAGGCAGAGCTCACGTCCCACCACTCAGAGTCTGAGATGGAGGTAGGCGTAGATGACTCTTTATGGTCCTTAGTAGAGCGGGCGACTCGCCACCTGGGCTTAGAATGGCCTGCCACTGAAGAACCTAGGCGCTCTCTTTTTGAGTCGCCTTTGGCACAGGGCCAGCAGTCTAGGATGCTTCCGGCCTTCCCAGACTTTGTTAAGGAGGTGCAGTCCACTTGGGGGACTCCAGCCTCCGCCCCGGCAACCTCGCGTAAGGCGGCTGCCTTTACCATGCAAGGTGTGAGTGAAGCGGGTCTGGCGTCATTTCCGCCAGTTGGCGCTGCGTTCGCAGCGTTGGTGAAGTCACCAACACTCTCTGGGTTGGTGAAAGACCCCACCTGCCCTAACAAGCAGTGCGGGATCACTGAGGTGCACCTCAAGAGGGGCTATTCGGCGGCTACAGAGGCAGTTAGGCTGTCCAATCTGGCCAGCCTCCTCTCAGTTTATCAGGCTGCGCTAATAAAGGATCTCCCAGACTACCCTTCAGTGTCTCTGAGAGCGGAGTTGGGGCTAGTTGCCCAGCTGCTGGTCAAGCTAGCCCAGCTTAACGTGCGGGCCCAGGGCAGGAGCATCGCGTCTCTGGTGGTGGCCAGACGACAGCTCTGGCTCTCGCAGGCGAGAGTCCAGGAGCATGACAAAGCTCCATTGTTGGATGCCCCAATTACACCGGGGCACACATTTGGCCCAGCGGTGGAAGAGATTCTGCAAAGCTCAGCTAAGGCTAGAGAGGCATCACAGCAGTTGGCTACGATATGGCCGCGTAGGCCTTTCCAGGTCAAACGCCCACAAGAACATCAGTGGCGTAGAACACCACCGCAACACCAGCCCCGTCCAGGGGGTACTAAGACCTCCCCGGCGGATACAGCAGCGCGTGGCCAAATCCCAAGGGGACGACCGCAGCGCACAGGGTGGCGACCTAGAGGAGGCGGCAGACCACGCCCTCGTGGCTCTGGCCAGGCCCCTCATGAGCGAGCGAAGCCTAAGCAGCCCTGAGAAAACCAGGCAGCCATTAACCCAACCCTATACTGTTCCACAGCTTCTGTTTTGGCAACAATGCACCAGCGATATCTGGGTGCGCAAAACTATACTCACTGGGTACACCCTTCAGTTCCGGTTAAACCCCCCCCCCCCCCCTTCAGGGGGGTGGTGGTAACTGTGGTGAAGGACGTGGTTCAGTCCTCAGCTCTGAATGTGGAAATACAGGCATTGCTCAGGAAGCTTGCCATTCAACTAGTAGACCCTGCTCTGACCGACCAGGGGTTCTACTCCAAGTACTTCCTTGTGCCAAAGAAGGACGGCGGGCTCCGCCCTATTCTAGACCTGCGGGTACTGAACAAATACCTACGGGTGTTGTCGTTCAAGATGCTCACGCACAGGCACATTGTCCAGTCTGTCCGGCAGGGCGACTGGTTTACCACCATAGATCTGACAGATGCGTACTTTCACGTTCCCATCTGTCCGGGTCACAGGAAGTATCTAAGATTCGCATTCCAGAGCAGGGTCTACGAGTTTTGCGTCCTGCCATTCGGCCTGTCTCTAGCTCCTCGAACCTTTTCGAAGTGTATGGACGCCATTTTAGCTCCTTTGCGGGCTCAAGGCATCCGACTGCTGAACTATCTGGACGACTGGCTCGTCTGCGCGCAGTCAAAGGAGCAGCTGGCACAGCACACAGTGATGGTTACAGACCATCTTCAGCGGCTAGGTCTGAAGGTCAATCCAGACAAGAGCCGCCTCGTGCCCAGCCAACAGACCGAGTTTTTGGGTCTGCATCTGGACTCAGTGTCCATGGAAGCGACCCTATCGACACTAAGAGTTGCCTCATTAGAGCGGTGTCTCTCCCTATTCAGGTTGAGAGAAACAGTCAGCATGGAGCTGTGTCAGCGCATGCTGGGGTTGATGGCTGCCGCCTCGCAAGCCCTTCCTTTGGGCTTACTACACCAGAGACCTCTGCAGGCCTGGTTCAATGCCTTCGCGTTGCACCCGCGGAGAGACAAGCACCGCAGGTTGAGGGTATCCCGAACCTGCTGGGAAGCATTACGCTGGTGGAAAGTTCAGTCGAACATCCGCCAGGGCGTGCGCTTGGGTCCAGTCTTCCGAAGGGAAGTTATCACAACCGACGCTTCCAACCAAGGTTGGGGAGCAGTCTGGAACGGGACAGGGACCCGTGGAGTGTGGTCAGGACCCTGGAGGTCAGCCCACATCAATGCTCTGGAACTCAGAGCAGTGGACCTCGCCCTTCGGCACTTCTTGCCAGTGCTTCTAGACAAGCACGTGTTAGTGCGGTCAGACAACACCACAGTAGTGGCGTATATCAATCGCCAGGGCGGATTGCGGTCCCCCGGTCTTCACCGGATGGTAACGCGGCTGTTGCTCTGGGCTCAACCGCGTTTAGCCTCTCTGCGTGCAGTTCATCTGCCGGGCAGAGTCAATTACGCAGCGGACCTCCTGTCCAGAGGAGGTCCTCTTGCGGGCGAATGGCGTCTTCACCCTCGGGTGGTAGAGCGCATCTGGGAATGGTTCGGCACAGCGCAAGTCGATCTCTTCGCTTCACGAGAGACCACGCACTGTCCTCTATGGTTCTCGGTGAAGGACCTCGACAGCCCCCTGGGGGTGGATGCACTGGCTCACGAATGGCCGCCAGGGCTCCTGTATGCCTTTCCACCGATTCCGATGCTCCCTGCCTTCTTGGAGAAGGTCAGGGTAGAGCGAGCGACAGTGATTCTGATCGCTCCTCGGTGGCCTCGGAGAATATGGTTCCCGAGTCTAGTGCAATTACTGCACGGTCGCCCGAGGGAGCTCCCTCTGCGAGCGGACCTGTTGTCCCAAGCTCAAGGAGAGCTTTGGCATCCGAACCCCAAACTCATGCAGTTATGGGCTTGGCCCCTGAGCGGGAGCGCCTGTCAGCCTTAGGGCTTTCGACTGCAGTTATATCGACCATCCAGAGTGCAAGAGCCCCCTCTACTAGGTCGCAGTATGCGTATAAGTGGCAGTTGTTTCAGAGTTGGTGTCTGGCTCAGAGCCACGACCCAGTCTCCTGTCCTATGGCAGTAATATTGCAGTTTCTGCAGAAACTGCTGGATGAAGGGAAATCTCCTTCTACACTTAAAGTGTATTTAGCCGCCATTTCGGCTTGTCATGTACGCATTGACGGTTTATCACCTGGTTGCCATTTTTTGGCATCTCAGTTTCTGAAAGGCGCAAGACGCTTGCGGCCTCCAAGAACGACCAGTTTACTGTCGTGGAGCCTTGATGTGGTGCTAGAAGCCCTTACCAAGGCACCGTTTGAGCCTCTCCACAGCGTGGATATGAAGCTCATATCTATTAAGACTGCATTTTTGCTGGCTGTGGTATCAGCAAAACGCGTGAGCGAGTTACATGCACTTTCAGTGCATCCTTCTTGTACTCGTTTTGCAGGAGACGGTTCTAAGGTCTCCATGCGCCCTAATCCGGCCTTTTTACCAAAGGTCATATCCCCGTTCCACATGAACCAGTCAGTCGAGTTGATGGCGTTCCATCCTCCTCCTTTTTCTTCCCCAGAGGAAGAGCGGTTACACATGCTCTGCCCCGTGAGGGCATTGAGGTGTTATATTGACCGTACAAAGACTGTGAGGCAGACAGAACAGTTGTTCATATGCCATGGTTCTAGATCTTTGGGTCAGCCGCTGTCTAAACAGCGCCTTTCCCACTGGATAGTGGATGCTATTAAATTAGCGTATGAATCTGCAGGCCTTCCACCACCAGGGCAGTTGAAGGCGCATTCTACCAGGGGTATGGCGACATCCTGGGCCCTCTTTCGAGGGGTGCCGGTGTCTGATATTTGCGCGGCAGACAGTTGGGCTACGCCGCATACTTTCATGAGGTTTTACAGGTTAAATGTACTGGATTCCTCTGCTCCACTGTTTGGAGCATCTGTTTTACACTGTACGACGCCTCAGGATGCGGACGTATAGAGTGATTGATAGCATGGTGTTGAATGTTCCACCTTTAAGACAGGTGTCATTACGAGCATAGACGCTGAGGCGCAGCTCCGCATATGCCTAGATGTACTGCCTACGCAGTTGCGTTATGACGTAAGTCTGTCCTACTTCCGAGAATCCTCCCTCGCGACAGCTAGGGTACACTGTATCCCATGTTGATGGTTATTTTCGACTTGAAAGGGAACGATAGGTTGCGGATGCAACCCCGGTTCCCTGAAAGAGAAAATAACCATCAAGCTGCGAGGTCGCTCCGGTAGCCTTCACGGCCTGAAGAGCAAAAGAGGAAGTGCATCCCCGCGCGCGCAGTTAAGTAAGCTCCCAGGGGGGCGGGCTTACACTGCAGCTGGCGTGGGGGCCTATCGGCAGCTTTGCTATAAAAGCTCAGCCTACCGGTGCTGCCTGACGGCAATATCTCATGTTGATGGTTATTTTCTCTTTCAGGGAACCGGGGTTGCATCCGCAACCTATCGTTTTCTTCAAAATTAAAATGACAGCAACGGTGTGTTAATTTAACGAAGCGCCTAACACCGCTTGGAACATTCGCATTTTTAAATTCTAACGGTCTCTGCTCAGCGGAGTGGAATGTTCGCGAGCCGGTTGCCTAGCAGCGTCTCCCCCTCCTTCTCTGCCCCGCCCTCTCGCCCTCTCTCGTTGCTCCAGCTATGAGTTCAAATTTAGCTTCGTTATATTAGCTCAATTCTTTACTAACTTTTACAAATTAGGTTATTAGTGGCTTCGTGTTTTTAAAATGGTTCAGGTGCAGTCCGGGCAGACTGACTGGAGCATCATTACAGTATACCGCACTGCGCTCAGCTTTGTGTGCCGGCTGATACACAAAATAATGAACGAATGTTAAATAAATCACATGTATTGCTTTTTAATGCTAAATATGTATCTGGTATTTTAAGTATTATCAACAATTAATAATTCAGCTATATTCATATTCAGAATGTAATACAGTATTAAGACAGGGCCCAGTATTATAAATAAATAAACACGCTTTAAGAGAAACAGCAGTGATGTTTATTGACCATTCCCATACATTCTCTATATGTTTCTACATTGTGGTTGCACAGGGACAAGGGACTCAGTGATGTTAAAAAAAAAAAACTAGACCCCACAATTAACCAATATAGAAAGGAAGGCGGGAGAAATGTATTGCCTGTGTGCAGTACCTTACACTTTTGTAACACAATGTCATTTGCCATGTGTCTGCCCAGTTCTGAATGCTGTCTAGATCATTTTGAATGACCTTTGCTGCTGCAACAGTGTTTGCCACTCCTCCTATCTGGAACTGCAAACACAAGTCAAAAAGGAAGTTAGAAAGGCCAAGAGAGATAGATATAAATGAACATTGCTAAGGGGGCTAAAACCAATTCCAAAATGTTTTAACAGCAAGAGAACATTCAAAGAGGAGGTTAAATGTCTAATCATAGACTATGAAAAAAAAAATAGCAAATATATTAAATGATTACTTTTCACAAGTTTTTACAAAGTAGGATACGGACAACATGCCTCACATGTCATCCTGTTCCTATCCAGTTTTAAATAACTTTAGCATAACAGAGGCAGAAGTGTTAAAGGGACTAGGAGCTCTTAAAATAAACAAATCCCCTGGGCCGGATGAGATCCTCCCAATAGTACTCATAGAAATGAAAGATGTTATTTACAGACCGCTAACCAAGATCATGCAACAGTCCCTTGACACAGGGGTTGTACCGACAGACTGGAAAATATCAAACGTAATACCAATCCACAAAAAGGGAGACAAAACCAAACCAGGTAACTACAGACCAATAAGTCTGACTTCAATTATATGTAAACCTATGGAAACTATAATAAGATCCAAAATGGAAAATTACCTATATGGTAACAATATCCTGGGAGACAGTCAGCATGGTTTTAGGAAAGGGAGATCGTGTCTAACTAACCTGCTTGATTTTTTTTGAGAATGCAACATCTACAATGGATAATTGCAAAGCATATTTTATGGTTTATTTAGATTTCCAGAAAGCTTTTGACAAAGTCCCGCATAAAAGATTATTTCTCAAACTGAACACAGTAGGGATTCAAGGAAATGCATGCACATGGATTAGAGAGTATTTAACATGTAGAAAACAGAAAGTACTGATTAGAAGAGAAACCTCAAAATGGAGTGAGGTAACCAGTGGTGTACCACAGGGATCATTATTGAGTTCTCTGCTACTCCTAATCTACATTAATGATTTAGATTCTGGTATAGTAAGCAAACTTGTTAAATTTACAAACACAAAAAATAAGAGGAGTGGCAAACACTGTTGCAGCAGCAAAGGTCATTCAAAATGATCTAGACAGCATTCAGAACTGGGCAGACACATGGCAAATTACATTTAATAGAGAAAAGTGCACGCAGGTAATAAAAATGTGCATTATAAATATCATAATATGACACTTATTGAAACAAGTGCAGCGCTTAGAACACATATACAAATAGAACTAATTCACTCTTCTATTAAACTGTGAACTTAGTGTTTGATTGAATCCCTCTCTGTGTTTGTATAGCCTGGAAACAGGCATCAGTGCCCTGCCAAGCTGCACACACTGCCATCATTCACACTGAATACAAGAGGGAGCCAGAGCACCACTGCTGTCCATAATGTAATAACACAGTAATAAGGCAATGGAAATAGGCAGCAGTTACCTCCCCAGTCAGCCCAGTTCTCCCATTGTTAACAGAAAGCTCCTCACATCCAGTCATCTAAACACTACAGTGTGGTCTGTGACTGTATATGGGAGATACTGAAATTGAAGAAGGAATCTATGAAAAAGACCAAGGAGTTTATGTTGACTCAGAAATGTCTACATCTAGACAATGTGGGGAGCTATAAAAAGGCCAACAAGATGCTCAAATATATAGTGGAAAGTGTTGAATTTAAATCAAATAACGTTAAAACTTTACAATGCATTAGTAAGACCTCATCTAGAATTTTGTGTTCAATTCTGGTCACCTCGCTACAAAAAGGATATTGCTGCTTGTCACAAAGACGGCCGGAGTGGGTAGCGTCAGACCAGAGCCAGGAAATAAACAACAGAGACGTGATCGCGCTCAGCATTTAATAAGTAACAGACAGAAAATAAAAAGGTTGTAACACAAAACACGGCACTGGTAGCCAAAACAAAGAGACAAACAAAAACGAACACTAAACAAACACGTACTGTGCTGGTCCTGCAGCACCACGTAGCAATTGCTCACTTTCACGTTCTCGTTCTCGTTCTCCTCACTCTCTCTCTCTGTTCTTTCGCCCTGAACACACAACCACGAATGAATGAAACGTGCATCTATTTATACTGTTGTGCTGGGATTCAATTAATAATTAATTATTCACTTGAATCCCAGAATGTGAATTAATTATGTGCAACCTCGTGCGCGCATATTACTTACTTTAAATGCACGTACAGTGATGTGCAATCCCGTGCCTAAATACAATTATACAATTTAAATACCACGTGAAACACAGACCCGTTTATATCCTGTGTACCAATCTCTATACACCAACATTAACACACGCAACATACAACACAGAAATTCACACAGGGGCGGAGCACATTGCCACACTGCTATAGAAAGAATATGTCATATGCAGACAGGCTTAAAGAATTGAATCTATTCAGTCTTGAACAAAGAAGACTACGCGGTGGTCTGATTCAAGCATTCAAAATCCTAGAAGGTATTGACAATGTTGGCCCAAGGGACTTTTTCAACATCAAAAAAGAAACAAGGACCAGGGGTCACACGTGGATATTAGATAAAGGGGCATTCAGAACAGAAAATAGGAGGCACTTTTTTACATAGTGAATTGTGAGGGTCTGGAACCAACTCCCTAGTAATTTTGTTGAAGCTGACACCCTGGGATCCTTCAAGAAGCTGCTTGATGAGATTCTGGGATCAATAAGCTACTAACAACCAAACGAGCAAGATGGGCTGAATGGCCTCCTCTTGTTTGTAAACTTTCTTATGTTCGAGAAGGGGGAGTATTTAAATGCTGTCCAAATGTTCACTGACATTAATCGATAAACTTGACCTTGTTATAATACAAGTTATTACAGACAGCACAGTGAGTCTTTAGAGCAAGGTCAATTCTAGCACATCATGATAATACAATACACACATTTGTGATTTGTTTCCCCAAAGTTGGAGAGTAATTCATTAGTAGAAGTGAAAGATGAGAGATGGTTCAGGTTCAATAACCAGTTTAATGTAGGGAGCACACAGTAAAGTAAAAGCAGGGTTTGCCATAACGCCTCCAGCATCCCATCATGCCTCTTGGTTTACCCACAATATGCAAGTAACAATTACCTGGGAAAGAGCAGCGTGCTTCTGAACGGCTAAACCGATGACATTATAGAAACAATCAGGCACTTTCTCCTTTACTAAATATGCAATGCAGAAGAAAGAGGAAATACATGAATCCTCCCTTGCACTGAAAAGAGTTCTTTGTTGTCAATAAATGAGTGCTTTTTGAATGATTTCAGTGGTGGCAGTTTGACAAGAATACATGTCATGTGAAATAAACCAGTCCAAAACGAGACATTGATGCTAATAGTTTTATTGCTTAAAAAGCTTTACAGAAAGAGACAGGCTTTTACCCAGTTTCATGTAACAGCAGATAGTGTTGTTTTGGCAGGACAGCATTTATACTGGTCAACAGTTTGAGCATTTGTTGTCATGAATGCAAATAAAGAGATTTTAAAATAAATGAGAGATGAAGAAAATCTCTATATAAACACAATGTTTTTGTCAGTCTGTGAACAAGGCCTGTCACGGGTCACTTGTGACATCACAGGGTGGCTGTGAGGAGCTGGGAGAAGAAAGGAGTCTACTGGTCAAACCTGACTCGGTGCAGTGATTATGAGCTGGGGCAAATCAATCAAGCAGGCTCTCCAAGTAACGCTTTGTATATGTGCCCAGGTGGAGTTGTATTTCTATTCAAACATGTGTGAGCATGTGATCTCACTGAGAATCTGAGACTACATGTTAAATAAGGACACCTTTCCATACAATGTAAAGACCTGCTTCATGAGAGGCAGGGAATCACCCAATAGAAAAACAATGTTGTCTCTATTATATATCCTTGAAGAGATTGACCAAATGCACAACAGGGAGCAGCTGTTTTAAACAAGCTGTGAATGGCCTGATAGAAATAAGAATGGGTCTGTAGCTGTGTGTGGGGAGAGGTACCAGAACAAAAAGGTTACAGCGATGCTATAAAAGAAGGTTACTGGTGTGTTTAAGCTTTGCTTGCAGGTCTGCTGTCAGGTAAACTCCAGCACTGTGATCACTGGGCGCTGCTGCAGCTCAGTAGTGCTGGCATCGCCTGCAGCGGTAGGTAAGCCAGTCTAAAACCAATTGAAGACATTATCAGCAACCTGGGCAGAAAAGCTATTGTTCTGATCCATACCCTACAGAGCATTGCACAGCTAGGTAATGAGATTGTGGGGTGGTAATGGTCAGCATTGTCTAATAATATAGACAATCAGTGTCACACTGAGCTGCAGAATTGAACTCCCTCCCATGTGTAGATAGCATCCTCCACACTCTTTGTATTGCACTCCTTTGAATTACAAATTTGAAAAAAAAAGCTTTGTGTAATTCAGCACGCAATTTCACAATCCCAAAGGGTATGGAATCAACTGCTAAACTGTGGAGCCACCACAACCTCTCAATACAATCCTATCAATAAAAAACACGGAAACCCTCTATACTAGTTCAAATGCCAAACATGCTTCTGAGGTTTTATTCAGAGAAATCCTAGATCAAAGCTCCTCTGTTTTGTCCCCTGCTTTTATATTTTGTTTCACTGAAATGACAAAAGTTCCACATGAGATTGAGGTCAGTGGACCCTTCTTCTCAACTCAAAGCCAACCCTGACATAATGACCTCCCACAGAGAACTACTGTACACACACCATAAAACAGCAGCAATCCCATTCATCAGATCTCCTGGGATTATTTGTGGAGTTGGTTACTCCGGCATGAGATCACACACATGTAATAAGTTTAAGTATACATTTTAGGATTGCAGGAGACAGGTTAGACTTTCCTCTTTCCAATAAGTTACGAATGACCTCAATCGATCAATAGTTGGAGACAATGCAGTAGAAAGATGAATCATAAACTCATCTTGATATTTCCAGTTGAAGGATTATGATGGATGGCATCTGTTATAAAACTTATTCCAACAATTCTGTGTCTCTCTTGGAGTTCCATCCATATTTGACCTGGTCGACCTCATGTTCTAAACTGATATGGAATGACACTTGGTGTTCTATTTCAAATTGTTCTAATATATCCCTCAACCAATATATACAGAAATAATAAGGCATACTCACAGCGAGCGCAGCGGTACCCATGATGGTAGTAGAAATAGTAGTGATAGTGATGAGCTACACAAAAAAAGAAAAGATAATTAGGAACAGTCTATTTTTAACACAGAGCTTCTTAAACCCACTGCCTTCCACACTGTAGCCCAGAACTCAACCCCCTGAGCTACTCAGGGACAGTGGCCCAGTGGTTAAAGAAAAGGGCTTGATACCAGGAGGTTCACATCCCGGCTCAGCCACTCACTCACTGTGTGTGACCCTGAGCAAGTCAAAACGTAAAACTGGAGTCCTATTGTAAGTGACTGCAGCAGCAGTTGTTGATGCATAGTACACCCCCTAGTCTCGAAGGCACTTTGGAGAAAAGCAACTGCTAAAAGACTAATGAATAAAAAAGTAATACTCAGATCCACAAGCATGCACATTGCCTTCCACTCTGCAAGGCACCACTTTCTCTAAACACTGAGCTATCAAACCCATTAACTCCTATACTACAGCCCAGCACTAACCACTATACTGCTCAAACCCACTACCTTCCACACTGCAGCTCTGCACTCTAGTCACTGTGTCACTGAAGCCTCTCAGCAAAGCTACACTGATAAACAATTCATGCCCTGATTGAAAATAATAAATAAAACCCACTGATTGCTGCATAAAATAAAGTAGAATCCATTTACTTACCATAGTAGCATCTGTACCTTACTGTGAAAGATACAAGTGATATATTGAGTTCAGTCCATTTGAAGTCACTGCAGTGGCTGCTTTATACAAGAATGGGGCCTCAGTAGCGTATTAGAGAGCTATATATTTCAAAGGAGTGTCTCTCTATTTGTACATTTCTATTATTGGCAAAATCCAAAGACAGGGCTCCTTCTTTATATCCCCTCCCAGAGTATACAGAACACCTCACTATGTGAGTATGTATTAAATAAAGATGGCATTTCATATTAAGAGCAGCTAATTCATACTATTATACAATAATACCCCATTCCATATTCTCAACATCAGCTGTAGGAGGCCCCATTGTTAACATGTATTCATTTCTTGTGACGCGCACAGTACATGTGTATTGTATTGTAGTGTACAGTCACATTTTTATTAAAATATCAGATTCACACTTACCACGAGCACAGATGCTATAATCTGGAAATGAAATAAACATACACCATTAAATACAATTTAAAAATATATATACAATTCATTTCTACATATTAATGTACCATAATAAAATAAAATACTTACAACAGTAAGCTGTTCCAAAGAAAAAGAAAAACAGAAACAGTGGTTATTGGATTTAATAGTTCACTTTATATTCATGTTTGAGTTCCATTTACTGGAATGTCTTCAATCAATTGACCTTCAGTCTACAATCCATGCAGTTCACCCAAACCAGGAGCCAGCTCCAGAGAGACACACACTTACTTCTGTAGTATCTTTTGGACAGGGCATCCTTCTTCACTACCATGGACTGTGTCAGGACCACTTCAGAATCCACTTCAGGAGACAGAAAGCATGTGAAGATCATTAAACAAACAGTAGGTTGCATCCCTTCTATTTAAACACAGACCATGTTGAGGAACTCTCCAAATTTGGATTAGGATTTCAATGTACATTAAAGAAGATTGCTGAACAGTAAGGAGCTTCAGATTTTATTTTGTTAGAGTGTGTGTTACAATGTTTTCACCTGAGTTCAGGAGCTGCTCTTCAGTTCTAGTTGCCTGTCTTAGATATATGTACATAATGTAGGCTGGATCAGTCAAAGTGTCTTTATAGAAGAGCCAGTGACTGGATCACGCTTCCTTCTGCTTTCAATTCACTGCTATGCACTAGATGGTGATGGCACTTACTAACAGAAAGATATTTCAGTCTGCATTACATATGAAAAGAATCACACAGAACAATCGCACAAAACAACTGTGGTCAACTATGAAAGGCGCTATATAAAATAAACATTGATTGATAAAAAGGTAAGGGAACAGGACAACCTTTTAGTCAAGTTATTATATCTCAGTTGGGCGATCCTTCTTACTGACATTTAAGGTGATCAATTAATACAATACGTCTTATTAAAGGTGCTGCATCAACACATTTAAATGTGCATGTTAAATGCAAACAGGTGAAATATTTTCAAAGTGTATATCCCTCAAGCTTTGTGTTTTCCTCTTCTGCTTCAGTGTAACAGACAGACGGGCAGACAGACAGACAGACAGACAGACAGACAGACAGGCAGAAACACACTCAACAGAAGAAGCTATAGGCCATCTGTACTCACTGTCAGCTCTTTTCTCCATCATATTGTCTCCTATCAGGTAAAACAGAAATAGGTTTATACAGTTAGAAGTACATTAGGAAACAGATCTGGGCACTTTGTGTTAGTGCCAGTAGAGAAACAGCAGCTAAATGTGCTCAGATTCACTGGGGTTTGGCCTTAAGTCTATCATCTGTAATTCACAATGTGTTCCTCTTGAAGGTTTAACGTTGTACCCACACACTACCCAGACGTGCTTTTCAAAGGACTCACCCAACTCCCGCTCTCCTTTGAGTCCATCACTGTCCAGCTCAGCATCACTGTCGCCTGAATCATCTGCCTCTGGAACAGGGAGAAGAGAGCTTCATGAAGCAATGAAGGATTCCCTCGACTGCAGTGCACAGCTTCATAGGACACTCAACACAGGGAGGCAGAGAGTTCCCCATTACATTGCAATGCAGAGCTGTGAGGTTTAACCAGGAGATTTCTGGATATACAGTAGCCCTTGATGTTATGCATGATTAGCGATGATTAGTCAGGTTGAGTTTCTAAACAAATTGTGTGGTCTGTGCAGGACTGTGCTTTTTTGTCATTGCTTAACTTAAATCCTGCAAATAAGAAACTTTCTTTCTTTCTTTCTTTCTTTCTTTCTTTCTTTCTGTCTTTCTTTCTTTCTTTCTTTCTTTCTATCTTTCTTTCTTTGTTTGTTTCTTTCTCTTTCTTTCTTTCTTTCTCTCTTTCTTTCTCTCTTTCTTTTTTCTCTCTTTCTCTCTTTCTTTCTTTGTTTGTTTCTTTCTCTCTTTTTCTTTCACTCTCTTTCTTTCTTTCTCTTTTGTTCTTTCTTTCTTTCTTTCTTTCTTTCTTTCTTTCTTTCTTTCTTTCTCTCTCTCTTTCTTTCTTTCTTTGTTTGTTTCTTTCTCTCTTTCTCTCTCTTTTGCTCTTTCTTTCTCTCTCTTTCTTTCTTTCTTTTTTCTCTCTTTCTTTCTTTCTCTCTTTCTTTCTCTCTTTCTTTCTTTGTTTGTTTCTTTCTTTCTCTCTCTTTTGCTCTTTCTTTCTTTCTCTCTTTCTTTCTCTCTTTCTTTCTTTCTTTCTTTCTCTCTCTTTCTTTCTCTCTCTCTTTTGCTCTTTCTTTCTTTCTTTCTTTCTCTCTTTCTTTCTCTTTTTTTCTCTTTCTTTCTCTTTCTTTCTTTCTTTCTCTCTTTCTTTTTCTCTTTTGCTCTTTCTTTCTTTCTTTCTTTTTTTCTCTCTCTTTCTTTCTTTCTCTCTCTTTTGCTCTTTCTTTCTTTCTTTCTTTCTTTCATTCTTTCATTCCTTACCCAGTGGAATGGCCTCCAGGAGCGTGATTGGACACCGCTGATCTCACAGCATTCTCAAGAGACGTGGCAGCGGCAGCACATCTAGCAGGTGCCTCAGAAGCAAGCACAGTGATGTCCTTGTTGACATAGTGGTTGGGCAGCTCCCCTTGGTTAAAATATGAATCTCAAGCACACTGCTGGTGTTCAGTACCAGGTTCTGCAGGATGAACAGGCAGCTCAATGCTGCTTGTTTTGTAGGATTACCTCTAAATCCCAGTTCACATTCAGATGGAGAGTCACCACACAGGTTGGATCCCAGCTTGATTTTCATGAGGAAGTTCCTCTGCGATGGGGACACATTCCTGCTCTATGAATTCCTCTTTAATAGGAACACATTCCTGTTGAGGGACCTCTTCATCTTTAACACATGCCAGCTCTGTAACCTGCATTAGACTTGCACACCACTCCTGCTTCTATCTTTGGCCCTTCCTGTGCTTCCGATTCAGGGATAGCGTGGCTCTCTTTGGGATCTGTGGGAAACAAAACTGTATACAATTAGATCTCTTACTTACCAGCTAGGTTTGTTAGTTGCTTTGATCAGGGATTTAAAGTTACTGTTCCTCAGTTATTTCATATAGGGGTGAGCCGGTATAATAGTTTGGTGGTTTAGGTACATGATGGCATTGATACCATTCCTGTTATTCTACATTGCAATTATCGGTTAACGCTGTGTTTGTGTTCCTATGAACAAAGTGAAGGAAAAGGCATTTTCATATGAACATCTTTTTATTCTACGTCCTGTACAAGACTCAGTGCTGCTGGTCTTTCTCACCTCCTGTAGCCTCACACTGGAGCATTGCATCCACTTCTACCTCCCTGTCAATCACCATCATGACTGTCGTTCTGCCTTTGCATTGTTCTAATGCAAACATCCATTTCTCTACTGCAAACATGCTTAGAAACCAAGCCTGGAGACATGCAGTCTTAGCAAAGTGTCTGAGGAATGTCTTTTTGTTACCTGATCCTGTATTGTGAGAACGGTTTTGAAGGAAACGGTCAACGCAGAATACAAGTTTCAATGTGTCAAATACAATGAGCAGACAAGCGACTGCAGCAGGATAACCTGCTTATTCTCAAAGCAGATTCATTTAAACACGTGATTTACACAACTCAAACTTTTTCAAGTGCCGCAATATGTTTTTTTGTACAAACTCCACCTGTGTAATAATCATTAGGCAGAACATTGGAAGCTTACTTGAGCAACATCACATGACCTGTAGATATAAATCCAATAACATCCCTTGTAGTATTAAAATACATTTGTAATGGTGTGGCTCTCCCTATTGTATGTATCCTGTGCAAACTCATCTCTGCTCTTAAATAATAACCTGGATTAGTAAATGTTTATAAGCAATATGAGCGATCGTTTCCTAATTCTGCTTACCATCAGCTGAACAAAGTACTTTATTTAGAGACTCAATCTAGAGACTCAATAAAATGATACAATTCAGTTGACACCTTACTGTGTTGTATTTACTTCCTCCAACTTCAACCCTTAATTGAACTTGTGGAACCACTCGGGTCCAAAATCTTACAGCGGATTGGTGCAGGCAGGGTGCTGCTGCCGCCCCTTTATTCACACAGTGAGGTCTGGAAAGATCGTGTAAATGTGTGTGTGTGGAACAAGAAGGAAACAGGACTAAAGCACAAGAACGAGCAGCGAATGAGCCGCGACTGTACCAAAGACAACTCAACAGCACTGGAGCGGAATACAATGAAACCATTTATCTAAAAATAGATTCGCAGTCAAACAGTTCAATCAAACACTGAAACCAGATGTGCTGCTGCCTGTATGTTGATATTAAATCACAAATCATTATTCTAACCCTCTGCAATATGGTCTGTGACTGTCTCAGTGGGACTCTATACAAGACATCACTTTACCAGAAGGATACCATTGAAGGCTCTTAAATTAGACTGGCTAAGATTTACCAATCTAGTACTTTATTAATTTCTAGACTACCTATTTAAATATATAAAATAATACAATGTCTTGATTAGACTCCTTATAACCAATATTAGGACAGAACTGTGTTATTAACAACGCTTATAATAATCAAACACTTTAAAACGTGTCCGAAGAGAAATTCTAACCAAGATCTTTCCAACAGAAGGTAGTTTAAGGTGCTGGATTGACCAAGCAATACCACACAATAAAATCAATCTTACCTTGAAATATTAAAGGCTGTTTAATGTCTGCATCTGCAGCGTTTATACACGCTCGCACAGCTTTCAGCTCGTTCTCTGATATTTCCAATCTCAGCTTCAGACTTTCATTCTCTTTCTCCTTTTTGTTCCATTTCCACTCTGAATTCAGTGAATTTGCTGCCGACAGCTTTAGTAATCGCACACAAGACGGTGTGTAGAGCCGCTTTCACTGCGTGCTCGATGGTAGAGGCGAGCTCGTCTTGAGCGACACGGACACACTGACGCGTCCATCTTCACTGGTTTGAGTTTCACACTGGTCTAGCGGAATCCTCTTTTCAATCAGAAACACCGCCTGCGGTTTGTATTTAGTAATATTTATTTTTTACTGTAGCCTTCCCATTCAAATATATTCATCACTTCTTCTGGTGTGATAAAGAAAGAACACAAACAACATGCTTTGCAAGGAGTAACTTTACTTTGGTCTTTCAGAATCGCGCAGAGCTCTGCTGGAGCTTCAACGCGTTTGTTTCTCAGTAAATCATCTCTGAAAAGCTCGACTTGTCTGTAGCTGCGACTGACGCGCTCCGCTCTGTGTGTGAAATTCAACACAGAAAAGGGATGCTTTCCTTTTCACGGAACTCCGTGCAGGTAATAAACAAACACAAAAATCACTAATTATTAGAAAACATTTCATCCCAGCCTAAATACTTTAAACAGCAGGAGACAGCGTGTTGTAAAATCATCACTGACTGCAACCACCTCTCCACACATGAACAAAACAAACCTCTCTATTTCCTGTACTGAAATGAAAGCGTCACTAGCAGAAGGCGGGTCTGGTTGGAACCATCGCGTATTATTGGCTGTAGAAACACTCTATCCCCAGCATGTGAGCCTGATTGGCTGTAGAAACACTCTATCCCCAGCATGTGAGTCTGATTGGCTGTAGAAACACTCTATCCCCAGCACGTGAGCCTGATTGGCTGGCCTCCCTGTCGGAGGCGGTTATGAAACTGGATGTCAGAGTTCGCCATGTTGGCTCTTCAGCGCTGTGTTCAATGCGATGCATTCAGGCGCGTTAAGTAAGTGAGCCGCTCAGAAAGCACACGGAGCTGAATTTAAATGACTTAACGCTCTGCTACAGGAGAGCGCTGAGCGACTTTTAAAAATGGAGAATAATAATGATTTGCTTGTTTGTGTTTCTGAGGTGATGGTTGATGAAATGGCCCCGTGTGAAGTTACTGTCCCCTGCTGGACCTCGCTGAGTTCGGCGCTCTGTTTGGACTGAACCTCATATCTGTCTGTGTTTAATACCGACAATACCGACGTTAATAATGAACATTATAAATAATATTAATACCACAAACCTAATAATAATACATTAACTACTATAAAACAGCTGTACATTTAAAAAGAAAAATGAAATTAAATAATACAAATTCGAAAACAACCATTTGTGGAGTAGAGGTTAGGGCTCTGGACTCTTGACCGGAGGGTCGTTGGTTCAAATCCCGGTGGGGACACTGCTGCTGTACCCTTGAGCAAGGTACTTTACCTAGATTGCTCCAGTAAAAACCCAACTCTATAAATGGGTAATTGTATGTAAAAATAATGTGATATCTTGTAACAATTGTAAGTCCCCCTGGATAAGGGCGTCAGCAAAGAAATAAATAATAATAATTTTTACATTATTGTCTACATGCATCATCTCAGATAATTACAGTGTCATTTATCAGACCCTTCGGCGTTGTCTTTTGAAGAATTAAACCTGCCAGATCGAACGCAGGCTAACATTCAATTAACCAATCTATCTATTAATCATATATATTTTCTATAGCGCCCGATATGCGCTTCACAAAATCTACTTAAAAACAACAAAATATCTAATTGTAAGGCTGGTCGAACAAAATAAGTCTTCAGTGTAATTTTAAACAAAGAGCGCTTTCCACGATTTAAGATGCTTTAGAGAGACAGAATATTGGAATTGGCAGCCGAAACTGGGGGATAAAACTGCCTGTGATCAAAGTGGGCAGAAAAGTTGCATACTTTGCATACCGTATTTGGGAGAAAAGAAAACGGATCATCTCTGATTTGCAACGTTTCCATGGTTCGGCCCGGCCACTGCCGTGTGTCTGGTTAAAACGATGTTCAGTTTTTTTTTTTTGTCTGCTGCTTGGTAATTCAGTCATGAGACAACTGTAGCAGAGTGGCGCAGCTGAAACCATCGAAACCATCCTCTGCTAGCTTGTTTTTCTTCTGTTAGCAAAGTAGTTTTTTTTAAATATTAACTGAAGCAATTAATTAATATTACATATCGTAATCAAGGATGATATAATGCACAAAGATACTTGTCTCATAAGAGCTGAAATAAATTATAGCGCTTTGATATTATGTTACTAACGGATTGTTTAGAAATGTACGTAATTATATTACAACTATTCTAAAAAAGAATGTTATCTCGAAAAAGGAGGCTTGACAATCCGAAATTGCTCAGCTGGGAGAGCGTTAGACTGAAGATCTAAAGGTCCCTGGTTCGATCCCGGGTTTCGGCAAACAACAAGACGATATTGGTTTTGTATTATTTTGAACTAAAAACACAGAGCACATTTATTCTTCAGTAATTGGATGAAATAACAGCGTATCAGAGTGCCATTTTCTAATGTGATTAAGAAATGCATAAAGCACCGTCCCTGGGTGGGCTTGAACCACCAACCTTTCGGTTAACAGCCGAACGCGCTAACCGATTGCGCCACAGAGACCAACCTGTTAAGCAGCCAAAGCATACGGGAGTGATGAGCAAGGCGAGATGCTGCAGAACGTGATCGAGGGAGCAGAACTCATCAGAACCTGAGATCACATCTAAGAAGAAAGCAACACGGGGCAGGAAAGTCTATGTAATCAATTATGGCAGCACAGCATATGTCGTTTTGTTAGATAACACCCTGGGAGACAACAGAGCAGTGTGTGTAAATAGCTACAATGGAAACCATATACTTACGACTTAATTTTGATACAGAACTGTGGTCATGTGTAATCTGTTTTCATTATGATAAGAAAACTACAGTTCAGTGGATTATATTTGGAATCTTTGGTTCTGTCATTCACTATCTTCTCAAATAAGATGACAAATTAATAGCTCAGTTGGTTACAGTGAAAGAAACCTCGAAAAGTCAGCCCGGCTAGCTCAGTCGGTAGAGCATGAGACTCTTAATCTCAGGGTCGTGGGTTCGAGCCCCACGTTTGGCGTCCTTTTTAAATACAAATTGAAGATGTTTCTTCGAGACAACGGAGCAAAGTCTGATTCTGTTCACATTGTATACAGTATTGCAACAAAATTACTTATTGGTCATTGTCAAATAGCAATTGCTATTGTAAAAAGCATGCATCGTTTATAGCTATAACGATATTGAAATAAATAATCTTACTTTTTTGGGTTGACTTCAATCCGTTTCTTTTTTTAGAATTGTCTTAACATCATTCATGGAGCATCAGTTGGTATGTGCGTAATAAACCCAATCGGGCCTTGATACGACCCCCTAGTGTGTGCTGAAATAAATAATGCGGTTTTCTACATTAACAAACGCAGCTTGTCACAATGGCCGAGTGGTCTAAGGCGTCAGACTCGAGGACTCTGTCGTTCTAAAGAATTGTGTGTTCTGTTCTCTGAATGGAGGCGTGGGTTCAAATCCCACTTCTGATAGTTGACTTTTACTTATTTTTAAAAATAATAAATTTCAGCACTCAATACCATTTTAATTTCCATTTTAAATCGGACTAAAATAGTGTTCCTAACAAAGATTGCATTTTTGTTGTAAACAGACTACTTGTTAACGTCACTGAAAAATATTTTGTGTCCAAACATGTTATTTAACTTGATTGTTTTAAAATTCCAAATAACATATTACTTTGAAAAACATCTCCGTCTACCACTGGATCGTGGTCTCAGGCTGGGATGTGGACCATTGAGAACAGTATAAACCATCTATTACTAAACGCAGCTTACAGGAGAAATGCCCTCGTTTAACATGCTAGGATGATCGACTTCGGCATTCTCCAACTGCTGATTACATTTTCTAACACGTTATAAGGAAAAACAATATTTTGGTGTCCAAACATGTGTTATTTAAATTGATTGTTTTAATATTCCAAATAACATATTACTTTGAAAAACATATATATTTTTTAATACAGTCCTATTTGAGTATTTAAAATATGGTTATATTCAAATGCCAGCAACACTGTGTTAATTTAACGAAGCGCCGAACGCCGCTCGGAACGTTCGCATTTTTAAATCCTAACGGTCTCTCCTCAGCTGAGCGGAATGTTCACGAGCCGGTTGCCTAGCAGCGTCTCCCCCTCCTTCTCTGCCCCGCCCTCTCGTCCTCTCTCGTTGTACCAGCTAGGAGTTCAAATTTAGCTTCGTTATATTAGCGCAACTCTTTACTAACTTTTACAAATTAGCTTATTAGGGGCTTCGTGTTTTTAAGATGGTTCAGGTGCAGTCCGGACAGACTGACTGGAGCATCATTACAGTATACCGCACTGCGCTCAGCTTTGTGTGGCCGCTGATACACAAAATAATGAACGACTGTTTAAATAAATCACATGTATTGCTTTTTAATGCTAAATATGTATCTGGTATTCTAAGTATTACCAACAATTAATAATTCAGCTATATTCGTATTCAGAATGTAATACAGTATTAAAACTATCAAACTGACTGGAAACATGGAACACATTTATTGCGATCGATTCGATACCAATAGGATTACATAAGAGCTGTTGTGTATAGACAATGTCACAAACGCCGATATGAACACGGACGGTCTTTATTAAGGGCTGACTCGTTTAGATGTTCGAGAGATCTAGGTGTACTGGACAAATCTACTGGATTTTTTCCAAATCGTAAGTGTACCGCCTGTGATAATACATTTAAAACTAAGAAAATGCACAAGCCATACAACGAAAAAAAAGAGTACAGTATCTTACAAGTGATTGTGCTTCAGCTCATGTCATTAATGTGATTTCTTGTCCTAGCCATTTGCAATATGATGGTAAAACTACTAGACAGTTACAATTGCGCATTAATGAGCGAGCATAAAAGTTCAATTAGGAGAAAATATATTCATCCACCACTAGCTAGACATTTTGTAGATGCCAAACATTCCGTTTCAGATCTTAAATTCTGTGGCATACAAACATTTTCAAGATCGCAGTGGTGGTAATGTCACAGGTGACGAATGTGTTGATTATTATTTTATTCAGTGTTATCACTTATGATTTTTGAATTTGAATTGGATTGGTTTTCCTTTTTTGCACAGTTTGTTTATTTGAATTATTGTTTTATTTTTGAGCATTAGATGCATTTTAATGTATATTTGTTCACTTAACCATACGTCATCCACTCTCTGGTCCAGACCTCCTCTTAGGGCTCCTGTCCAGACGCCTGTTTGGGCAGCCCTCTCCATAGGGTGCTGCGCTTCAGCTGAAGTCCTCAGGAGAGATCCTGATATCCTGACATAAACCACGAACGCAAAGGTTCTTGTCAGTACCTCTTTTCAAATGTATTCAATCGCCAAATTCCGCAGTCCTCCCAGAGTGAGTCTACGAGAAAAAATAACAAAACGAAACTGACACTGTCCGTGCACAAAAAAAAACCCCAACCACTCGCTGTCTAATCTCGTCTTCTTTATTTTCGTTTACTTCCCTCAGCTTCTCTCTCTTTCCTATTCCGGTATCTCCTAGTTCCATGCTCCCAGTCTCTTAGTTCCTCACCCTTTTTATACCTCAAAGCCCTTCTAATTCCAGGTGTGTACAGGTACCAGCAATTGTTTGGGGCGGGACCTGAGGTCCGTGTGCTCAGTGCTTGTGATAAACAAAACAAAAAAATACTTTAATTACGAACTCCGTTTCACCCGTGCACCAAACAAAACAGACAAATAATAATCAACACAGCAAAAACACAGTGCAAAGCAAACAGAAAATTATGAAAATTATGAAAAGAAAAAAAAACGATCTAAATAAAATGTTCACACACGATCTAAATAAAATATTCACACAATACTAATTAATACGTGCAGAAAATAAATAAATAAACACAGGCATATGATTCCCAGCCAATACAACTGTGTTTATGCCCACGTTTCAAATAATGAAATTTCTAAAAGCAAATCGTATTGTTTTATGTTTTCTTTACTTTTAAAGCTGAGAATCAAACACACTTCCGACAACTTCATAGCCCTGCTGGCTACGAACAAGTATTGAGTCGGCTGTTTCCCATGACCCTGGTGATACCCCGTGTTTTCCTAGTATCAGCGTCGGCATTACCATGTGTTTGGCATGCTTGCTGTACACTCTAGCATTGCATAACGAGCTGCCATTACAGCTGGACTCCGTGGCGCAACGGCAGCGCGTCTGACTCCAGATCAGAAGGTTGCGTGTTCAAATCACGTCGAGGTCAAAGCCGCCTTTGTTTTTATTCCGCACTATTTCATTTTTTAACGTGTTTGAATTTGACTGTTTCCGGACATTTATTTATACAATTTAGCCTATACAACATATTGATTGTATATGTTGACCATTGAGAACAGTATAAACGATCTATTACTAGACGTAGCTTACAGGAGAAATGCCCTGGTTTAACATGCTGGGATGATCGACTTCGGCATTCTCCAACTGCTGTTTACATTTTCTAACACGTTATGAGGACGAATACAAAGTTTGACACTTTCCTTGTAAGTGGGGGTAAGCACAAGTTATTTTCAGATGTAATGTCTTTATTTAAGCTCAATCTAGTCCTGCGTAGTGCAAATCACATTACTGTTTAAAGTGTTCTTAAATTGTTTTAACATTAGCAGTGATCCATTTGAAATTTGCTTCATGATTTAAACAACTGAACTTATTGTCAGCTCGGTGCTGAGAAGAAAACACTCCCACTCCTCCTGGTGGATACCGAGACCAATCCCTTCAAAACAGTTTCACTCTAGAAATGATCCTTGCAAATATAGTCTTATCTTTTATTGGCAGACCGTCGCCCCCACCTGGCAAGCTCTTCTTCATATGATACAATGACTGGGCAACAACGAGGTGTTCCATTAACAATACAAACTAACTTGAGACAGCCAAGCCGTTAAAGCATACCTTAAGTTTGTCATGTGAAACAAAAGCAAGTTTTGGCATTTTTGCATTGCCTGCCTCGTCAAACAAGCTCGAGCCATAGCACACAGTGCTGCTGCATCGGGACACAGAGGTGGATTTTAAAACAACTAAATCAACGAGCTGAGACTACTTTTTGAAGAAATTGAAAACATGCCTCTTGTCGAAATATTTGCTATTTAATTAAAAAAAATGTTTTGAATTTGCAAATGGCAGACTACATTGCCTTGCCCCCCCCCACAAAAAAAATAGGACAATCTGAATTGCTCATATCAAGCTGCGATGTAGCGTATGAGAATCGCTAGCAGAATTTGAGGGGAATTAGCTCAAATGGTAGAGCGCTTGCTTAGCATGCGAGAAGTAGCGGGATCGATGCCCGCATTCTCCAAATAGTTTTAACGTATCTGCGTATTTAGTCCCAACGCATTATGAAGATAAATACAAAGTGTGACAATTCTTTGTAACAGAGACGCCCGCCCTACATGTGTATTTTAAAGCACATTCTCCTAATTTGTAATGTTCCCAAGACTGAAAAACTCCAGTGCACCGTCCATCGTATGTCTTCCGAGAAGCACAAAGGGAGATTGATTATTTATTTATTTATTTATTTATTTATTTATTTATTTATTTATTAGCAATTAAAGAGTTTGTGTTAATTGAGAATAAAAATAAATGGCTTGAAGTTTGCTTTCATTTGTAACGTGTTTATAATGAAATATTGGTTCTTGTGTTTTTACCAATCATTGTACTGTATACTAGCTACTGTTGCATGTCCATGATTTTGTTCCTCAGCTTCCCATATGGTCTAGCGGTTAGGATTCCTGGTTTTCACCCAGGCGGCCCGGGTTCGACTCTCGGTATGGGAACGTTCTTGTTATTGTCATTTTGTTACAGAACTGTGGTCATGTGTAATGTGTCTTCAATATGATAATAAAGCTACAGTTACTCGATATATATATATACAGAATGATGCAAATGTATTTGACTCTATTCACATTCCCATCGCGTGGAACAATCGCAGTTTGTTTTTAAATTATATTAATCCCTGGTCAAGACAAAGTCTCTCTGGGGTGGGACGATCATTAGAATGCGGATGTAAGGTCTCCGGTCCCATCATAGAAGCAAGATAGTTTATTCACCAATAAATACCTACACATTTATTTATGTTTCTTTTGTTGGTAAATTAACACATTATTGCATTCTGTCATGTCACGCTGTGCTCTCTAGGATTGCATAACAAGCATGCACTACGCCAGGACTTCGTGGCGCAACGGTAGCGCGTCTGCCTCCAGATCAGAAGGTTGCGTGTTCAAATCACGTCGAGGTTAAAGCCATCTTTATTTCTATTCCACTATATTTCATTTTTTAACGTGTTTGGATTTGAATGTCTCCGGACATTTATTTATACAATTTAGCCTACACAACATATTGATTATAAAGAGACAAACAAATTACTTCCTGGGGGGGGGGCAGTTCAGTTTCAATCAAGTTCCAGTCTATCTGCCATTATCTTGCGCTGCTGTGTTTGGTCAGGTAAAAAGGGCGTGACCAGAGCGGTATGGGCAATCCCGTTAGGTAGTTTGCATGTCAATCTCTCCTTCTTTTCAATTTATACACCCAGCACTGCTTCCGCCCTTCGTCTGTGTTTGTTTTTGGTTTGTGTTTGTTTTTTTGTTGTTCGCTCCTTTCACTGCAGATCATTTCTCTGCTCAGCGCTGGTAGACAGTATCAGCTATTTTCCTACCTGCTCAGGTGATTCTTTTCATCATTCAGCTTTTGTATTTTTCAGCAGGAGCTCCATCGTTAGTCTTTTCTGCTCCCTCCAGTCTCCAGCGCAGCTACAGCGCCGTTCAAAGCGCAGCGTCATTCTCAGCTTGCTCTGCGTTTTCATCAGAAAGACTGTTCCGAGGTCACCGCTGCACTGCAACTCTTTCACAAAGGCGCCTCACAGACCATGGTTACCATGGCAGCGCCTCACAGACCATGGTTACCATGGCAACGCATCATCGAGTGACTACTGGGAGTGGTAAGTTGCCATGGCGACCAGGCAGCTTTAACAGGCAATGCGAGCCTGTGCCTCACTATTGCAATCTTCTGGCTCCTGCTGCTGCGCTTTTGCAACATGAGAGCTTCAACTCGCCGAATTATGACATCTAAATACTGCAGGCTCCTCTTCTAGACCTACGTTAACTTACTTATATCATCACTAACTGTTCTAAAGCAAACGTTTTATCCATAGACAAGGATTTTAATCGCAATAACCAAATATATGCTACCCTGCTTCACTGAAGCCAATAGTTTCAATTCCAATCGCAACCTCGAGATGGCAGCATAACACCACAAACTACATAATTTAAACTGATTTGCTATCGCTGCGAATCTCGCACACTCCAAACCTTCTATCAATTCCTGCAGTTCGTTGTCTTTCCGAGGGATTCTTAGTCCCGTCCTGCCTCAACCTCTTTTGCTTCATATATTAACTTGATTATTTCAAATCAAAACCCCTCCATTCGAGGATCTGGTCATGAAGCCATGCTTATCAGCTTTCTGAGATGTTAAGAATCCACTGTCACATTAATTTTCCAGCTTCCTTGCATCAGGCCATTCCTGCAACCTTCTTGCTCCCGGATTTGCACTTCCTCATTTGCCCCCAACTTCAACAAGGCACTTAATACAACTTTCAAAGTCCATTTCATTCAATTTGAGCTTCCAGGCACATACGGAAACTATGTCCTACGATTATCAACATTTCAATCAAGAGTCCTCCAGCACCGCAATAGACAATACACTCTTAGACTGCTCCTGATCAAATCAATAGGTTTTGCAGCAGCCTCCGAGCAACGCATTCTCATCCTCTCAGGTTCTGCAGAGGCCTCAGATCTACGCATTCTTCATCTCTGCCCAAAGGCAGACCCATCTCCGACATCATCTTAAAAGCCTTAACTCTCAAATACCAATTTCCACTACATTCAGCAGCTCTCTGCTCTCTACAGCAGGCCACTGCACACTACTGACAGCATTCCATCGTTTCTCTGTTTCCGTCTGTCCTAAACGGAGGGGGTTCTCTGTTTTTGTCTCTCCTAAACGGACCCGAGACACATTTCCTAAGCTCTCCCCGCTGCCCAGCTGACAGCTTAGCTGCCTGAGGATGCCGCACTGAGTTGCGAAGGATCTGTCCTTTTGTCCTGTTGGTCCCCTTCCTGTCTCTTGTTCCACTAAATGCCCAGCAGCCAGAGGATGCTGCTTGACCCGTCGGGAGCGAGTGTCAGATTGTTGTATGTTATGTGTTTAAACTTTGCTCTTTCTCTCTCACTTTTACATCACCCCTCTCAAGCCCTCGTAGGCAACCAGTGAAATGTGAGGTGATGTGAATAGAGACAAATACATTGCATCATTCTGTGTATATATATATATATATATATATATATATATATATATATATATATATATATATATATATATATATATAATTTCAAGTAACTGTAGGTTTATCATCATAATGATTTCCATTACACATGACCACAGTTCTGTAACAAAATGACAATAACAAAGACGTTCCCATACCGGGAGTCGAACCCGTGCCACCTGGGTGAAAACCAGGAATCCTAACCGCTAGACCATATGGGAAGCTGATTAACAAACTCCTGGACATGCAACAGTAGCTAGTATTCAGTACAATGATGGTAAAAAACCACTAATTCATTACAAACACGTTACAAATTAAAGCAAACTTCAAGCCATTTATATTTATTCTCAATTAACACAAACTCTTCAATTGCTAAAAAATATAAAAAATCTCCCTTTGTGCTTCTCGGAAGGCATACGATGGAGGGCGCACTGCAGTTATTCAGTCTGCAGGAATATTACAAATTAGCAGACTGCTTTAAAATACACATGTAGGGCGGGCAACTCTGTTACAAAGAATTGTCACACTGTATGTATTTCCATAATGCGTTGGGACTAAATACGCAGATATATTAAAACTATTTGGAGAATGCGGGCATCGATCCCGCTACTTCTCGCATGCGAAGCGAGCGCTCTACCATTTGAGCTAATTCCCCTCGAATTATGCCAGTGATTCTCATAGGCTACATCGCAGCTTGATATGAGCAATTCAGATTGTCAGATTTTTGGCAATGTAGTCTGCCATTTGCAAATTCAAAAAATAAATGGATTAACTAAATAGCAAATATTTCGACTAGAGGTATGTTTTCAATTTCTTCAGAAAGTAGTCTTAGCTCATTGATTCAGTCGCTTTAAAATCCACCTCTGTGTCCCGATGCAGCAGCACTGTGTGCTGTGGCTCGAGCTTGTTTGACGAGGCAGAAATTAAAATGGTATTGAGTGCTGATAAGAGTTTGGTATCAGCTGTTGATTTCCTTGAAAATCTTTTATAATAAAATGAACACATTTATTCATTTTAAAAATAAGTAAAAGTCAACTGTCAGAAGTGAGATTTGAACCCACGCCTCCATTTGGAAACCAACACACACAATTCTTTACAAAGTCCGTGCTTGTGCTAGAGTGCTGCAGCAAGTTAGTTTTTGAGGTTTGACAGGTTGGTCTCTGTGGTGCAATCGGTTAGCGCGTTCGGCTGTTAATTGAATGGTTGGTGGTTCAAGCCCACCCAGGGACGATGCTTTTTGCATTTCTTAATCACATTAGAAAATGGCACTCTGATACGTTGTTATTTCTTCCAATTACACTGAAGAAAAAAATGTGCTCTGTTTTTTAGTTCAAAATAATACAAAACACATTTTTGCTGTTTGCCGAAACCTGGGATCAAACCAGGGACCTTTAGATTTTCAGTCTAACGCTCCCCCCCACAAAAAAAAAAAAAAAAGACAATCTGAATTGCTCATATCAAGCTGCGATGAAGCCTATGGTAATCGCTGGCATAATTCAAGGGGAATTAGCTCAAATGGTAGAGCGCTCGCTTAGCATGCGAGAAGTAGCGGGATCGATGCCCGCATTCTCCAAATAGTTTTAACGTATCTGCGTATTTAGTCCCAACGCATTATGGAGATAAATACAAAGTGTGAGACGCCCGCCCTACATGTGTATTTTAAAGCACAGTCTCCTAATTTGTAATATTCCCCAGACTGAAAAACTGCAGTGCGCCCTCCATCGTATGTCTTCCGAGAAGCACAAAGGGAGATTATTTATTTATTTATTTATTTATTTATTTATTTATTAGCAATTAAAGAGTTTGTGTTAATTGAGAATAAAAATAAATGGCTTTAAGTTTGCTTTCATTTGTAACGTGTTTATAATGAAATATCGGTTCTTGTTTTTACCAATCATTGTACTGTATACTACTAGCTACTGTTGCATGTCCATGATTTTGTTCCTTAGCTTCCCATATGGTCTAGCGGTTAGGATTCCTGGTTTTCACCCAGGCGGCCCGGGTTCGATTCCCGGTATGGGAACGTTCTTGTTATTGTCATTTTGTTACAGAACTGTGGTCATGTGTAATGTGTCTTCAATATGATAATAAAGCTACAGTTACTCGAAATATATATATTATATATATATACAGAATGATGCAAATGTATTTGACTCTATTCACATTCCCATCGCGTGGAACCATCGCAGTTTGTTTTTAAATTATATTAATCCCTGGTCAAGACAAAGTCTCTCTGGGGTGGGACGATCATTATTATTATTATTATTATTATTATTTATTACTTAGCAGACACCCTTATCCAGGGCGACTTACAATCGTAAGCAAAAACATTTCAAGCGTTACAATACAAGTAATACAATAAGAGCAAGAAATACAATAACTTTTGTTCAAGTAAAGTACAAGTTTGACAAACCACAATTCAATAATACAGCAGGTAATAGTGATAGTTACATCAGGATATGATTAAATAGTGATAGTTACATCAGGATGTGAGTAAATCATTAGAATGCGGATGTAAGGTCTCCGGTCCCATCATAGAAGCAAGATAGTTTATTCACAAATAATACACATTTATTTTTGTTTCTTTTTTTGGTAAATTGACACATTATTATATTCTGTCATGTCACGCTGTGCACTCTAGGATTGCATAACAAGCATGCAGTACGCCAGGACTTCGTGGCGCAACGGTAGCGCGTCTGACTCCAGATCAGAAGGTTGCGTGTTCAAATCACGTCGAGGTCAAAGCCGTCTTTATTTCTATTCCACTATATTTCATTTTTTAACGTGCCTGGATTTGAATGTCTCCGGACATTTATTTATACAATTTAGCCTACACAACATATTGATTATAAAGCGACAAACAAATTACTTCCTGGGGGGGGGGCAGTTCAGTTTCAATCAAGTTCCAGTCTATCTGCCATTATCTTGCGCTGCTGTGTTTGGTCAGGTAAAAAGGGCGTGACCAGAGCGGTATTGGCAATCCCGTTAGGTAGCTTGCATGTCAATCTCTCCTTCTTTTCTATTTATACACCCAGCACTGCTTCCGCCCTTCGTCTGTGTTTGTTTTTGGTCTGTGTTTGTTTTTTTGTTATTCGCTCCTTTCACTGCAGGTCATTTCTCTGCTCAGCGCTGGTAGACAGTATCAGCTATTTTCCTACCTGCTCAGGTGATTCTTTTCATCATTCAGCTTTTGTATTTTTCTGCAGGAGCTCCATCGTTAGTCTTCTCTGCTCCCTCCAGTCTCCAGCGCAGCTACAGCGCCGTTCAAAGCGCAGCGTCATTCTCAGCTTGCTCTGCGTTTTCATCAGAAAGACTGTTCCGACGTCACCGCTGCACTGCAACTCTTTTACACCGGCGCCTCACAGACCATGGTTACCACGGCAACGCCTCATCGAGTGACTACTGGGAGTGGTAGGTTGCCATGGCGACCAGGCAGCTTTAACAGGCAATGCGAGCCTGTGCCTCACTACTGCAATCTTCTGGCTCCTGCTGCTGCGCTTTTGCAATATGAGAGCTTCAACTCGCCGAATTATGACATCTAAATACTGCAGACTCCTCTTCTAGACCTACGTTAACTTACTTATATCATCACTAACTGTTCTAAAGCAAACGTTTTATCCATAGACAAGGATTTTAATTTGCAATAACCAGATATATGCTACCCTGCTTCACTGAAGCCAATAGTTTCAATTCCAATCGCAACCTCGAGATGGCAGCATAACACCACAAACTACATAATTTAAACTGATTTGCTATCGCTGCGAATCTCGCACACTCCAAACTTTCTATTAATTCCTGCAGTTTGTTGTCTTTCCGAGGGATTCTCAGTCCCGTCCTGCCTCAACCTCTTTTGCTTCATATATTAACTTGATTATTTCAAATCAAAACCCCTCCCTTCGAGGATCTGGTCATGAAGCCATGCTTATCAGCTTTCTGAGATGTTAAGAATCCACCGTCACATTAATTTTCCAGCTTCCTTGCATCATGCCATTCCTGCAACCTCCTTGCTCCCGGATTTGCACTTCCTCATTTGCCCCCCACTTCATCAAGGCACTTTATACAACTTTCAAAGTCCATTTCATTCAATTTGAGCTTCCAGGCACATACGGAAACTATGTCCTACGATTATCAACATTTCAGTCAAGAGTCCTCCAGCACCGCAATAGACAATACACTCTTAGACTGCTCCTGATCAAATCAATAGGTTTTGCAGCAGCCTCCGAGCAACGCATTCTCATCCTCTCAGGTTCTGCAGAGGCCTCAGATCTACGCATTCTTCATCTCTGCCCAAAGGCAGACCCATCTCCGACATCATCTTAAACGCCTTAACTCTCAAATACCAATTTCCACTACATTCAGCAGCTCTCTGCTCTCTACAGCAGGCCACTGCACACTACTGACAGCATTCCATCGTTTCTCTGTTTCCGTCTGTCCTAAACGGAGGGGGTTCTCTGTTTTTGTCTCTCCTAAACGGACCCGAGACACATTTCCTAAGCTCTCCCCGCTGCCCAGCTGACAGCTTAGCTGCCTGAGGATGCCGCACTGAGTTGCGAAGGATCTGTCCTTTTGTCCTGTTGGTCCCCTTCCTGTCTCTTGTTCCACTAAATGCCCAGCAGTCAGAGGATGCTGCTTGACCCGTCGGGAGCGAGTGACAGATTGTTGTATGTTATGTGTTTAAACTTTGCTCTTTCTCTCTCACTTTTACGTCACCCCTCTCAAGCCCTCGTAGGCAACCAGTGAAATGTGAGGTGATGTGAATAGAGACAAATACATTGCATCATTCTGTGTATATATATATATATATATATATATATATATATATATATATATATATATATAATTTCAAGTAACTGTAGGTTTATCATCATAATGATTTCCATTACACATGACCACAGTTCTGTAACAAAATGACAATAACAAAGACGTTCCCATACCGGGAGTCGAACCCGGGCCACCTGGGTGAAAACCAGGAATCCTAACCGCTAGACCATATGGGAAGCTGATTAACAAACTCCTGGACATGCAACAGTAGCTAGTATACAGTACAATGATGGTAAAAAACCACTAATTCATTACAAACACATTACAAATTAAAGCAAACTTCAAGCCATTTATATTTATTCTCAATTAACACAAACTCTTCAATTGCTAAAAAATATAAAAAATCTCCCTTTGTGCTTCTCGGAAGGCATACGATGGAGGGCGCACTGCAGTTTTTCAGTCTGCAGGAATATTACAAATTAGCAGACTGCTTTAAAATACACATGTAGGGCGGGCAACTCTGTTACAAAGAATTGTCACACTGTATGTATTTCCATAATGCGTTGGGACTAAATACGCAGATATATTAAAACTATTTGGAGAATGCGGGCATCGATCCCGCTACTTCTCGCATGCGAAGCGAGCGCTCTACCATTTGAGCTAATTCCCCTCGAATTATGCCAGTGATTCTCATAGGCTACATCGCAGCTTGATATGAGCAATTCAGATTGTCAGATTTTTGGCAATGTAGTCTGCCATTTGCAAATTCAAAAATTAAATGGATTAACTAAATAGCAAATATTTCGACTAGAGGTATGTTTTCAATTTCTTCAAAAAGTAGTCTTAGCTCGTTGATTCAGTCGCTTTAAAATCCACCTCTGTCCCGATGCAGCAGCACTGTGTGCTGTGGCTCGAGCTTGTTTGACGAGGCAGAAATTAAAATGGTATTGAGTGCTGATAAGAGTTTGGTATCAGCTGTTGATTTCCTTGAAAATCTTTTATAATAAAATGAACACATTTATTCATTTTAAAAATAAGTAAAAGTCAACTGTCAGAAGTGAGATTTGAACCCACGCCTCCATTTGGAAACCAACACACACAATTCTTTACAAAGTCCTTGCTTGTGCTAGAGTGCTGCAGCAAGTTAGTTTTTGAGGTTTGACAGGTTGGTCTCTGTGGTGCAATCGGTGAGCGCGTTTGGCTGTTAATTGAATGGTTGGTGGTTCAAGCCCACCCAGGGACGATGCTTTTTGCATTTCTTAATCACATTAGAAAATAGCACTCTGATACGTTGTTATTTCTTCCAATTACACTGAAGAAAAAAATGTGCTCTGTTTTTTAGTTCAAAATAATACAAAACAAATTCTTGCTGTTTGCCGAAACCTGGGATCAAACCAGGGACCTTTAGATTTTCAGTCTAACGCTCCCCCCCACAAAAAAAAAAAGACAATCTGAATTGCTCATATCAAGCTGCGATGAAGCCTATGGTAATCGCTGGCATAATTCAAGGGGAATTAGCCCAAATGGTAGCGCGCTCACTTAGCATGCGAGAAGTAGCGGGATCGATGCCCGCATTCTCCAAATAGTTTTAACGTATCTGCGTATTTAGTCCCAACGCATTATGGAGATAAATACAAAGTGTGAGATGCCCGCCCTACATGTGTATTTTAAAGCACAGTCTCCTAATTTGTAATATTCCCCAGACTGAAAAACTGCAGTGCGCCCTCCATCCTATGTCTTCCGAGAAGCACAAAGGGAGATTATTTATTTATTTATTTATTTATTTATTTATTAGCAATTAAAGAGTTTGTGTTAATTGAGAATAAAAATAAATGGCTTTAAGTTTGCTTTCATTTGTAACGTGTTTATAATGAAATATCGGTTCTTGTTTTTACCAATCATTGTACTGTATACTACTAGCTACTGTTGCATGTCCATGATTTTGTTCCTCAGCTTCCCATATGGTCTAGCGGTTAGGATTCCTGGTTTTCACCCTGGCGGCCCGGGTTCGATTCCCGGTATGGGAACGTTCTTGTTATTGTCATTTTGTTACAGAACTGTGGTCATGTGTAATGTGTCTTCAATATGATAATAAAGCTACAGTTACTCGAAATATATATATTATATATATATACAGAATGATGCAAATGTATTTGACTCTATTCACATTCCCATCGCGTGGAACCATCGCAGTTTGTTTTTAAATTATATTAATCCCTGGTCAAGACAAAGTCTCTCTGGGGTGGGACGATCATTATTATTATTATTATTATTATTTATTACTTAGCAGACACCCTTATCCAGGGCGACTTACAATCGTAAGCAAAAACATTTCAAGCGTTACAATACAAGTAATACAATAAGAGCAAGAAATACAATAACTTTTGTTCAAGTAAAGTACAAGTTTGACAAACCACAATTCAATAATACAGCAGGTAATAGTGATAGTTACATCAGGATATGATTAAATAGTGATAGTTACATCAGGATGTGAGTAAATCATTAGAATGCGGATGTAAGGTCTCCGTTCCCATCATAGAAGCAAGATAGTTTATTCACAAATAATACACATTTATTTGTGTTTCTTTTTTTGGTAAATTGACACATTATTGCATTCTGTCATGTCACGCTGTGCACTCTAGGATTGCATAACAAGCATGCACTACGCCAGGACTTCGTGGCGCAACGGTAGCGCGTCTGACTCCAGATCAGAAGGTTGCGTGTTCAAATCACGTCGAGGTCAAAGCCGTCTTTATTTCTATTCCACTATATTTCATTTTTTAACGTGCCTGGATTTGAATGTCTCCGGACATTTATTTATACAATTTATACAATTTATTGATTATATAGCGACAAACAAATTTCAATCAAGTTCCAGTCTCTCTGCCATTATCTTGCGCTGCTGTGTTTGGTCAGGTAAAAAGGGCGTGACCAGAGCGGTATTGGCAATCCCGTTAGGTAGCTTGCATGTCAATCTCTCCTTCTTTTCTATTTATACACCCAGCACTGCTTCCGCCCTTCGTCTGTGTTTGTTTTTGGTCTGTGTTTGTTTTTTTGTTATTCGCTCCTTTCACTGCAGGTCATTTCTCTGCTCAGCGCTAGTAGACAGTATCAGCTATTTTCCTACCTGCTCAGGTGATTCTTTTCATCATTCAGCTTTTGTATTTTTCTGCAGGAGCTCCATCGTTAGTCTTCTCTGCTCCCACCAGTCTCCAGCGCAGCTACAGCGCCGTTCAAAGCGCAGCGTCATTCCCAGCTTGCTCTGCGTTTTCATCAGAAAGACTGTTCCGACGTCACCGCTGCACTGCAACTCTTTCACACCGGTGCCTCACAGACCATGGTTACCACGGCAACGCCTCATCGAGTGACTACTGGGAGAGGTAGGTTGCCATGGCGACCAGGCAGCTTTAACAGGCAATGCGAGCCTGTGCCTCACTACTGCAATCTTCTGGCTCCTGCTGCTGCGCTTTTGCAATATGAGAGCTTCAACTCGCCGAATTATGACATCTAAATACTGCAGACTCCTCTTCTAGACCTACGTTAACTTACTTATATCATCACTAACTGTTCTAAAGCAAACGTTTTATCCATAGACAAGGATTTTAATTTGCAATAACCAGATATATGCTACCCTGCTTCACTGAAGCCAATAGTTTCAATTCCAATCGCAACCTCGAGATGGCAGCATAACACCACAAACTACATAATTTAAACTGATTTGCTATCGCTGCGAATCTCGCACACTCCAAACTTTCTATTAATTCCTGCAGTTTGTTGTCTTTCCGAGGGATTCTCAGTCCCGTCCTGCCTCAACCTCTTTTGCTTCATATATTAACTTGATTATTTCAAATCAAAACCCCTCCCTTCGAGGATCTGGTCATGAAGCCATGCTTATCAGCTTTCTGAGATGTTAAGAATCCACCGTCACATTAATTTTCCAGCTTCCTTGCATCATGCCATTCCTGCAACCTCCTTGCTCCCGGATTTGCACTTCCTCATTTGCCCCCCACTTCATCAAGGCACTTTATACAACTTTCAAAGTCCATTTCATTCAATTTGAGCTTCCAGGCACATACGGAAACTATGTCCTACGATTATCAACATTTCAGTCAAGAGTCCTCCAGCACCGCAATAGACAATACACTCTTAGACTGCTCCTGATCAAATCAATAGGTTTTGCAGCAGCCTCCGAGCAACGCATTCTCATCCTCTCAGGTTCTGCAGAGGCCTCAGATCTACGCATTCTTCATCTCTGCCCAAAGGCAGACCCATCTCCGACATCATCTTAAACGCCTTAACTCTCAAATACCAATTTCCACTACATTCAGCAGCTTCAGTTGCTTTAAAATCCACCTCTGTTTCCCGATGCAGCAGCGCTGTGTGCTGCGGCTCGAGCTTGTTTGACGAGGCAGAAATTGAAATGGTATTGAGTGCTGACAAGAGTTTGGTATCAGCTGTTGATTTCCTTGAAAATCTTTTATAATAAAATGAACACATTTATTCATTTTAAAAATAAGTAAAAGTCAACTGTCAGAGTGGGATTTGAACCCACACAACCATTTGGAAACCAACACACAATTCTTTACAAAGTCCTTGCTTGTGCTAGTGTGCTGCAGCAAGTTAGTTTTTGTAGTTTGCCGGGTTGGTCTCTGTGGCGCAATCGGTTAGCGCGTTCGGCTGTTAACCGAAAGGTTGGTGGTTCAAGCCCACCCAGGGACGATGCTTTTTGCATTTCTTAATCACATTAGAAAATGGCACTCTGATACGTTGTTATTTCTTCCAATTACACTGAAGAAAAAAATGTGCTCTGTTTTTTAGTTCAAAATAATAGAAAACAAAAAAATTCTTGCTGTTTGCCGAAACCTGGGATCAAACCAGGGACCTTTAGATTTTCAGTCTAACGCTATTTCGGCTTGACAAGACTCCATTTTCGAGATAACATTCTTTTTTAGAACAGCTTTAATATAATTAAGTACATTTCTAAACAATCCGCTAGTAACATATATAATCTCAAAGCGCTATAATTTATTTATGGAGATAGAAGATCCTTTTTGATTCACATTGTAATAGATTTTGATCGAGATCACCACCACCGCGATCTTGAAATGATTTTTTGTATGACACAGAATTTCAGATCTGAACCGGAATGCCTGGCATCTACAGGCATCTACAAGAACTCTGTCTTTCCAAAGAATTGTGTGTTCTGGTCTCCGAGTGGAGATGTGGGTTCAAATCCCACTTCTGACAGTTCAATTTTACTTATTTTTAAAAGGAATAAATGTGTTCATTTTACTATAAAAGATTGTTTCAAGGAAATCAACAGCTGATACCACACTCTTCTGAGCACTCAATACCATTTTAATTTCCATTTTATATCCGACTAAAATAGTGTTCCTAACACAGATTGCATTTTCTTGTAAACAGACTACTTGTTAACATCACTGAAAAATATTTTGTGTCCAAACATGTGTTATTTAACATGATTGTTTTAATATTCCAAATAACATATTACTTTGAAAACATCTCCGTCTACCACTGGATCGTGGTCTCAGGCTGGGATGCGGACCATTGAGAACAGTATAAACGATCTATTACTAGACGTAGCTCAAAGGAGAAATGCCCTCGTTTAACATGCTGGGATGATCGACTTCGGCATTCTCCAACTGCTGTTTACATTTTCTAACACGTTATGAGGACGAATACAAAGTTTGACACTTTCCTTGTAAGTGGGGGTAAGCACAAGTTATTTTCAGATGTAATGTCTTTATTTAAGCTCAGTCTAGTCCTGCGTAGTGCAAATCACATTACTGTTTAAAGTGTTCTTAAATTGTTTTAACATTAGCAGTGATCCATTTGAAATTTGCTTAATGATTTAAACAACTGAACTTATTGTCAGCTCGGTGCTGAGAAGAAAACACTCCCACTCCTCCTGGTGGATACCGAGACCAATCCCTTCAAAACATTTTCACTCTAGAAATGATCCTTGCAAATATAGTCTTATCTTTTATTGGCAGACGGTTGCCCCCAACTGGCAAGCTCTTCTTCATATGATACAATGACTGGGCAACAACGAGGTGTTCCATTAACAATACAAACTAACTTGAGACAGCCAAGCCGTTAAAGCAGACCTTAAGTTTGTCATGTGATACAAAAGCAAGTTTTGGCATTTTTGCATTGCCTGCCTCGTCAAACAAGCTCGAGCCACAGCACACAGCGCTGCTGCATCGGGACACAGAGGTGGATTTTAAAGCGACTGAATCAACGAGCTGAGACTACTTTTTGAAGAAATTGAAAACATGCCTCTCGTCAAAATACTTGCTATTTAATTTAAAAAAATGTTTTGAATTTGCAAATGGCAGACTACATTGCCTTGCCCCCCCCCCACAAAAAAAAAGACAATCTGAATTGCTCATATCAAGCTGCGATGTAGCCTATGAGAATCGCTGGCATAATTCAAGGGGAATTAGCTCAAATGGTAGAGCGCTCGCTTAGCATGCGAGAAGTAGCTGGATCGATGCCCGCATTCTCCAAATAATTTTAAAGTATCTGCGTATTTAGTCCCAACGCATTATGGAGATAAATACAAAGTGTGAGACGCCCGCCCTACATGTGTATTTTAAAGCACAGTCTCCTAATTTGTAATATTCCCCAGACTGAAAAACTGCAGTGCGCCGTCCATCGTATGTCTTCCGAGAAGCACAAAGGGAGATTATTTATTTATTTATTTATTTATTTATTTATTAGCAATTAAAGAGTTTGTGTTAATTGAGAATAAAAATAAATGGCTTTAAGTTTGCTTTCATCTGTAACGTGTTTATAATGAAATATCGGTTCTTGTGTTTTTACCAATCATTGTACTGTATACTACTAGCTACTGTTGCACGTCCATGATTTTGTTCCTTAGCTTCCCATATGGTCTAGCGGTTAGGATTCCTGGTTTTCACGCAGGCGGCCCGGGTTCGATTCCCGGTATGGGAACGTTCTTGTTATTGTCATTTTGTTACAGAACTGTGGTCATGTGTAATGTGTCTTCAATATGATAATAAAGCTACAGTTACTCGAAATATATATATTATATATATATACAGAATGATGCAAATGTATTTGACTCTATTCACATTCCCATCGCGTGGAACCATCGCAGTTTGTTTTTAAATTATATTAATCCCTGGTCAAGACAAAGTCTCTCTGGGGTGGGACGATCATTAGAATGCGGATGTAAGGTCTCCGGTCCCATCATAGAAGCAAGATAGTTTATTCACAAATAAATACCTACACATTTATTTTTCTTTCTTTTTTTGGTAAATTGACACATTATTGCACGTCACGCTGTGCACTCTAGGATTGCATAACAAGCATGCACTACGCCAGGACTTTGTGGCGCAATGGTAGCGCGTCTGACTCCAGATCAGAAGGTTGCGTGTTCAAATCACGTCGAGGTCAAAGCCGTCTTTATTTCTATTCCACTATATTTCATTTTTTAACGTGCCTGGATTTGAATGTCTCCGGACATTTATTTATACAATTTATACAATTTATTGATTATATAGCAACAAACAAATTCCAATCAAGTTCAAGTCTCTCTGCCATTATCTTGCGCTGCTGTGTTTGGTCAGGTAAAAAGGGCGTGACCAGAGCGGTATGGGCAATCCCGTTAGGTAGCTTGCATGTCAATCTCTCCTTCTTTTCTATTTATACACCCAGCACTGCTTCCGCCCTTCGTCTGTGTTTGTTTTTGGTCTGTGTTTGTTTTTTTGTTGTTCGCTCCTTTCACTGCAGGTCATTTCTCTGCTCAGCGCTGGTAGACAGTATCAGCTATTTTCCTACCTGCTCAGGTGATTCTTTTCATCATTCAGCTTTTGTATTTTTCTGCAGAAGCTCCATCGTTAGTCTTCTCTGCTCCCTCCAGTCTCCAGCGCAGCTACAGCGCCGTTCAAAGCGCAGCGTCATTCTCAGCTTGCTCTGCGTTTTCATCAGAAACACTGTTCCGACGTCACCGCTGCACTGCAACTCTTTCACACCGGCGCCTCACAGACCATGGTTACCACGGCAACGCCTCATCGAGTGACTCCTGGGAGTGGTAAGTTGCCATGGCGACCAGGCAGCTTTAACAGGCAATGCGAGCCTGTGCCTCACTACTGCAATCTTCTGGCTCCTGCTGCTGCGCTTTTGCAACATGAGAGCTTCAACTCGCCGAATTGTGACATCTAAATACAGCAGGCTCCTCTTCTAGACCTACGTTAACTTATTTATATCATCACTAACTGTTCTAAAGCAAATGTTTTATACATAGAGAATGATTTTAATCGCAATACCCAAATATATGCTACCCTGCTTCACTGAAGACAATAGTTTCAATTCCAATCACAACCTCTAGATGGCAGCATAACACCACAAACTCTACATAATTTAAGGCGATTTCTATCGCTGCGAATCTCGCACACTCCAAACTTTCTATCAATTCCTGCAGTTCGTTGTCTTTCCGAGGGGTTCTCAGTCCCCTCCTGCCTCATTGTATTTTTTTATCTTGCTCTTAATTGTATTATTAATTGTACTGTGATTCTTGAAATGTATTTGTTTACGACTGTAAATCGCCCTGGATAAGGGCGTCTGCTAAGAAATAAATAATAATAATAATAATAATAATATTTATTGGAAAACGGTCTGGAACTGAAGTAAAGTATTTTTTAAATACAGTGCTATTTGAGTATTTAAAATATGGTTTTGTTCAAAATTAAAATGCCAGCAACGGTGTGTTAATTTAACGAAGCGCCTAACGCCGCTCGGAACTTTCGCATTTTTAAATTCTAACGGTCTCTGCTCAGCGGAGTGGAATGTTCACGAGCCGGTTGCCTAGCAGCGTCTCCCCCTCCTTCTCTGCACCGCCCTCTCGCCCTCTCTCGTTGCTCCAGCTAAGAGTTCAAATTTAGCTTCGTTATATTAACGCAATTCTTTACTAACTTTTACAAATTAGCTTATTAGGGGCTTCGTGTTTTTAAGATGGTTCAGGTGCAGTCCGGGCAGACTGACTGGAGCATCATTACAGTATACCGCACTGCGCTCAGCTTTGTGTGGCGGCTGATACACAAAATAATGAACGACTATTAAATAAATCACATGTATTGCTTTTTAATGCTAAATATATATCTGGTATTCTAAGTATTATCTACAATTAATAATTCAGCTATATTCATATTCAGAATGTAATACAGTATTAAGACAGGTTCCAGTATTATAAATAAATAAACACGCTTTAAGACAAACAGCAGTGATGTTTATTATCCCATACATTCTCTGTATGTTTCTACATTGTGGTTGCACAGGGACAAGGGACTCAGTGATGTTAAAAAAAGACTAGAGCCCACATTTAACCAATATAGAAAGGAAGGGGGGAGAAATGCATTGCCTGTGTGCAGTACCTTACACTTCTCTATTAAATGTAATTTGCCATGTGTCTGCCCAGTTCTGAATGCTGTCTAGAATCACCTCCTGACGACTTCTGTAGACATAGCGATCACGTGGCAATTTGAGAACTCTAGAACTCTAATTGTTATCACCCTCCAGGAGCCCCCGGATTGGTGACCGTGTTCACTATACAGTTTATTATTTGGGATGCAACCCATTATTATTGTTACCTCCGTGGTTTACACATTGCTGTGTATTGCCAGATTTTTATTGTTTGGTCGTCAGACCGGGATTACAAATAAAAGAGCCCTTTTCCAAACAGATTCCAGATTCTGGTTGTGATTATTCCTGCACTGCATCGCCTCTGCACCTGTTCTCACTCAGCAGCCACTTTGACACAGTCCCACCACTCATTTATTTGGACTAGCTGTAAGAGTTCAAAGCTTTAGTTATTTTTAAACAAAACCAGACTATAAGGTGTTTTTGTAAGACAACTACAACATGATTACAACAGGTTCCACTGAGATATGAACCAGGATCACTGGATTCAGAGTCCAGAGTGCTAACCACCAATGCAGGTCCCATGTTGCAGGGACTCTCATCAATTTTGCTTTTATTTGAAACGGTTTCAATGTATTATATCTGGAGTTATCCTATGTAACAGGTGCTGAAACCACATCCGTTCATCTTCCAGGGACAGGTTTCCTGTGAGCCATTGTTTAAACTGGAAGCAAATGTGCATAATCCCGCTCTTAGGAACAGGTTAGAGGCTTCTATACCTGTCCTGTTCGGTGAAAAACAGGGAATGTTCCACACTCTGGAGTCTACTGGAAAAGGAGTGCATGTATTAAAACAATCTGGAAGCAAATGGTTTAACTTGCTGGGGTGACTAAACTTTTATTAGGTCATTGAGTCACACAATGTGGCTCAAAGGACAATATAAATCAATTAGAGTCTCTCAGACAATTAAAACGCTGAATTCATGAAGATGCCAATACATCTTTTAGGAGAATTTTTCTGATCTTTACTCTTTGAAAATATTCACGGTAAGTTGAGTCAGCTGAGCCTGTCTCTTATGGCATGAGAATATCTCTCCATAACCTTAAAATGAGAAAACACAAAACAGCACAAACTGCACTGCACTCTGTGACCACAAGAGGGAGACAGAGAGTAATAAAATTATGCTCTTTAATCCAGAGCAGTGGTTCTTAACCTGGGGTCCTCAGAGACAGTCCAGGGGGTCCACAAGAAAAAAAACTGGAAACTTTTCACTCAACATTAGCAATGTGCAAAATCAAAATGTTTGCTTCTTGAATGGATTTGATTTCACAAAGTTTATGATGGATCTGTTAACCTGCAGCTCTGATTTTAATATTTTACAATTAATAATTATTTATACTGTGTAACAAACCTACTTAATCACAGCTGTAGCTAAGATTGATTGCTTGAGAGAATGGAGAAGAGTGAGAAATAGCTGTGTTTGAACAAACTCAACACAAAGAAAACTATAAGCTATTTGTTTTTGTTGGCCAGATAAAACTTTTTCCTGTTTTCCACTTTTTCTTCTGATTTAGAAAAAAACTGCATCAGCTGCAAATGAGTTTAAACTTAAGAGCACTGCTTGACAAGAAGTGGCTGCTGTGCCAAGGAAGACAATTTGCATAGAAAAGACACTTTGCATTGGCAGCACATGCTTCAGTGCTCTGGGAGTGTTTATAGCCCTGTGAGTTTAACACTTCATGATTGAGAGCTGCCCTTCATGGCAACAGAATCCACAACAACAATGACTTTTATCAGCATCTTCATCTGGGCACTTGTCATCTGCACTCAGGGTAAGAACCATTTAGAAAAACACTTTAAAAAATGTGTGACAGCTCTTAATATATAATTATTACAAGTAAAACAGGATATACTGAAAAAAAATATGACAATGCCTTGAAATTGAATATGTTGTCATAATTTAGTTGGTTAATGTATTCTAATCTTCTATATTTTTATTTATTATTTTCAGAATCCAGTGGACAGTATACTGTGACTCAGACTCCTGCAATGAAATCTGTTCTCCCAGGAGACACAGTCGCTCTGAGCTGTAAAGTCAGCAGCGCAGTGTAAAGCGATAGCTATGGGAACTACCTAGCCTGGTACCAACAGAAACCTGGAGAAGCTCCCAAACTCCTGATCTATAGGGCAAGTACCCTTCAGTCTGGGATCCCAACTCGTTTCAGTGGCAGTGGATCTGGGACTGACTTCACTCTGACCATCAGTGGAGTCCAGGCTGAAGATGCAGGAGATTACTACTGTCAGAGTTTCCACTATCCCAGCAGTAGCTGGGTGTTCACACAGTGCTACACACCCATACAAAAACCTCCCTCAGCATGACTGCACAGCGACTGCACTGCTGCAGCTGGGACCTACTGCAGGTGCTGAGGGTGAAGGCAATGAAACGGAACCCGGCCTGTGGAGGAGCTCATCTGCACACAAACACACTGAGCTCAATAACAAGGGTTCAAAATAAAAGACAAGATCAATCTGATAAATATCTTGATTATTCATGTATTCTAATACATTGCAGAGGCTGAACGGCTGTCATTGGATTTATATTTACTAATTTAGTTTTACTAAATGAAAATGAAAATATAATTATTGATTACTCTGCAGTAAGGAAAAGAAAAGATACTGAAACTAAAATACAAAGTGAAAATAAAGAAAATCACACACTGTATTTCCATTAAAGGAAATAAATAAATAAATAATGCAGAGAATTTGACTCGATGTGATTCTGCGTTCATCCCACTACAGGTAAACGTTTCAAGATTAAATCTCGTATTACATGCACCAGTACTAATGTGCTTTACTTGTTGTCATGCCCGTGTGGGAAAGGATATGTGGGGAAAACTTCAACAATTAAAAATTCATCTGAGTGAGCACAAGAGTGCAATTAGACAAAAAGATGAAACTTCACCTGCAGCAAAACATTTCATGGAGTGAAGCCATAACGTCCCTGCTTTCAGATGGATTGGCATTGAAAAAGTGATTCTGAATCGTAGAGGTGGAGACCTACATACAAAATGACTTCAATGGGAGTCTTTTTGGACACACCCCCTGAATACACTGTCACCAATTGGGATGAGCGAGGAACAGGATTTGGCAGCTTTTTATAATTTAGAATTTGGCATCCTTTATAATTTGGTTGTTTTTTTCATTAATATATGTAATATTTTGTTCAGTTATTTATAATCTATTTCATTAATAGTGATGCATTTAGAATGAGTTATTGATAACCAATGAAAGGTGATTGATGCTTTGTTTAATACAGTATTGATGGCAGTGTTGTTGTATATGTTATGATCCTCTAGACAGCATATTAAACAAGAAGAACAGTAAAGCCTGAATCACAAAATTGCAGAGATGTGTATTATATACACTTTCAGCCTGAGTTTCAAAATCAGCAAACTAATAATTAAATCACAAAGTGATTTCAATGTTTCCAAATCTCTTTATTTCGATGTGTTGAACGTTCACTAAGTGTTTACACGACTCGTTTAATAGAAACCCATTGAAAGCCATAAACTCAGTGACCCTCATCAGCTTTTGGAAATCACTGCGGGAACTAGTTCTTATTTTGCCTCTTTTAAAATCAGGCTGTTTGTGTCTGTGTGGAGTCTGGCATTATATTTTTGACTGTGCAAAGCCACAGGACTTCTGTGAGCGGGGCCTCCGTTTAGAGGAGCAGCGCACGCCGCCTTCACTGGAACTTTGATTTGGAGTTTCTGGATGTTTTGCTTTGCTTTTTGTACACTGGGCTGTATGTCCTCCATGAGTTCCCATAGTTGGTAGCGTCACGTGAGTGTGTGTGTGAATAAATCCTGAGTGCCTGTGTCTCTGTGCCTCTCACCTGCCTGCCTGCCTGTCTCAACCACTGTGAAACACACACTTCTCACACACTGGATTGAGAGAACTGACTTTTTATCTTGCTTGAAATAAAACGAAAGTAAAGTACTTCTGATTCAATTCAATTGTATATATTAACATGGTATGCACCTCAAATAGATTGAAGATTGAGTTTGTGAGGCTTCTTTATCTAACTCAGGTTATAACTGAAAATAATAAAAATGAAGTTATCTCAATTTAAGACACATTTTTTAAATGAGGAATTCATACATTTCTGAGTGAGTTCTTATTTTTTAATAAGAAGCAGCACATCAGCGTTATTGAAGGCAGTTTATTCTTCATTGTCTTGCCTCCTGTGTCATCCTTGTTACCCACCTGGTCTCCTTCATTCCTTATGTGTGCAGCAGCTCCCTGGCACACATGTCTCAACACTTATGGGCCATTTCATTCTGAACAGGCAGATTTCTAATGCCCCTCCTAGAGAGCAGGAAAGCACTGAGAGGCTAAACATAAAACTACAGGAAGGATAATCTAACTGTACTGTGAGTCACCCAACCCTATCAAGTCCCACCTTTGTTCACAGCTCAGATCTCATAGAACTGTCTGTGACACTTATTGAAACACAAGTGCAGCGTTTAGAACACATATACAAATAGAACTAATCCACTCTTCTATTAAACTGTGAACTTAGTGTTTTATTGAATACCTCTCTGTGTTTGTATAGCCTGGAAACAGGCATCAGTGCCCTGCCAAGCTGCACACACTGCCATCATTCACACTGACCACAAGAGGGAGCCAGAGCACCACTGCTGTCCATAATGTAATAACACAGTAATAAGGCAATTGAAATAGACAGCAGTTACCTCCCCAGTCAGCCCAGTTCTCACATTATTAACACAAGGCTCTTCACACCCAGTATTCTAAACACTACAGTTTGAATAGACCCATAAATGAATATATAGCGACATAAATGAATACTCTCACAGACAAATATTTATTTGTTCAATTATTTATTTATTTATTATAATTTTGACGTAGAATATCCTCCATACAAAGGGAGCAGCCATACAATATTAAGTTCTCATTATACCACATACACCGCTGTTATACCACAGGTCGAGACAAAATGCACCACTGCATTTAAAAACAAAGTACAATTAAATCACATATACTATATATAAAAAAGGAACAACACACAACAGGAAATGTACCAGGCTGTGCAGACTGTGTCTTTAACGCCCCCTGCTGGCCTTGTTAATGATGACTGCTGATGATGAGGGTGACGCTGTCATTGTTTTACCTCACGCAGTACACGAGGACCATGGCAGCTGAGGGGGAAACACACTTTCCAGCTTGATTGAACTGCTTTCGACTCCAAGAGAAAGTCTAACATCAAGGAGCTCTAGAATCTCACATGGAGTGTCTTCCTTATGTGGAGACAGCGGTCACGTGGTGTAAGCACAGCTGGGCGACTTTCAAACGAGAAATACAATTGCAGCAAGTCGGCCAGACCGGACCTGAACCGTATATGCAATAATTCACTTATTAATTCATTTATTTCAAAATGTATGTATGTATGTATGTATGTATGTATGTATGTATGTATGTAAGTATGTATGTATTACCAGGTGCTGTGAGCTTTTCTTTCTGCAGCTCGGCAGGGGGCGCTATTTCCCCACATATTTCTAAAAATATCCTTGTATCTCCAACTAGATTTTTTTAAATTCTCGCACATAGCAACTATGGAGGATAATCCATGCCAAAATTAAAAACAAATAAATAAACAAATAAATAAATAGCTACACAGGCATTTATTTGTTTATTTCAATATTTATTTAATTAATTTATGTATCAATAAATAAATATCGAAATAAATAGATACCTAAATAATTATCAAAACAAACAAATAAATAAAGGAATAAATAAATATTGAAATAAGCACATATTATTATTATTATTATTTATTTCTTAGCAGACGCCCTTATCCCGGGCGACTTACAATCGTAAGCAAATACATTTCAAGTGTTACAATACAAGTAATACAATAAGAGCAAGAAATACAATAACTTTTGTTCAAGCAAAGTACAAGTGTGACAAACCACAATTCAATAATACAGCAGATAATAGTGATAGTTACATCAGGATATGATTAAGTAGTGATAGTTACATCAGGATATGATTAAATACAAAGTACTACAGGTTAAACACTTGGCAGATTACAGTATTCTGAAGTACAGGATTAAATGCAGTAAAATAAGCGGCAGATGAGAGCAAAATAAAGCACATTTACATGAAGGGTGACAGTGTCCCAGGATACAAACAGAGGAGTTCTACAGGTGCTCTTTGAAGAGGTGAGTCTTGAGGAGGCGCCGGAATGTGGTCAGGGACTGGGCAGTCCTGACATCTGTAGGAAGGTCATTCCACCACTGCGGAGCAAGGGTGGAGAAGGAGCGGGCTCTGGAGGCAGGGGAGCATAGCGGAGGTAGAGCTAGTCTTCTAGTGCAGGCAGAGCGGAGAGGTCGAGTGGGGGTGTAGGGAGAGATGAGGGTCTGGAGGTAGCTGGGTGCAGTCTGGTCAAGGCATCTGTAGGCTAGTACAAGAGTCTTGAACTGGATGCGAGTGGTGATCGGGAGCCAGTGGAGCGAGCGGAGTAGTGGAGTAGCGTGGGCGAAGCGAGGCAGAGAGAACACCAGGCGGGCAGCAGAGTTCTGGATGAGCTGGAGCGGACGGGTGGCGGACGCAGGGAGGCCAGCCAGGAGGGAGTTGCAGTAGTCTAGGCGGGAGAGTACCAGGGCCTGGACCTGGAGCTGGGTAGCATAGTTGGTGAGGAAGGGTCGGATTCTTCGGATGTTGCTCAGTAGGAATCGGCAAGTGCGTGCCAGAGTGGAGATGTGCTGGGAATAAGAGAGGCAGGGGTCCAGGGTGACTCCAAGGTTCTTAACTGAGGAAGAGGGAGAGAGTGTGGTAGATTCCAGAGGAACAGAGATAGAGAGATCAGAGGAGCGGAGGAGGAGGGAAAGAAAAGGAGGTCAGATTTAGAGAGGTTGAGTTTGAGGTGATGCAAGTGCATCCAGGAGGAAATAGCAGACAGACAGATAGAGGTACGGGAGGAGATGGTGGAGTCAGAGGTGGGGAAAGAGAGGAAAATCTGAGCATCATCAGCATAGAAATGGTATGAGAAACCATAGGATGCGATGAGGGGGCCCAGGGAGCGGGTGTAGAGAGAGAACAGGAGAGGACCCAAGACTGACCCTTGGGGGACTCCAGTTAAGAGAGGGTGAGGTGTGGAGGTTGCTCCACGCCAGGTTACCTAGTAAGTGCGGTTGGAGAGGTAGGAGGAGAACCAGGCCAGAGCAGTGCCAGAGATCCCCAGGTCAGCAAGAGATGATAGTAGAATAGAGTGATCAACAGTGTCAAAGGCAGCAGAGAGGTCGAGGAGAATTAGGACAGAGGAGAGAGAGGCAGCTCGGGCACACTTTAGTGAGTTGGTGACAGACAGGAGGGCGGTTTCAGTGGAGTGAGCAGAGCGGAAGCCAGATTGGAGAGGGTCAAGCAGAGAGTGGTTGGACAGGAAAGCAGAGAGCTGGCGGTGTACAGTCCGCTTGAGGGTTTTGGAGAGGAAGGGTAGAAGGGAGACAGGACGGTAGCTCTGGAGGGAGGTGGGGTCAAGGGTAGGTTTTTTGAGGAGGGGAGTGATAGAGGCTTTTTTGAAGGCAGAGGGAAAGATACCAGAAAGTAGAGAGGTGTTGAGGAGGGAGGAGATGAAGGGGAGTAGAGCAGGAGCAGCAGCTTGAAAGAGGTGAGTGGGGAGGGGGTCCAAGGCACACGTGGTGGGTTTGTGACCATGGAGCAGGGAGGAGAAGTCAGAGTCTGAGAGGGGCAAGAAGGTGGAGAAGGAGGGTGAGTTAGTAGAGGTTGCAGTGGGTGTAGGGGTTGGAGCAGGAGGGGGTGCGGGGGAGGGAGAGGTGTTAAATAGTTTGCGGATATCTGAGATTTTAGAAGATAAGAAGGAGGCAAAGTCATCAGGGGAGATAGAGGAGGGAGGAGGAGGGGGGAGGGTTTAGGAGGGAGGAGAAGGTAGAGAATAGTTTACGTGGGTTGTTAGTGGAGGCTTGGATTACAGATTGGAAATAAGCACATTTAGCAGAGGAGAGAGTAGAGGAGAAGGAGGAGAGGAGAGTGCGGTAAAGGTCTAGGGCAGCAGGGAGTTTGGTTCTCTTCCATTTCTTTTCAGCAGATCGCAGTGTGATTCTTGCCGAGCGGAGCGCAGAGGAGAGCCAGGGATGGGGAGGGGAGGGGCGAGCAGGACGGGAGGTGAGGGGACAGAGGGAGTCGAGGGAGGAGGTGAGTGAGGAGAAGAGGGTGGAGGTAGCAGAGTCTACGGAGAGTTGTGAAAAGGAGTCGATAGGAGGGAGGTGAGAGAGAGCAGTGGAGGCAAGGACAGAGGGGGAGAGAGCGGAGGTTACGGCGAGAGGTGACAGTGGGGGTAGGAGGAGCAGGGAGAGGGGGAAGAGACAGAGAAAAAGAGATGAAATAGTGATCAGAGAGGTCCAGGGGGTGACAGAGAGGGTGGAGGGGCAGCAGGCCCTGGAGAAGGTGAGGTCCAGTTGACAGCCAGCTTTGTGGGTAGGAGGGGACGGAGAGAGACAGAAGTCGAAGGAGTGCAGGAGAGGGAGGAATCCAGCAGAGTGGCTGGGGTTGGAGAGATGGATGTTGAAGTCACCCAACAGGACAGTCGGGGTAGACAGAGAGGGGAGGGAGGAGAGTAGATAGTCGAGTTCATCCAGAAAGTGAGTGAGAGGCCCAGGGGGGCGGTACAGAACAATGAGCAGGAGTTGACAGGGAAAGGTTAGTTGGACTGCATGAAATTCAAAGGTATTGACAGAGAGTGAGATGAGATCGGAGGGGACAGAAAAGAGTAAGGAGGGAGAGAGGAGAAGACCCGTCCCACCTCCCCGTCCAGTGAGACGCGGGGTATGGGACAGGACGTAGAGAGAGGACAGGGCAGCAGGATTAACAGTGTTATCAGGGGACAGCCAGGTTTCAGTGAGAGCAAGGCAATTGAGCGAGAGGTGGGAGGCAAAGGCAGATATGAAATCAGCTTTGTTAGCAGAAGAGTGACAGTTCCACAGTGCACCAGAGAGTGTGCGGGAGGGGGGGAGAGGCAGAGAAATGAGGTTAGAGGGGTTGGAGGAGCAGCAGTGGAGGGAGGGCAGAGGACGAGGACGGGAGGACAGAACAGGGATGTGAGAGACAGACATAGCAGGGCAAGCAGGACAAAAGACACAGTAGGAGCAGTAGGGTGGAGGGTACAGACCTGACTAGTAGATAGCTTGTTCTAAAGCCCCGTTAGGTTTGGATCTATTGGAATAGCATCTCAGTGCAGGCCTCCCCTTGCTGGACTCCCACAGCTAGACTCCCGGCTCTTTTGTTGAGGCTCTTCGGTTTGCTGGCGCTTCTTGCTGGCGCAGAAATAGGCTGCTTAATATATAAAAAAACAACTGCGTGGAAACCAATCAGATAGCAAATCAACTTCTATTCAATTAAACCACTCACCTGGTACTAATCACACACCAACTCAGCTAATTCAAACACCACCTTACAAAGTTACCAAATGTAGTTAATTAAAAATTACTTGAAGCAGGAACTTGCCTATCTGCCTCAGTCCCTGGTTCCTGTATATTATTTATTGTTGTTAATGTACTGTGTGTGGTGATGTATTGGTGTTTTGTTACTCGCGTGTGAAGTGAAGGTGCTTTGTTGATTATATGAGACTGCTACAGTACTTCAGATTTTCAATGTATTATGTCTGGAGCTGTCCTATGTAACAGGTGCTGAAACCACATCCGTTCATCTTCCAGGGACAGGTTTCCTGTGAGCCATTGTTTAAACTACAAGCACACGTGCATAATCAGGTTCTTAAGAACAGGTTAGGGGCTTCTATACCTGTCCTGTTCTGTGAAAAACAGAGTGTTCCTGTGGCAAAGTGTCCCGCCCCTGTGTGCATTTGTGTGTTCTATGTTGTATGTGTTGCGTGTTGCGTGTGTAAATGTTGGTGTATAGTCATTGGTACACGGGATATAAACGGGTCTGTGTTTCACGTGTATTTAAAAAGTGTATATTTGTATTTAGGCACGGGATTGCACATCACGCACGTGCATTTAAAATATAATATGTGAACACGGGGTTTCACGTAATTAATTCACGTGCTGGGATTCAAGTGAATAATTAATTAGTAATTGAATCCCAGCACAAACAGTATAAATAGATGCACGGTTAGTCACTCGTGGTTGGGTGTTCGAGAGTGGAGAACGGGTGAGAGAGAAGGAGAACATAAAGTAGTAAAGTAAAAATAATATCTAGACGTGTTTGTACTCACCGTGTTTGTTTGTCTCTCCGTGCACCGTTTGTTAAGTGTTTAGTACGTTTTGTTTGTCTTTTTATTTTGGCGTGTAGTGCCGTGTCCCGTGTTTTTGTGCTGTTTGAAACCTTTTATTTTGTTAATAAACGCTGAGTGCAGCCATTGCACTCAGCTCATCACCATCACCGTCTGTCTGTGTTTGAATTCCTTCCTGCTTCCGGTCTGACGCCACCCACTCTGGCCGTCTTTGTGACAGTTCCACACACTGGAGTCTACTGGAAAAGGAGTGCATGTATTAAAACAATCTGGAAGCAACTGGTTTAACTTGCTGGGGTGACTAAACTTTTATTAGGTCAATGAATCACACAAATTGGCTCAAAGGACAATATAAATCAATTGGAGTCTCTCAGCCAATTAAAACGTTGAATTCATGAAGATGCCAATACATCTTTTAGGGGAATTTTCCTGATCCTTACACTTTGAAAATATTCACGGTAAGTTGAGCTTGTCTCTTATGGCATGAGAATATCTCTCCACAACCTTAAAATGAGAAAACACCAAACAGAACATACTGCACTACACTCTATGACCCCAAGAGGGAGAGAGACAGAGTAATAAAATGATGCTCTTTAATCCAGAGCAGTGGTTCTTAACCTGGGGTCCTCAGGACAGTCCAGGGGGTCCACAGGGTAAAAACTGGAAACTTTTCACTCAACATTAGCAATGTGCAAAATCAAAATGTTTGCTTCTTGAATGGATTTGATTTCACAAAGTTTATGATGGATCTGTTAACCTGCAGCTCTGATTTTATAATTATTTATACGGTGTAACAAAGCTACATAATCATAGTTGTGGCTAAGATGAATTGTTTGAGAGAAGGGAGAAGAGAGAGAAATAGCTGTGTTTGTAAAAACTCAACACAAAGAAAACTAAGTTATTTTTTCTTTTTGATTGCCAGAGAAAACTTGTTGTTTTCTGAAAGGCAAAAAAACTGCATCATCTGAAAATGAGTTTAAACTTAAGAGCACTGCTTGGCTAGAAGTGGCTGATGTGCCAAGGAAGACAATTTGCATAAAAAAGACACTTTGCATTGGCAGCACATGCTTCAGTGTTCTGGGAGTGTTTATAGCCCTGTGAGTTTAACACTTCATGATTGAGAGCTGCCCTTCATGGCAACAGGATCCACAACAACAATGACTTTTATCAGCATCTTCATCTGGGCACTTGTCATCTGCACTCAGGGTAAGAATCATTTAGAAAATACATGTTTAAAAAAATATCTGTTTCTGGGACAATTCTTAATAAATAATTTTTAATAGTAAAATGGGGAAATGAACAAAATAACAATGGCTTGATATGTAATGTGTTTTTGTTGTTTAAATCAATAATGTTCTATAATTGTCTATGTTATTATTTATTATTTTCAGAATCCAGTGGACAGTATACTGTGACTCAGACTCCAGCAGTGAAATCTGTTCTCCCAGGAGACACAGTCGCTCTGAGCTGTAAAGTCAGCAGCGCAGTGGGCACTTGCAGCAGTAAACCCTGTCTAACCTGGTACCAACAGAAACCTGGAGAAGCTCCTAAACTCCTGATCTATTGGGCAAGTACCCTTCAGTCTGGGATCCCAACTCGTTTCAGTGGCAGTGGATCTGGTACTGACTTCATTCTGACCATCAGTGGAGTCCAGGCTGAAGATGCAGGAGATTATTACTGTCAAAGTGTACACAATGGTCCTGTGTTCACACAGTGCTACACACTCGTACAAAAACCTCCCCCAGCTGGACTGCACAGCGACTGCACTGCTGCAGCTGGGACCTACTGCAGGTGCTGAGGGTGAAGGCAATGAAATGGGACACGGCCTGTGGAGGAGCTCAACTGCACACAAACACACTGAGCTGAATAACAACACACAGTTACATGGAGGTATGGATTCAGTATTAGTCTATTTAAACAAACTGATTTTGTTGTGACTACAGGGTCATCTAATAATGTAGTGATGATACCATCTATTCTAAATTCTGAAACATCATTCAGTTATTCCAAGAATTGTAAAAATGTAACTCATGTTTTGATATATCTGATTCTCATATGAAGATGTCCATGAATCCTGGGCAGGGTTGCACCAGATGTGTGTAAGTTCTTACTTAGCTTAGCTATAGCATAAGTCTTACTAACTTTAATTTGACACATTACTACATTGACACTAGTTGCACCAGGTAAGGCCTGTGAAAGACAGTGAAGTAGATGTTCCATTTAGAAGAGTATGAAGCTGTCAAAATGAGAACAATGAAAAGAAAAATGACAGGTCCATTACTTGTACAGCAGCAGCAATGCATGGGAAGGTATAACACTAGGGTTAGGGGTAGGGCACTACATACACTTTAATTCCCAATAGGATTGAAACAATGACACAAACACAAACATTATTGTCAGTTTAGACAGACAAACAGATTAGACAGCAGTGATATACTGAGAGCTTTGACTTGGGTAAAAATAGAAGAAAACAGTAAAAGTGGCCCAACCCTATGAAGCCCCACTGGTGCTCACGGCTCAGATCTCATCTAACTGCCTGGGACAGGATTTGTATAAAGGAAGGTGCTTTGCATACCGGTGCCTGCCTCACTGCTCTACACAACAGCTACAATAACTGCACTGCTCCATTGCTCAGGGTTTTTAAAGCTGACAGTTCAGCCCTTTCACAGTCACTGAGACACACAGAGAACATGGCTTCCTTGGGGCTCCTCCTCTGCACACTGGCACTCTGTGCTCATGGTAAGAAATCCTCATTATTATTAATTATTATTAATATCAGCGCTTCCTCAGCACACAGTGGAATGCAGTTAATGGACGAGGCTGTTGACTCGGTGGGTTGATGTTCTGTGTTTTTATTTTCAGAATCCAGCGGTCAGATTGTCCTGACTCACCACAGTGGAGTCTGTCTCTATAGGAGGGAGTGTCACTCTGAACTGCAGATCCAGTAGCTCTGGTTTTACCAGCAGTCTAGGCTGGTATCTGCAGAAACCCGGAGGAGCTCCTAAACTCCTCTTCTCTTCACTGAATAGCCGAGTCTCTGGAGCTCCAGCTCCATTCACTGACAGCAGGTCAAGAACAAACTTCATGCTGACCATGAGTGGAGTCCAGGCTGAAGATGCAGGAGATTACTACTGTCAGCAGCACTATAGCTTCCATTAATATGACCTCAGAGAGAAACACTGCAGATATTAACACTGACCACAAGAGGGAGCCAGAGCACCAATGCTGTCCATAATGTAATAACACAGTAACAGCCCATTCAGCCCAGTTCTCCCATTGTTAACACAAGGCTCCTCACACCCAGTCATCTAAACACTACAGTGTGGTCTGTGTCTGGAGGAAGGAGCTGCTCACAGTGATGCATGCTGGGAAACACTGACTCTAATATCTCAAGAGTGAATATTAAAGAATGTTAAAATGCCCCTTTAGCAGGCCAGCATTTTAAACACAATGATTCTCCCCTTACTCTCCTCTCTGAGAGTTGCTGTAAGCTGTCTGTCCCACACCCCAGTTATTTCTGCAGACTCACATCAGTGTGTGTCAGCATAGAGGTTACAGATTTGGGTGAAGTTATCTGTAGACATGGTGTCAATTTTCATTGCTATTCAGATCATACTCAATTATATTTATCCCTTAAACAAGGTGACACCTGAATTGTAAATATCTTTACTATCTGTCTTGCCGACATTGGGCAATGGATGTCAAGGAACTATCTGTTGTTGAACTCTGATAAAACAGAGGTAATGTTATTGGAATAAAAAAATCAATTCAACAATACAAATTATATTCGATTCAAGCTGTGTGTATAGATAACAACAATTTGAATAAATGTAGAAATTGCTAAGAGGATGTTCCAGGTAAGTTAATGAGCGAAAAGGATTCAGAGTTTTCATCGGCAGCCTCCTGCAGTGGTATGGGGGGCTCAGATCAGCAGGAAGAATTGACATTTAACCAGCCAAGCACTGTTTCCTCCAATGACATGAAATGCAACTAAATCCTGTATCTCAACTACAGTGTTGATTTTGATATCCCAGCTGCCCTAGCGGTCTGGTGGTTGCGCAGTAGAAAAATGAGAAATATGTTTGTTAGACCTGCTTGCAGGGAAAAAAAATGATCTTCTTCTCTCACAAATATTTTTGTGTTAGTCAGAACAATTTCCTGTGAGGGTTTTGGCAATTTATTTTGAGGAGGCTTAGCCCCCCAAAGCCTCTTATACATGCCACATATGTTTGTACCTCATATTAGAAAAATTAACTGAAGTGTCCTTTTTTTCATTTGAGAAATATTGCTAAGCTAAGGTGCTTTCATTCCATGGAAGATGCAGAGAGGGTGATGCATACTTTCATAACATCCAGACTAGATTATTGCAATGCTCTTTCCTCTGGTATTCCCAGATCTGTGTTATCCCGACTGCAGCTTGTGCAAAACGCTGCTGCCAGGGTTTGAACAGGAAGTAGAAGACATGACCACATTACACCGGTATTGGCAGCCCTGCACTGGCTTCCTGTAAGGGTCAGGGGGGATTTTAAGGTCATTCTTGTTACTTACAAAGCATTAAACGGTTTGGCTCCCTCCTATCTAAATGATATTTTGATCCCATATATACCTAGATGACCACTGCGATCCCAGGACTGTCCCTCAGATTTTTTAAAGAACGCAGGTGCGAGAGCATTTGGTTTTAGGGCCCCCGAACTATGGAATCGATGGCCTGTTTCTATAAGGGAGGCTCCAACTGTTGCAGTTTCTAAAACCCGATTAAAGACATACTTTTATAATTTATCATTCACATCTTAATATTAATTATTGTCTGTACTGTACTGCATTTTAATTGATCTCTATATTGAATATTTTTATTATCTGTTATTGCCTGTATGATTATTGCCTGTTTTTATTTATTTATTCATTTATTTATTTATTACCAAACAAAAATGACTGTTTTGTTACACTTTGTTACACACTATCTTGAGACGATGTATTGTGAAGTGCGCTATATCAAATAAAGATTGATTGATGGTTTGATACAGCATGTCATTCCAACAGCATGGGAAGGGATTCCTATTGCAATTCCACAGCAAGCAGCACCCACTGAACTACACTCTGTGACCACAAGAGGGAGAGAGAGTAATAAAATGATGCTCTTTCATCCAGAGCAGTGGGGGGTTCTGATTTTCAGGTGAAATATATATTTTTTTAATTCAGTTGAATGTTTTTTTTATTATTATTTAGTGAATAAATAAGGTGATATTAGGTAGATTTTGTAATAATTAAGAAAGAATAAATATTCAGGTAGAAATCAGGTAAAAATGTACTTAGCGTCACCACTGCCAGCTCTTTCTGTATGCACTGCTTTTGAATCACAGACAACTGAGCATATACAGTCCTGCCTATTCAGGGAGGTTTCAGGTTTAACCCTAATGCAGAGATAAGCTTTCGATGGAGAAATCTGTTTAAATCGAGTAAAACCCTAAAATCAGAACCCCTATTCTTAACATCCTCAGAGACAGTCCAGGGGGATCACAGGAAAATACTGGAAACTTTTCACTCAACATTAGCAATGTGCAAAATCAAAATGTTTGCTTCTTGAATGGATTTGATTTCACAGAGTTTATGATGGATCTGTTAACCTGCAGCTCTGATTTTAATATTTTACAATTAATAATTATTTATACTGTGTAACAAAGCTACATAATCACAGCTGTGGCTAAGATGAATTGTTTGAGAGAAGGGAGAAGAGAGAGAAATAGCTGTGTTTGTACAAACTCAACATAAACAAAACTATAAGCAATTTTTTTTTCTTTTTGATTGCCAGAGAAAACTTGTTTTTTCTGAAAGGCAAAGAAACTGCATCAGTTGATAATGAGTTTAAACTTAAGAGCACTGCTTGGCTAGAAGTGGCTGCTGTGCCAAGGAAGACAATTTGCATAGAAAAGACACTTTGCATTGGCAGCGCATGCTTCAGTGCTCTGGGAGTGTTTATAGCCCTGTGAGTTTAACACTTCATGATTGAGAGCTGCCCTTCATGGCAACAGAATCCACAACAACAATGACTTTTATCAGCATCTTCATCTGGGCACTTGTCATCTGCACTCAGGGTAAGAATCATTTAGAAAAATGCATTTACAAAAAATATCTGTTTGTTGAATAATTTACAAAAGTGTCAAAAGTAAAACAGGTAAAAAAAGGAAAAGTCTTGCCGTTTAATGTGTTTTCATAATTAATTCAATCATTATTATAATTTCCTATATTATTATTTATTATTTCCAGAATCCAATGGACAGTATACTTTGACTCAGACTCCAGCAGTGAAATCTGTTCTCCCAGGAGACACAGTCGCTCTGAGCTGTATAGTCAGCAGCGCAGTGCATGGTAATAGCTACCTACACTGGTACCAACAGAAACCTGGAGAAGCTCCCAAACTCCTGATCTACTTGGCAAGTACCCTTCAGTCTGGGATCCCAACTCGTTCCAGTGGCAGTGGATCTGGGACTGATTTCACTCTGACCATCAGTGGAGTCCAGGCTGACGATGCAGGAGATTACTACTGTCAGAGTTTACACATCCCCAGCAGTAGCTGGGTGTTCACACAGTGATACACACCCGTACAAAAACCTCCCTCAGCAGGACTGCAGGTGAACTTTGTACATTTTCTGATACTTAAATACAAGCTGAAAATAAAGTAAACCAAACATTTTACTTCTCTTTCAGGAAATGTATATATAAATAAATTGCATATTTAACTTCAAATTGTATTATTTCCTTTTTTTTCATTTTACTCTTTTAATGATTCCACTTCATCAGCAACACATTCTATATACAAACAGAATGATGTTTATTTTTTTAAAGCAATTGAACTGTATGCATATTGAGATTGATTTATCTATGATCCACTGGACAACATATTAAAAAATAAGTCCAGCAAACAGCAAAGCCCAGTATTGCAGTGATGTGTAGTTACACTTTCTGTCTCTGTGGAGTCCAGCTGTATATTTCTCATTGTGTCAATCTGATGTGATTAAATGTATTTTCAAAACTACTATGAAATAAATGAATAACAATGAACTTTAACATATCTTAAGATGAAAATCAAGACACAAATTACTGTTACTTACAATGAACAAACCATGTCTTCTTTTGAAATAGAATTTTACACGTTATTCTTAGTTACTGAAAAAGATATGAATACTCTATTGATATACCTCAGATTATAACTTATTACATTAAAAAAACAATGTATCTAAATTGAAATAAAAATAAATAAATGGAGTATTAATAAATTCCTGAGTGAATTCTTATTTTTTATTAAGGAGCAGCACATCAGTGTTATTGAAGGCAGTTTATTCTTCATTGTCTTGCCTCCTGTGTCATCCTTGTTACCCACCTGGTCTCCTTCATTCCTTATGTGTGCAGCAGCTCCCTGGCACACATGTCTCAACACTTATGGGCCAGTTCATTCTGAACAGGCAGATTTCTAATGCCCCTCCTAGAGAGCAGGAAAGCACTGAGAGGCTAAACATAAAACTACAGGAAGGATAATCTAACTGTACTGTGAGTCACCCAACCCTATCAAGTCCCACCTGTGTTCACAGCTCAGATCTCATAGAACTGTCTGTGACACTTATTGAAACAGAAGTGCAGTGCTTAGAACACATATACAAATAGAACTAATCCACTCTTCTATTAAACTGTGAACTTAGTGTTTGATTGAATCCCTCTCTGTGTTTGTATAGCCTGGAAACAGGAATCAGTGCCCTGCCAAGCTGCACACACTGCCATCATTCACACTGACCACAAGAGGGAGCCAGAGCACCACTGTTGTCCATAATGTAATAACACAGTATTAAGACAATTGAAATAGGCAGCAGTTACCTCCCCAGTCAGCCCAGTTCTCCCATTGTTAACACAAGGCTACTCACACCCAGTCATCTAAACACTACAATGTGAAAAGACCCCTAAATTAATATATAGTGAAATAAATAAATACATTCACAAACATTTATTTATTCATTCATTTATTTCTAGATTTATTTATTTAGATATTTATTGACAGAAGTAGTTTTGTGAAATGTAAAACAAAACAGAAAGGCATTGAAATCTAAAAAGAAAAGCAGAAAAATAGGTTTGCGGAAATTGTGAAATAAATACATTTTGAAATAAATTAATGCATAAATACATGTCTGTGTGTTTATTTCTTTCTTTCTTTATTTATTTTTCTTCATTTATTTATTTTAAATTTGACGTAGAATATCCTCCATACAAAGGGAGTAGCCATACAATATTAAGTTCTCAATATACCACATACACTGCTGTTATTCCACAGTTCGAGACAAAATGCACCACATTTAATCAAAGTACCCAGTAAAGGCGCTCCACGTGGAGTGCAGGATGCGCTCCATAGTCTGGACGTCGTGAGTTCAAGTCCAGGCTATTCAACAGCCGACCGAGGACGGGAGCTCCCAGGGGGCGGCGCTCAATTGGCCGAGCACCGACAGGGGGGACGGAGGGCGGGCTAGGTCGGCCAGGGTGTCCTCGGCTCACCGCACACTAGCGACCCCTGTGGTCTGGCCAGCGCCTGCGGGCTTGCCTGTAAGCTGCCCAAGAGCTGCGTTGTCCTCCGACACTGTAGCCCTTGGTTGGCTGTGTGGTGAGTCCGCAGTGTGAAAAAGAAGCAGTAGGCTGACAGCACACGCTTCGGAGGACAGCGTGTGTTCAACTTCACCCTCCCGAGTCAGCACAGGGGTGGTAGCGGTGAGCTGAGCCTAAAAATATTTGGCCATTTCCAAATTGGGGAGAAAATAATAAAAATCATTGGCAACGACTAAATTTATAAAATAATAATAATAAAAAAATAATAAAATAAATAAAAACAAAGTACAATTAACTCACACACATACTCATGTATATATAATATATAAAAAAGGAATAACACACAAAAGGAAATGCACCACGCTGTGTAGACTGTGCCTTTAACGCCCCCTGCTGGCCCTACTGTTAAAGTGCGATAGAGTGGCACCAGCTAGAATTAAAATTTTACAATCTCTCTCTCTCTCTCTCTCTCTCTCTCTCTCTCTCTCTCTCTCTCTCTCTCTCTCTCTCTCTCTCCTGTCAACAGAGTCTCTGCTTTTTTTGTCAGGTGGACTCAGCTGCTTCAGTTTAGCATTTTAAAGGATTTTTAATGGTCATTTTAAATTTTACTTTTTTATTTATTATTTGGATGCTTCTTGAGTTCCCCTTGTATTGCTTCTCACCCTGCTAGCCCCCCCCCTTATTATTAATTTATTTAGCAGACGCCTTTATCCAAGGTGACTTACAGAGACTAGGGTGTGTGAACTATGCATCAGCTGCAGAGTCACTTACAACTACGTCTCACCCGAAAGACGGAGGACAAGGAGGTTAAGTGACTTGCTCAGGATCACACAATGAGTCAGTGGCTGAGGTGGGATTTGAACTGGGGACCTCTTGGTCACAAGCCCATTGAGAACCACTGGGTACATGTGATGGACGCACCACCACAACACCTCACACCAGCTGCCATGCACACTTCACCCTGAGCTGCCATGATCACAAGTTCATGAAGACCCTGATCAACACGAACCAAAGACCGCTAAACAACAAGCCTGGCCTCCCCCCACCCAAACCAAGCTGCATCAACAACAGTCAAAGACCGCTAAACAACAAGCCTGGTCTCCCCCCACCCAAACCAAGCTGCATCAACAACAGTCAAAGACCGCTAAATAACAAGCCTGACCTCCCCCCACCCAAACCAAGCTGCATCAACAACACTCAAAGACCGCTAAACAACAAGCGTGACCTCCCCCACCCAAACCAAGCTGCATCAACAACAGTCAAAGACCGCTAAATAACAAGCCTGACCTCCCCACACCCAAACCAAGCTGCATCAACAACACTCAAAGACTGCTAAACAACAAGCCTGACCTCCCCCACCCAAACCAAGCTGCATCAACAACAGACAAAGACCGCTAAACAACAAGCCTGGCCTCCCCCCACCCAAACCAAGCTGCATCAACAACAGTCAAAGACCGCTAAACAACAAGCCTGACCTCCCCACACCCAAACCAAGCTGCATCAACAACAGACAAAGACTGCTAAACAACAAGCCTGACCTCCCCCACCCAAACCAAGCTGCATCAACAACAGACAAAGACCTCTAAACAACAAGCCTGACCTCCCCCACCCAAACCAAGCTGCATCAACAACAGTCAAAGACCGCTAAACAACAAGCCTGACCTCCCCCACCCAAACCAAGCTGCATCAACAACAGACAAAGACCTCTAAACAACAAGCCTGATTTCCCCCACCCAAGCCAAGCTGCATCAACAACACTCAAAGCTGCACAACAGCAGCAAACACTAGCGGAGGCCCGGAGTAAACCGCCAATGCTACAACATCCATATACATTGCAACTCCTGAATGTGTCTGAGGCTTTTGCACAGCTCTGTGTGTGTGTGTGTGTGTGTGTGTGTGTGTGTGTGTGTGTGTGTGTGTGTGTGTGTGTGTGTGTGTGTGTGTGTGTGTGTGTGTGTGTGTGTGTGTGTGTGTCTATATATAAAGCTCCCCCTCCACCCCCGAAGATTTTGCAGAAATGGCAGCCAACATCAGAGGTGCAGTGGGTTGCGCATTGGACTTCTATTAACCTGCAGCTCTGATTTTAATATTTTACAATTAATAATTATTTATACTGTGTAACAAAGCTACATAATCACAGCTGTGGCTAAGATGAATTGTTTGAGATAAGGGAGAAGAGAGAGAAATAGTTGTGTTTGTACAAACTCAACACAAAGAAAACTAAGCTATTTTTTTCTTTTTGATTGCCAGAGAAAACTGGTTGTTTTCTGAAAGGCAAAGAAACTGCATCATCTGAAAATGAGTTTAAATTTAAGAGCACTGCTTGACTAGAAGTGGCTGCTGTGCCAAGGAAGATAATTTGCATAGAAAAGACACTTTGCATTGGCAGCACATGCTTCAGTGCTCTGGGAGTGTTTATAGCCCTGTGAGTTTAACACTTCATGATTGAGAGCTGCCCTTCATGGCAACAGAATCCACAACAACAATGACTTTTATCAGCATCTTCATCTGGGCACTTGTCATCTGCACTCAGGGTAAGAACCATTTAGAAAACACTTTAATTTGTGGGACAATTATATAAGTATTAAAAGTAAAACAGGCAAACTGAACAAAATCAAATGAAAAAGTCTTGAAATGTAATCTGTTTTCATCATTTATTTCAATCATTTACTGTAATTGTCAATATTATTATTTATTATTTTCAGAATCCAGTGGACAGTATACTGTGACTCAGACTCCAGCAGTGAAATCTGTTCTCCCAGGAGACACAGTCGCTCTGAGCTGTAAAGTCAGCAGCGCAGTGTACAATAACAACTACCAAGCCTGGTACCAACAGAAACCTGGAGAAGCTCCCAAACTCCTGATCTATGCTGCAAGTACCCTTCAGTCTGTGATCCCAACTCGTTTCAGTGGCAGTGGATCTGGGACTGACTTCTCTCTGACCATCAGTGGAGTCCAGGCTGAAGATGCAGGAGATTACTACTGTCAGAGTTTACACCACACCAGCAGTATACATGTGTTCACACAGTGCTACACACCCGTACAAAAACCTCCCTCAGCTGGACTGCACATCGACTGCACTGCTGCAGGTGCTGAGGGTGAAGGCAATGAAATGGGACACAGCCTGTGGAGGAGCTCAACTGCACACAAACACACTGAGCTCAATAACAACACACAGTTACATGAAGGTATGGATTCAATATCCATAAACAAACTGATTTTGTTGTGACTACAGGGTCATCTAGTAATGTAGTGATGATAGCATCTATTCTAAATGTATTCAAGAATTCCAAAACATCATTCAATTATTCAAATAATTTAAACTATGTACTCACATTTTTTATATCTGATTCTCATATGAAGATGTTCATGAATCGTGATGCCTAAACTTTTAATTAAGGATATGGAAGATGTTAAGAAATGAATGAATGCTCTGATATAAAAAGCCACAGGTCCCTTTTTCAAAGCTAAAGAAAGTGTAATTTCTGCTGTACAGGATCTGCTGTGGCTCCTCAACATTGAGCAGCGACTGAAGGGAGCCAGTGTGTGTGATTAAAGACACAGGAGAGGAATGAGTTGAATCCAGTCAGCCCTCAGTCAGGAGCTGGGATGCAGTAGTGAGGGAGAATGGAGAATGTTTTGTGAAAGAATGTTTTGCAGGTAACCTTGTGGATTGTGGAAACACAAGCATTTTCACAAATATCTTGCCTTTTGTTTTTAAGACCTTAACTCTTGATAAAAGATTGTCAGTTCCGAACTTCTCCCATTTTATTCAGTCTTTATATAGAGCCCCTGGGGGAGATCACTGAGGCATGTGGACTCCAGTACCACCAGTATGCTGATGACACCCAGCTGTATGTGCATGTCTCAGGCAATGTTGAGGAGTCCAGGGCTGGTCTGCAGTGCTGCCTGTCAAAGGTGGATACCTGGCTTAATTTAAAATGGTTGAAACTAAACCCTTCACGAACAGAGGTTTCCCTATTGGGATCGACTCTCAAGAAGCTCGAGAATAATTTTATCCCTCTGATTATTAATGTGACCACACCTATTGTAGTTCCTAAAGGTAGGAACCTGGGAGTGATTATTGATAACCACCTTTCATTTATCCCCAAATTAACAAGGTGGTTAGTTCCTCTACTTTTCTCTTGCATAATTTTAAAGTTATAAAATCATTTTTATCAGGTTCCGTTTTTCTGACACTTGTGCAAACACTGTTAAGCCCAAAGCTGGACTACTGCAACTCCCTTTATTCAGGCTCCTCTGTGGTCCAGTGTAATAGACTTCAGAGGATTGAAAACATGGCGGCTCCAGTTCTGAGGAGCTACACTCACTCCCAGTCCGTGGGAGAATGGATTTCAAGACCCTTTGTGCTGTTTCTAAAGCATTAAATGGAGTTGGACCAGCCTATCTTCAATGTTCTTCCTGTTTCGAATCAATACCAGGGATTTACATTCGAATGGTTCCCTCCATAGTTCTCCTCCTTTTTTTCTCTCCAGTTAATTTGGGAAGCCGCACCTTTCAGGCCAGAGCAGCTTATCTATGGAATTTGTTTCCAGTGGAAATTAGAACCTTTTCTAGCTTTCTTCAGTTTGGAAAGCAATTAAAAACTTGGCTTTATCAAAGAATATTTGGGTATTTTTAGCGAGCTGGAATGGTTTTAATAATGTAACACATGATTTGAAAGGGTATAATTTTGTGCAATATATTTCGATTGTACTGTTCTGTGTGTTTTAGATTATTTATGATGTACCATGTTTTTTATCACTATGTTAAATGATTTTAATGTTTTTTTTTTTGCACAGAGCTCTGATACTAATTGCAAGTGGCACTATATAAAAATGCTAAATAAATAAATAAATGCCATGAGGAGAGTTATTGTACAAGAACAGAGCAGCAGTGAAGAGCAGTCGTACACGGTGGAGCCCCTCTTCTCTCAGTGTCAGTCCAGTATTCCAGCTCTCTAAAGGGCTCCACTGACTCCACACATCACACAGCTCACTGCAAACACAGCAGCTCTGCACACTGACACTGCACTGCTCCAACCTCACAGAGGGGGGCTCTTTTAAACCTGGATTCTGTGGCTTCACACAGTGACCACGGCTCATTTTATAGCGCCTTTCACAGCCACAACCCTTCCTTTATGAACAGCACAATATTTATGAACAGATTTCAAAACAATCTAAAAGTGCCCCCAGCCCCTCCCCAGCACCCCCAGTGCAGCACTGCCCCTCACACTGACCCCCTGTCCCATACTGCACACTCTGGGGCTTCATGAAGAGCAGCAGTGATTCGGGGGCTGCAGGACACAGACATGGGGAAGAACTGGGACTGCAGAGTAACACACAGCAAGGAAATGCTGTTTGAGATTACAAATACATTAGAGAATGAGCATGTCTAGAAATGAGAAAAAAATAGATGTTCCATTTAGAAGAGTAAGAAGCTGTCAAAATGAGAACAATGAAAAGAAAAATGACAGGCCCATTACTTGTACAGCAGCAACACATGGGAAGGTATAACACTAGGGTTAGGGGTAGGGCACTACATACACTTTAATTCTCAATAGGATTGAAATAATGACACAAACACAAACATTATTGTCAGTTTAGACAGACACACAGATTAGACAGCAGTGATATACTGAGAGCTTTGACTGGGGTAAAAATAGAAGAAAACAGTAAAAGTGGCCCAACCCTATGAAGCCACACTGGTGCTCACGGCTCAGATCTCATCTAACTGCCTGGGACAGGATTTGTATAAAGGAAGGTGCTTTGCATACCTGTAGGGAAATAAGTGTCACACATGCTTTCATTTTTGAATTTTTGTTTGTAAAAACAGCGAGTTAGAGATCACCTACATTTCCTTTCCTTTTTTTTAAACAACTTCAGTGGTTTCAATATATCCACACGCTAAATCATAGAGTTAGCGCTGAACACGGCATTCTTTATATTCAGTGGCCAAGAGTTGCGTCTCACAGTGAAGATCTTATCTGAAGCAGCAGAGAGGAGCAGCAACTGGTTGTGGTTGAGACGGAAAGATTACACCGTGTAACAATTTTATTTATTTTTTTTTGGTTCCTGGGTAGTAAGTGTTATTTCCTAATTGCTTATGCCTCAAAAGTATAGAAAATGGCTATTATTCCCCACAAACTTTGCTTTTGTGACCAGGACAGTGATATTTTGAAATGTACCTATTTCCAATGAGAAAATGGGCACATTTGTGTCTTTTCATTCACATAAAGTTAGAAAAAAACAACATATGAATCCAAATTAACATGTATTTATACTAAAGTAATACAAAAATGACTACAAAAGATTTAGAAGTGAGTAGTTTTTCGAGATTTACGATTATACTGTAAATCACTTTCACGAATCAGCCCCAAAATGTAGTCTCCAATCATGTTCTGGTTATACTGTCCTTGGTAGTGGCGTTCAAAGTCCAGTATATCCTGGTGGAAGTGCTCGCCTTGCTCCTCCGAGTACGCTCCCATGTTCTCCTTGAATTTATCAAGATGAGCATCAAGGATATGGACTTTGAGGGACATCCTACAGCCCATTGTGCCGTAGTTCTTCACCAGAGTCTCAACCAGCTCCACATAGTTTTCGGCCTTGTGATTGCCCAGAAAGCCCCGAACCACTGTGACAAAGCTGTTCCAAGCCGCTTTGTCCTTACTAGTGAGCTTCTTGGGGAATTCATTGCACTCCAGGATCTTCTTTATCTGTGGTCCAACGAAGACACCGGCTTTGACCTTTGCCTCAGACAGCTTAGGGAAGAAGTCTTGAAGGTACTTGAAGGCTGCCGACTCCTTATCTAGAGCTCTGACAAATTGTTTCATAAGGCCCAATTTGATGTGCAGTGGTGGCATCAGCACCTTCCGGGGGTCCCAGCCGTACTCATCATACTTCAAGGCGTCCAGCAAGGTCTTGATGCTGTTGTAATCCTCTTTGAGGTGCACCGAGTGAGCCAGGGGAAGAGACGGGTACTTGTTACCATTATGGAGCCCAGTGCCTCCCACCAGTGGCTCCCACTTGACGTTGTTCCTCCCCACAGAGAACTCGGTCCGATGTGGGCAGTCCTGCCTGTGGTAGTGCGCCTTGGTGTCCCTGCTGTCCCAAAGGCAAAGATAACAGGGAAACTTGGTAAAACCGCCTTGGAGACTGTGATGGGTGCCAGCTCGCCCCTATAATTTGTGTTTTGTTGTTGTTGTTACTTTTACAGGGAGGAATTTAACCCCCTCCCTGCCAATCCAGAACAAACCAAGAATCACAAAAACATATTGAAAACAGTAAAAATAACAACAACAACAAAACACAAATTATAGGGGCGAGCTGGCACCCCATCACATTGACCCATCAGGAATGCCACCATTTTGAAGTCTCCTATGACCTTGATGCCATCTCAGAAAAATGCAGATATGTATCCACTTAGGCAGCTGGGACTAAACTGAACTGGTGGGCTTAAGGCTCCTGTATTTATACTACTATTTATATTACTGGAAATTTCTAGAAAGTTCTAGAAGTTACTCCAAGTTTACTGAGCACTGAATCTATCTGGAATGTTCTGGAAAATAGGTAAATTTCAAAATATGACTGTCCTGGTCACAAAAGCAAAGTTTGTGGGGAATAATAGCCATTTTCTATACTTTTGAGGCATAAGCAATTAGGAAATAACACTTACTACCCAGGAACAAAAAAAAATAAATAAATAATTGTTACACGGTGTAATCAGTCTCACTGGCAGTCTGAGTGGAGGCGCGACTGTATTTTAAGACACAGTTCTAATTTTAGTGCTGGGGTTGCTGTTTTATTTTCTCCAGGATTTGGGCGGAGATTTTATATATTGAGATTATTCAAGGTCGACTTTTAAAAGTACAGATAAAACACGCTGGTATTTTTTTAATTGATTTTATTAATATTTATGCACCAAATGTTGGGGAGGAGAATATTCTATTTTTTAAAAAGCTCAGTCAGGTACTCAGGGGTTGCAGTACGGATAATTCGAATAGACTGCTAAATGAATATATAGCGAAATAAATAAATACATTCACAGACATTTATTTATTCGTTCATTTATTTCTATATTTATTTATTTAAATATTTATTGACAGAAGTAGTTTTGCACAGTGAAATGTAAAACAAAACAGAAAAGCATAGAAATCTAAAAAGCAGAAAAATAGGTTTGCGTAAATTGTGACATAAATACATATTAAAATAAATGAATGCATAAATACATGTCTGTGCGTTTATTTCTTCATTTATTTATTTTTATTTTGACGCAGAGTATCCTCCATACAAAGGGAGCAGCCATACAATATTAAGTTTGCAATGTACCACATACACCGCTCACAGTTCAAGACAAAATGCACCACTGCATTTAAAAACAAAGTACAATTGAATCAAATATACTATATATAAAAAAGGAACAACACACAACAGGAAATGTACCATGCTGTGCAGACTGTGCCTTTAACGCCCCCTGCTGGCCTTGTTAATGATGACTGCTGATGATGAGGGTGACGCTGCCATTGTTTTACCTTACGCTGTACACGATGACGTGTCGTCCGTTACCATGGCAGCTGAGGGGGAAACACACTTTCCAGCTTGGTTGCACTGCTTTCGACTCCAAGAGAAAATCTCACAGCAAGGAGCTCTAGAATCTCACATGGAGTGTTTTCCTTATGTGGAGACAGCGGTCACGTGGTGTAAGCACAGCTGGGCGACTTTCAAATGTGAAATACAATTGGAACATCCTTACTCATAATTGTGTAAGACCCCCTGTTCTCTGTGTGTTTGTTTTAGAGTGAGATAGAGTGGCACCACCTGCGAATTAAAATAAAAGGTGTGCTCTCTCTCTCTCTCTGCTCGCGAGTAAGCATATTTCTCCTGTCAGCAGTTTCTGGCCCAGGAAGCACTGACCTGGTCCAGGTGTGGCAGCTTGCGTGGTCACCAGGCGAAGGACAGCAACAGTTGGGTCCTGGCGGCATGTTTGAGGTGATGCAATGCGATGACCACTTTAGAGGCTGGGGACCACTGCTGTCCATAATGTAATAACACAGTAATAAGACAATTGAAATAGGCATCAGTTACCTCCCCAGTCAGCCCAGTTCTCTCATTGTTAACACAAGGCTCCTCACACCCAGTCATCTAAACACTACAGTGTGGTCTGTGTCTGGAAGAAGGAGCTGCTCACAGTAATGCATGCTGGGAAACACTGACTCTAATATCTCCACACTTGGAATTCATTTCCCCTTGATTCCACCCCTGGCAGTGAGGGATAGAAACAGATCCTTTACTTATCATGAAACTCCTTTAGGATTTGACTTCATTTTATACAAAGTAAATCAAACCATCAGACACAATCCTACCAGACACACAACACAGACTGCAAATATTTACACTGACCAAAAGAGAAAGCCAGAACAGCCCTCCTTTTTATAATGTAATAACACAGTAATAAGACATTACAGCAGAACCCCAGACTGACAGGAATCCCAGTGCCATTATGTTTCTCCTGCCATTCTGACCCTTCCCATCCCAAAGGTGCCAGTGGGGCAGTAGTGCTGCCCTCAGTGCCAGTGAGAGCTCTTCAGTAACACTAGAAGGAACAGTTTGGACTCCAGACACAGTGTCTTCTACTGTTCCTGAAGGCTTTCTGATGGAGTGTTTGACATTGTGGATGAACTACCTACAGCATCGCAAGAGCCACTCAACACAGAACCAAACAAGGACTGGCAATCTCTACTACAGCAGGCTTAGTGTCTTCTAGTGTTACTGAAGCCAGTGAGAACTTCACTGCACTTCAATCATGACGGTGCTGCTGTTTAATAAGCAATACTGCTGCATTACACTTTAATGAGTGCATTAAGGACTGTGCTAATCAGGTTCCAATGCTACTCTTAATAGCTGGGCTCTATTGTATAGTCCTACTGTACTGGGAGTGTTAATGCCAGGGCAGTTACTAATCTTGCTCTGTCTGAGCACACAGTGCAAGTACTGCTTTAAAAACACACTCCACACTTGACTCCATTCCAGCTGTGTTGAGTGGAATAAGGGCTCGGCTGATTGGCTCTCCACATATGCTCCTATTAAAGCTGTTCTTTGTCTAGTCCTGCTGTCCTGGGAGTGTTCGTGCTAAACTGCTAATCTTGCTCTGTCAGAACACATAGCACCAAGCCTGTGTTTACACCACTGCTTGGCTACAAGTGGCTGCTGTGCCAAGGAAGACAATTTGCATAGAAAAGACACTTTGCATTGGCAGCACATGCTTCAGTGCTCTGGGAGTGTTTATAGCCCTGTGAGTTTAACACTTCATGATTGAGAGCTGCCCTTCATGGCAACAGAATCCACAACAACAATGACTTTTATCAGCATCTTCATCTGGGCACTTGTCATCTGCACTCCACTATTTGTGGGACAATTCTTAATATATAAGTATTAGAAGTAAAACAGGCAAACTGAATGAAATCAAATGAAAAAGTCTTGAAATATAATCTGCTTTCATCATTTATTTCAATCATTTACTATAAATGTTAATATTATTATTTATTATTTTCAGAATCCAGTGGACAGTATACTGTGACTCAGACTCCATCAGTGAAATCTGTTCTCCCAGGAGACACAGTCGCTCTGAGCTGTAAAATCAGCAGCGCAGTGCATGGTAACAGCTACCTACACTGGTACCAACAGAAATCTGGAGAAGCTCCCAAACTCCTGATCTATGAAGCAAGTAAACTTCAGTCTGGGATTCCAACTCGTTTCAGGGGCAGTGGATCTGGGACTGACTTCACTCTGACCATCACTGTGTCACGTTTTCACTTTTCACGTTCTCTTTTATTATATTTTTTGCTCTGCACACACTCTTAACTCAGGGGAGACGTTAAGGAGGACAGAGATGTTTAAAACTCCTAGTGGTTTATGTTCGAGCACTGGACGAGCGGTGTGTCCTTAAAACCTTTTTATTTAATCAAGAAAATCACTCAGACTCATTTATTCAAAGTTTTACGAATCAGAGCAACATCAGCGCTCCTTCGTTTTATTAAAATGCCTTTAATATTGGTTTAGTAGTTTGCACATACTACCAAAACCCGAAAACATGTAACAATAATTAGCAATCCTAAGTTTATTACAAGCTTCAGCATTTAATACTTCAATAACATAATACAATTATATGTATTCAGTGCAGCCCTCAGGCTGGTTAAGCACAAAGCCTACAAGCACCCACTGCTATATTTTAGCACATTCAATATAACACTCTCAATTCTAAAACATAGTTTTAAAACCTCATAGCAATATAACCAATAAATGCGAGATACAATAATACCATTAATATGCTTACCTCCTATTATAAGGAAGAGTAGCGTGAACAAAAGAGAAGGACTGTTCTGTAGAGATCTGCAAAGGATGGACCACATAGCTCTGCCAAGCTTGATTGTGGTGGTCTCAGTGTGATCGGCCCAGGGTTTTTATACAATTTACGTCCCATTGAAAGCAATGGGAAGCCCCAATTAGATCCAGTCATCAATCTATATGGACACTCCTTATCTCTTGGCAAACAGTAATCTCTAAAGAAGTTAACCAACTCCTCAGACTCAATTAAAGTCATATGCCAACAAATCAACACTAGCCCATGTTCTCATCCACTCATTCTTGGCCCCCCTCCTTCATCTGAAAAGTTAGGTGAAGCAGAGTTCACAAAATCCCTGCAACCTTGATTCACTACTTAATATGGGTGCATTATAAAAAGGAGTGGTGTTTTAAATATATGCAACACCAATATAAGAAAAGTGGTGTTTTTTGAATATATGCAACACCAATAATTATATCATAATATAGCAGTTATAGTTATAATGATTATAATTGATTACATGAACTTGGCTTTCAAAAATATATTCCCTCATGTCATCTCACTCTCAAATTAATTTCATTCTTTCCTTACAGGTGTGTGTTTAGCAGGTATTATAGGGAACTTCCATCTTATATCTTTTTAATGTAGAGTTTTCTCCTTATGGAAAACCTAAATCTTTTACTGAGCTGTAAAGCTGTAATGTTTTTCTCCTATGGGCCCCTGGTAGCTTGAACTTAATTTACATCCAGATGACCCTGTATTTTTCAGCTATACACATACTGGCTAAAACCAGCTTGCTGGAGACACCTCTTTTCTTGCCAAGTTTAATAGTGATTAATGTTCCCTAGAACTTTCCTTACACCTGTATCTTACGTGCTTGTTCCACCCGGCAACTAACTATCTTAATATATTTTGGAATTAGACCATTTCTATTCTGTCCTTCCTTCTTCTAAATTGAAAAATACTTCTAGCCTTGACACCGTAAATTCCTGATAAGAGAATCCCCGCTTCTCTTGCCAATGAAGACCTCTTGGCCTCAAGCACTGATCCCTCCAAGGGCAGGCTTGTAGAAAGTTCGATAAAGCAGGTTACACAGAGTTTACTTTTCCAAAGCCTATCTTTTGCTTATAAAGTTATTCTTCAATATTTTTTCAATCTTTTTATTTTGTATTTTAAACACAACATCTTTTTATGCTGCGTCTTTTAACTTCAGAGTCAAACTAGTACATTACTTCTTATAGTGTATGGCTGCTAACCTTATTACTTTCTGCTAGCAGCAGTATATCCGCAATATTACAATAGGATTTTATTCAATTTTTCTGCTCTCTATTTGTGGTGTATCTTCTGACAATGCTTATTTTTCTTAAGTTATAGTCTGCTTTTACTCTAGGTTGTTCTTACTCACCTACTTATTTTAAAACTGAATTACAAGCAGAAACCTACTCAAAGCGAGGTCTTTTAATCCTTTTCTGTTTTTCTCTTTCCCTTAAGAATACTCCTAACTCCTTTTCCCTTTATATTCAGAAGTTATAATTCTTGAGTGTAAGCACACAGTAATTCTTTTCATTGAATTAGGACACAGTTTTTAACTATGCTCATCTTGATAGAAAACAGCTTCAGGTATGCTATCATATTAAGCAAAGTGAATCATATGATCTTATACATAAAAATTGTTCATAGTATTTCATACTAACAATAATTATCACTACCTATGATTATATGTTACCACAACAATCTATACCATTTAAAACAAGCATATTAACATACATCTATTAGTACAGCATTATTCTGTAGTCAAGCTGAAAAGTCTTAACAGAGATTTCAGCACTAAATTCTGGGAATCATGCCAATTTTAATAAGAGACTGCTCAAGGCGGGCCAGTGTATCAAGTTGTACCAGAATCTGTTATACGGTCTTACAGAGAGAGCACTTTACAGTATTTGTTACAGACTAAAGATTATTCAAACATTACAAATGGTTACAGCACATATCATCTCATTAATACATTTCATTTTTAAATCATCCAGTCCATGTCCAATGTTTCAGCTCGTTCCCAGCAGGACTCCACTTCTGTCTTGGGTTCAGCTCGGGTCGGCTCTGCAAACACCACAATACCTATTTTGCTCTACATTATTAGTGGGCAGACTTAATACAACTGAATCTGAATCAATCGAGGAGCCGTGAACTCTAGCCACTGAAATTCTCCATGCAAAGGAATCCAATTTCTTACTACACATAATAACTGGTTCGAGGTCACCCGTGACAACTGGAGTCCAGGCTGAAGATGCAGGAGATTACTATTGTCAGAGTTTCCACTACACCAGCAGTAGAGCTGTGTTCACACAGTGCTACACACCCGTACAAAAACCTCCCTCAGCAGGACTCCACAGTGACTGCACTGCTGCAGCTGGGACCTACTGCAGGTGCTGAGGGTGAAGGCAATGAAACGGGACACGGCCTGTGGAGGAGCTCAACTGCACACAAACACACTGAGCTCAATAACAAGGGTTCAAAATAAAAGACAAGATCAATCTGGTAAATATCTTGATTATTCTTGTATTCTAATACATTGCAGAGGCTGAATGGCTGTCATTGGATTTATATTTACTAATTTAGTTTAAAATAAAAATGAAAATATAATTCTTGATTTATGTCTAGTAAGGAAAAGATAAAGGTGAGCATTGTTAATTTTCTGATAATTAAATACAAACTGAAAATAAACTAAATCAGACACTTTACTCCTCTTAAAGGAAATAAATAAATATATACATGCATTCATACATACATACATAGCATATTACAATCCAACATATTTCTATTGCGTTACAAGTTTTAAAGCAATCTATGGTTTAAAACACATATTAACATATTTCAATATTAATATACAAGATTTTTTTTTACATGTATTCAAAGCAATTTAATATCGTCTGTTGTTTGAAGTTTTGGTCTCTGTTTTTAAATGAATGTATAATGTTTGAAATATCACAATGGTGAATTAACCAGTTTTGTTTTCCTGCTATAAAGTGTAGCATTGACAGGAACACACCCAGATGTTTAGCTGTGGAAGCTGCTATATGTGCAAGGACTTGGCACTATCAGTGTGAAGCTCTGTGTGGAATGCATGCTTTCACAGGCTGATACAACCAATGCATCACATTGAAAGAGGAAGAAACCATTCTGACTTCATTGTCAACCATACAGGACATTGTCAGTCAACGAGTAGACTGGGGTAACAGAGTGATATACTGTAAGCAAGGAGCTAGTCAAGTCTTGTGAGGCTTTTGTCTGCTCCTTGTCTGGTAAAGCAGGAGATGATGTTGAATGGGGTTACAGATTGATCTGCAGCAGAAAATGATGCATGCAGCTCTCCGACATCCCCTGCCTGCGCGCACTGCTGTGTTTTGTGTTGTGTGTTGTTTTCAGAGAGGTCGTTGTTTATATTTGTATTTATTTGTAATGATTGCAATGTTAAATCAATCATTTTTCACAGGTATTTATTGCACCGCGCACTTTAGTGTGCTTCTGGTGCTGAACGTTTCCTGCTGTGTATTAATCTGCTGCTAACATTCCATTTCTTTTTATCTGCAATAAAAAAAGATTCTTTTTTAATTGGAAGAGGCCGTGTTTCTGATCCCATCCTTGATTTGCTTTCAGAATAAAATAACCTGTAACTGTTTTATTTGTCCAGTGTCTTACACACTAATCTGGAGTAGACCGACTCCAAATGTGATTATGTATTTCAATTCTGCGTAAGCCCTGCCTAGCGGGTGTTACAGTTACATAAAAGGACTCTATAGAGTCCTAATGCAAAAAGAAAGAGCAAAAAGCAAGTTGGGAAAGGGGAGGAGGGTGTCAGTAAATATCCAGAGTGCTCTGAGCTTTAAACACAAAACACACAGCTGATAGGAAAGAGGAAACACTCTCTGAGCCTCCAGCTCAATACAGCAAATCATGGAATAAAGAGATTCAGTGACAGCTAACACAGGAGCTGCTCTGTGTTCAAGTGAATAAAGTGCACTCATTAATGTGACCTCGGAGAGACACACTGCATATATTAATACTGACCACACGAGGGAGCCAGAGCACCACTGCTGTCATTAATGTAATATTATTATTTATTTATTTCTTAGCAGACACCCTTATCCAGGGTGACTTACAATTCTTATAAGATATTTTATAAGTTTATTTTACATACAATTACCCATTCATACAGTTGGGTTTTCACTGCAGCAATCTAGGTAAAGTACCTTGCTCAAAGGTACAGCAGCTGTATCCCCCCACTTGGGATTGAACCCACAACCCTCCGGTCAAGAGTCCAGAGCCCTAACCACTACTCCACACTATAACAGTACAGTAACATGACAATGGAAATAGGCAGCAGTTACCTCCCCAGTCAGCCCAGTTCTCCCATTGTTAACACAAGGCTCCTCACACCCAGTCATCTAAACACTACAGTGTGGTCTGTGTCTGGAGGAAGGAGCTGCTCACAGTGATGCATTCTGGGAAACACTGACTCTAATATCTCAACATCTGCAACTTCCACCCCTGCCAGTGAATATTAAAGAATGTTAAAATGTCCCTTCAGCAGACCAGCATTTTAAAAACAATGATTATCCCCTTGCACTGACTGCACTACACTCTGTGACCACAAGAGGGAGAGAGTAATTCCACATCCCAGCAGCACGGACTGCACCACACTCTGTGACCACAAGAGGGAGAGAGTAATTCCACATCACAGCAGCATGCTGCTCATGTTGTTCAGCAGGATTCCTGCTTCTTTTCTCAGTGAATAATAATTCATTCCACTCCAGATGTTCGCATCAGTAATCAGTTTCCCTGGTGCTCTAGTGGTTAGGATTTATACCTTGTTTCCACTGCCGTCCGGGCTTTTATTATTATTATTATTTATTTTTTAGCAGACGCCCTTATCCAGGGCAACTTACAATTGTTACAAGACACCACATTATTTTTTTTTTACATACAATTACATTTATTTTTTTACACATTATTTTTATATACAATTACCCATTTATACAGTTGGGTTTTTACTGGAGAAATCTAGGTAAAGTACCTTGCTCAAGGGTACAGCAGCAGTGTCCCCCAACTGGGATTGAACCCACGACCCTCCGGTCAAGAGTCCAGACCCCTAACCACTACTCCACACTGCTGCCCCACACTGCTAGGGCTGGCTGGGCCAACAAAATTGTGTTTCTATGTTTTTATCAAACGTGGTCAAGTCCGGAGGTTCTATAGAGTGGCACTAGCAAGGAACGACAAGCTTCTACAAAATGTGACGTGCAGCTTTTATATACGAGAAAGAAAAAGCTACTGGTTAGCAAAAGCATTACATGGCATTTTTTTAATTATACTATGTTCCTTCTAGGGATGTAATGGGTTAAACGCTCAATCGATAAACACATTCATACCGTTTATACTTGAATGGTAACGTATACTAATTTAAAAGTAAATATCCAAACTCGCCTGTAATTTATTTGGCAATATAAACACCGGTCTGCAGCGCGGCGCGCAAGGGGGCTTCAAAAAAGAAAAAGTGACCTGCATCTCAGCATGCTGTGTGCCTGCAGAACTGCTGACTGTAAATCAGCTGCGAACAAGACTGACACGGGAACACGTCAGCGTGTTAAAATCGTGACGTCATTGTTTTATTGTCATGCTATATGTATCCATAGTCCTAAAATAAACATCGCCCGAACAGGGGCTTGAACCCTGGACCCTCAGATTAAAAGTCTGATGATCTACCGACTGAGCTATCCGGGCTCTTTCACAGCTGCTGCGCTTTCTTAACACAAGAGCATTCAGTAAGTTAAATCCAACCCGAGAGGACATTTTACAGGAACATGAAAATCAATTGAATGACGCTGTAACAGAGGGAAAAAATATCCTGGTTCATCTGAAGGACGATGTTCCTGTTCTTCTGTAAACAGATATTTGGAAAGCACACAGAGCCGCTTCTCTGGATCATGTGTTGAATCGCTAGTCGGCACCTCCCATACAGGGTCCTCATTGCAGGGATGCTCGTCAATTCAGCTTTTATTTGAAACGGTTTCAATGTGTTTATTATCGTTGGAGCTGTTCTATGTAACAGGTGCTGAACCACACTGTCCAGGGACAGGCTTCCTGCGAGACATTGTTTCAAACGCAGGCACATTTACATATTTAGGCTCTTAAGAACAGGTTAGACGGCTTGTAGCCTATGGAGGATATTCTAAGCCAAAATTATAAATAAATAAATAAATAAATAAATAAATAAATAGCTGGTAGTTGGTACCCAGTAAACATGTATGAAATGGGTCAATACTGGACCAATATTGGCAAACCTTTTCATCAGTAATGGTGCAATGCTGACAGGCCAATTTGACTATATTGGCCCAATTACGTGCCAGAATTGGATCGTTATCGTTTGCACATGGGACTTCTAGTCGAAATATTTAATGACTTGGCTGTCTCAAGTTAGTTTGTATTGTTAATGTAACACCTCGTTGTTGCCCAGTCATTGTATCATATGAAGTAGAGCTTGCCAGTTGGGGGCGATGGTCTGCCAATAAAAGATAAGGCTATATTTGCAAGGATCATTTCTAGAGTGAAACTGTTTTGAAGGGATTGGTCTCGGTATCCACCAGGAGGAGTGGGAGTGTTTTCTTCTCAGCACCGAGCTGACAATAAGTTCAGTTGTTTAAATCATTAAGCAAATTTCAAATGGATCACTGCTAATGTTAAAACAATTTAAGAACACTTTAAATAGTAATGTGATTTGCACTACGCAGGACTAGATTGAGCTTAAATAAAGACATTACATCTGAAAATAACTTGTGCTTACCCCCACTTACAAGGAAACTGTCAAACTTTGTATTCGTCCTCATAACGTGTTAGAAAATGTAAACAGCAGTTGGAGAATGCCGATGTCGATCATCCTAGCATGTTAAACGAGGGCATTTCTCATGTAAGCTGCGTCTAGTAATAGATGGTTTATACTGTTCTCAATGGTCCGCATCCCAGCCTGAGACCACGATCCAGTGGTCGACGGAGATGTTTTTCAAAGTAATATGTTATTTGGAATATTAAAACAATCAAGTTAAATAACACATGTTTGGACACAAAATATTTTTCAGTGACGTTAACAAGTAGTCTGTTTACAACAAAATGCAATCTGTGTTAGGAACACTATTTTAGTCGGATTTAAAATGGAAATTAAAATGGTATTGAGTGCTGAGAAGAGTGTGGTATCAGCTGTTGATTTCCTTGAAACAATCTTTTATAGTAAAATGAACACATTTATTCCTTTTAAAAATAAGTAAAATTGAACTGTCAGAAGTGGGATTTGAACCCACATCTCCACTCGGAGACCGGAACACACAATTCTTTGGAAAGACAGAGTTCTTGTAGATGCCTGTAGATGCCAGGCATTCTGGTTCAGATCTGAAATTCTGTGTCATACAAAAAATCATTTCAAGATCGCGGTGGTGGTGATCTCGATCAAAAACTATTACAATGTGAATCAAAAAGGATCTTCTATCTCCATAAATAAATTATAGCGCTTTGAGATGATATATGTTACTAGCGGATTGTTTAGAAATGTACTTAATTATATTAAAGCTGTTCTAAAAAAGAATGTTATCTCGAAAATGGAGTCTTGTCAAGCCGAAATAGCGTTAGACTGAAAATCTAAAGGTCCCTGGTTTGATCCCAGGTTTCGGCAAACAGCAAGAATTTTTTTGTTTTGTATTATTTTGAACTACAAAACAGAGCACATTTTTTTCTTCAGTGTAATTGGAAGAAATAACAACGTATCAGAGTGCCATTTTCTAATGTGATTAATAAATGCAAAAAGCATCGTCCCTGGGTGGACCTGAACCACCAACCTTTCGGTTAACAGCCGAAAGCGCTAACCGATTGCGCCACAGAGACCAACCTGTCAAACTACAAAAACTTACTTGCTTCAGCATTCTAGCACAAGCAAGGACTTTGTAAAGAATTGTGTGTGTTGGTTTCCGAATGGAGGCGTGGGTTCAAATCCCACTCTGACAGTTGACTTTTACTTATTTTTAAAATGAATAAATGTTTTCATTTTATTATAAAAGATTTTCAAGGAAATCAACAGCTGATACCAAACTCTTGTCAGCACTCAATACCATTTTAATTTCTGCCTCGTCAAACAAGCTCGAGCCACAGCACACAGTGCTGCTGCATTGGGACATAGGTGGATTTTAAAGCGACTGAATCAACGAGCTAAGACTACTTTTTGAAGAAATTGAAAACATACCTCTAGTCGAAATATTTGCTATTTAGTTAATCCATTTATTTTTTGAATTTGCAAATGGCAGACTACATTGCCAAAAATCTGACAATCTGAATTGCTCATATCAAGCTGCGATGTAGCCTATGAGAATCGCTGACACATTTCGAGGGGAATTAGCTAAAATGGTAGAGCGCTCGCTTAGCATGCAAGAAGTAACGGGATCGATGCCCGCATTCTCCAAATAGTTTTAATGTATCTCCGTATTTAGTCCCAACGCATTATGGAGATAAATACAGTGTGACAATTCTTTGTAACAGACACGCCCGCCCTACATGTGTATTTTAAAGCACAGTCTCCTAATTTGTAATATTCCCCAGACTGAAAAACTGCAGTGCGCCGTCCATCGTATGTCTTCCGAGAAGCACAAAGGGAGATTATTTATTTATTTATTTATTTATTTATTTATTTATTTATTAGCAATTAAAGTTTGTGTTAATTGAGAATAAAAATAAATGGCTTGAAGTTTGCTTTCATTTGTAACGTGTTTATAATGAAATATCGGTTCTTGTGTTTTTACCAATCATTGTACTGTATACTAGCTACTGTTGCATGTCCATGATTTTGTTCCTCAGCTTCCCATATGGTCTAGCGGTTAGGATTCCTGGTTTTCACCCAGGCGGCCCGGGTTCGACTCCCGGTATGGGAACGTTCTTGTTATTGTCATTTTGTTACAGAACTGTGGTCATGTGTAATGTGTCTTCAATATGATAATAAAGCTACAGTTACTCGAAATATATATATTATATATATACAGAATGATGCAAATGTATTTGACTCTATTCACATTCCCATCGCGTGGAACCATCGCAGTTTGTTTTTAAATTATATTAATCCCTGGTCAAGACAAAGTCTCTCTGGGGTGGGACGATCATTAGAATGCGGATGTAAGGTCTCCGGTCCCATCATAGAAGCAATATAGTTTATTCACAAATAAACACCTACACATTTATTTATGTTTCTTTTTTTGGGTAAATTAACACATTATTGTATTCTGTCATGTCATGCTGTGCACTCTAGGATTGCATAACAAGCATGCACTACGACAGGACTTTGTGGCGCAACGGTAGCGCGTCTGACTCCAGATCAGAAGGTTGCGTGTTCAAATCACGTCGAGGTCAAAGACGTCTTTATTTCTATTCCACTATATTTCATTTTTTAACGTGCCTGGATTTGAATGTCTCCGGACATTTATTTATACAATTTATTGATTATATAGCGACAAACAAATTTCAATCAAGTTCCAGTCTCTCTGCCATTATCTTGCGCTGCTTTGTTTGGTCAGGTAAAAAGGGCGTGACCAGAGCGGTATGGGCAATCCCGTTAGGTAGTTTGCATGTCAATCTCTCCTTCTTTTCTATTTATACACCCAGCACTGCTTCAGCCCTTCGTCTGTGTTTGTTTTTGGTCTGTGTTTGTTTTTTTGTTGTTCGCTCCTTTCACTACAGGTCATTTCTCTGCTCAGCGCTGGTAGACAGTATCAGCTATTTTCCTACCTGCTCAGGTGATTCTTTTCATCATTCAGCTTTTGTATTTTTCTGCAGGAGCTCCATCGTTAGTCTTTTCTGCTCCCTCCAGTCTCCAGCGCAGCTACAGCGCCGTTCAAAGCGCAGCGTCATTCTCAACTTGGTCTGCGTTTTCATCAGAAAGACTGTTCCGACGTCACCGCTGCACTGCAACTCTTTCACAAAGGCGCCTCACAGACCATGGTTACCATGGCAACGCCTCATCGAGTGACTACTGGGAGTGGTAGGTTCCCATGGCGACCAGGCAGCTTTAACAGGCAATGCGAGCCTGTGCCTCACTACTGCAATCTTCTGGCTCCTGCTGCTGCGCTTTTGCAACATGAGAGCTTCAACTCGCCGAATTATGACATCTAAATACTGCAGGCTCCTCTTCTAGACCTACGTTAACTTACTTATATCATCACTAACTGTTCTAAAGCAAACATTTTATCCATAGACAAGGATTTTAATCGCAATAACCAAATATATGCTACCCTGCTTCACTGAAGCCAATAGTTTCAATTCCAATCGCACCCTCGAGATGGCAGCATAACACCACAAACTACATAATTTAAACTGATTTGCTATCGCTGCGAATCTCGCACACTCCAAACTTTCTATCAATTCCTGCAGTTCGTTGTCTTTCTGAGGGATTCTCAGTCCCGTCCTGCCTCAACCTCTTTTGCTTCATATATTAACTTGATTATTTCAAATCAAAACCCCTCCCTTCGAGGATCTGGTCATGAAGCCATGCTTATCAGCTTTCTGAGATTTTAAGAATCCACTGTCACATTCCTGCAACCTTCTTGCTCCCGGATTTGCACTTCCTCATTTGCCCCCAACTTCATCAAGGCACTTAATACAACTTTCAAAGTCCATTTCATTCAATTTGAGCTTCCAGGCACATACGGAAACTATGTCCTACGATTATCAACATTTCAGTCAAGCGTCCTCCAACACCGCAACAGACAATACACTCTTAGACTGCTCCTGATCAAATCAATAGGTTTTGCAGCAGCCTCCGAGCAACACATTCTCATCCTCTCAGGTTCTGCAGAGGCCTCAGATCTACGCATTCTTCATCTCTGCCCAAAGGCAGACCCATCTCCGACATCATCTTAAACGCCTTAACTCTCAAATACCAATTTCCACTGCATTCAGCAGCTCTCTGCTCTCTACAGCAGGCCACTGCACACTACTGACAGCATTCCATCGTTTCTCTGTTTCCGTCTGTCCTAAACGGAGGGGGTTCTCTGTTTTCATCCCTCCTAAACGGACCCGAGACACTTTTCCTAAGCTCTCCACGCTGCCCAGCTAACAGCTTAGCTGCCTGAGGATGCCGCACTGAGTTGCGAAGGATCTGTCCTTTTGTCCTGTTGGTCCCCTTCCTGTCTCTTGTTCCACTAAATGGCCAGCAGCCAGAGGATGCTGCCTGACCCGTCGGGAGCGAGTGTCAGATTGTTGTATGTTATGTGTTTAAACTTTGATCTTTCTCTCTCACTTTTACGTCACCCCTCTCAAGCCCTCGTAGGCAACCAGTGAAATGTGAGGTGATGTGAATAGAGGCAAATACATTGCATCATTCTTTATATATATATATATATATATATATATATATATATACATATATATATATATATATATATATATATACATATATATATATAATTTCAAGTAACTGTAGGTTTATCATCATAAAGAAAACACACTAAACATGACCACAGTTCTGTAACAAAATGACAATAACAAAGACGTTCCCATACCGGGAGTCGAACCCGGGCCGCCTGGGTGAAAACCAGTAAAAAACCACTAATTCATTACAAACACGTTACAAATTAAAGCAAACTTCAAGCCATTTATATTTATTCTCAATTAACACAAACTCTTCAATTGCTAAAAAATATAAAAAAATCTCCCTTTGTGCTTCTCGGAAGGCATACGATGGAGGGCGCACTGCAGTTTTTCAGTCTGCGGGAATATTACAAATTAGCAGACTGCTTTAAAATACACATGTAGGGCGGGCGACACTGTTACAAAGAATTGTCACACTGTATGTATCTCCATAATGCGTTGGGACTAAATACGCAGATATATTAAAACTATTTGGAGAATGCGGGCATCGATCCCGCTACTTCTCGCATGCTAAGCGAGCGCTCTACCATTTGAGCTAATTCCCCTCGAATTATGCCAGTGATTCTCATAGGCTACATTGCAGCTTGATATGAGCAATTCAGATTGTCAGATTTTTGGCAATAGTCTACCATTTGCAAATTCAAAAAATAAATGGATTAACTAAATAGCAAATATTTCGACTAGAGGTATGTTTTCAATTTCTTCAAAAAGTAGTCTTAGCTCGTTGATTCAGTCGCTTTAAAATCCACCTCTGTCCCGATGCAGCAGCACTGTGTGCTGTGGCTCGAGCTTGTTTGACGAGGCAGAAATTAAAATGGTATTGAGTGCTGACAAGAGTTTGGTATCAGCTGTTGATTTCCTTGAAAATCTTTTATAATAAAATGAACACATTTATTCATTTTAAAAATAAGTAAAAGTCAACTGTCAGAAGTGGGATTTGAACCCAAGCCTCCATTCGGAAACCAACACACACAATTCTTTACAAAGTCCTTGCTTGTGCTAGAATGCTGAAGCAAGTTAGTTTTTGTAGTTTGACAGGTTGGTCTCTGTGGCGCAATCGGTTAGCGCTCTCGGCTGTTAACCGAAAGGTTGGTGGTTCAGGTCCACCCAGGGACGATGCTTTTTGCATTTCTTAATCACATTAGAAAATGGCACTCTGATACGTTGTTATTTCTTCCAATTACACTGAAGAAAAAAAGTGCTCTGTTTTTTAGTTCAAAATAATACAAAACAAAAAAATTCTTGCTGTTTGCCAAAACCTGGGATCAAACCAGGGACCTTTAGATTTTCAGTCTAACGCTATTTCGGCTTGACAAGACTCCATTTTCGAGATAACATTCTTTTTTAGAACAGCTTTAATATAATTAAGTACATTTCTAAACAATCCGCTAGTAACATATATCATCTCAAAGCGCTGTAATTTATTCATGGAGATAGAAGATCCTTTTTGATTCACATTGTAATAGTTTTTGATCGAGATCACCACCACCGCGATCTTGAAATGATTTTTTGAATGACACAGAATTTCAGATCTGAACCGGAATGCCTGGCATCTACAGGCATCTACAAGAACTCTGTCTTTCCAAAGAATTGTGTGTTCCGGTCTCCGAGTGGAGATGTGGGTTCAAATCCCACTTCTGACAGTTCAATTTTACTTATTTTTTAAAGGAATAAATGTGTTCATTTTACTATAAAAGATTGTTTCAAGGAAATCAACAGCTGATACCACACTCTTCTCAGCACTCAATACCATTTTAATTTCCATTTTAAATCCGACTAAAATAGTGTTCCTAACACAGATTGCATTTTGTTGTAAACAGACTACTTGTTAACGTCACTGAAAAATATTTTGTGTCCAAACATGTGTTATTTAACTTGATTGTTTTAATATTCCAAATAACATATTACTTTGAAAAACATCTCCGTCTACAACTGGATCGTGGTCTCAGGCTGGGATGCGGACCATTGAGAACAGTATAAACGATCTATTACTAGACGTAGCTTACAGGAGAAATGCCCTCGTTTAACATGCTGGGATGATCGACTTCGGCATTCTCCAACTGCTGTTTACATTTTCTAACACGTTATGAGGACGAATACAAAGTTTGACACTTTCCTTGTAAGTGGGGGTAAGCACAAGTTATTTTCAGATGTAATGTCTTTATTTAAGATCAATCTAGTCCTGCGTAGTGCAAATCACATTACTGTTTAAAGTGTTCTTAAATTGTTTTAACATTAGCAGTGATCCATTTGAAATTTGCTTCATGATTTAAACAACTGAACTTATTGTCAGCTCGGTGCTGAGAAGAAAACACTCCCACTCCTCCTGGTGGATACCGAGACCAATCCCTTCAAAACAGTTTCACTCTAGAAATGATCCTTGCAAATATAGTCTTATCTTTTATTGGCAGACCGTCACCCCCAGCTGGCAAGCTCTACTTCATATGATACAATGACTGGGCAACAACGAGGTGTTCCATTAAAAATACAAACTAACTTGAGACAGCCAAGTCGTTAAAGCATACCTTAAGTTTGTCATGTGATACAAAAGCAAGTTTTGGCATTTTTGCATTGTCTGCCTCGTCAAACAAGCTCGAGCCACAGCACACAGCGCTGCTGCATCGGGACACAGAGGTGGATTTTAAAGCGACTGAATCAACGAGCTGAGACTACTTTTTGAAGAAATTGAAAACATGCCTCTCGTCGAAATATTTGCTATTTAATTAAAAAAATGTTTTGAATTTGCAAAAGGCAGACTACATTGCCTTGCCCCCCCCCCAAAAAAAAAAAAAAAAAATAGGACAATCTGAATTGCTCGTATCAAGCTGCGATGTAGCCTATGAGAATCGCTGACACAATACGAGGGGAATTAGCTCAAATGGTAGAGCGCTCGCTTAGCATGCGAGAAGTAGCGGGATCGATGCCCGCATTCTCCAAATAGTTTTAACGTATCTGCGTATTTAGTCCCAACGCATTATGGAGATAAATACAAAGTGTGACAATTCTTTGTAACAGAGACGCCCGCCCTACATGTGTATTTTAAAGCACAGTCTCCTAATTTGTAATATTCCCCAGACTGAAAAACTGCAGTGCGCCGTCCATCGTATGTCTTCCGAGAAGCACAAAGGGAGATTATTTATTTATTTATTTATTTATTTATTTATTTATTTATTTATTTATTTATTAGCAATTAAAGAGTTTGTGTTAATTGAGAATAAAAATAAATGGCTTGAAGTTTGCTTTCATTTGTAACGTGTTTATAATGAAATATCGGTTCTTGTGTTTTTACCAATCATTGTACTGTATGCTAGCTACTGTTGCATGTCCAGGAGCTTGTTAATCAGCTTCCCATATGGTCTAGCGGTTAGGATTCCTGGTTTTCACCCAGGCGGCCCGGGTTCGACTCCCGGTATGGGAACGTTCTTGTTATTGTCATTTTGTTACAGAACTGTGGTAATGTGTAATGTGTTTTCTTTATGATGATAAACCTACAGTTACTTGAAATTATATATATATATATATATATATATATATATATATATATATATATATATATATATACAGAATGATGCAAATGTATTTGACTCTATTCACATTCCCATCACGTGGAACCATCGCAGTTTGTTTTTAAATTATATTAATCCCTGGTCAAGACAAAGTCTCTCTGGGGTGGGACGATCATTAGAATGCGGATGTAAGGTCTCCGGTCCCAACATAGAAGCAAGATAGTTTATTCACAAATAAATACCTACACATTTATTTGTTCCTTTTTTTGGTAAATTAACACATTATTGCATTCTGTCATGTCACGCTGTGCACTCTAGGATTGCATAACAAGCCTGCACTACGCCAGGACTTTGTGGCGCAACGGTAGCGCGTCTGACTCCAGATCAGTAGGTTGCGTGTTCAAATCACGTCGAGGTCAAAGCCGTCTTTATTTCTATTCCACTATATTTCATTTTTTAACGTGTTTGGATTTAAATGTCTCCGGACATTTATTTATACAATTTAGCCTACACAACATATTGATTACACTATGTAACACAATTTTTGTTCCTGGGTAGTAGGTGTTATTTCCTAATTGCTTATGCCTCAAATGTATAGAAAATGGCTTTATTCCCCACAAACTTTGCTTTTGTGACCAGGACAGTGATATTTTGAAATTTACCTATTTCCAATGAGAAAACAAGCAAATTTGTGTCTTTTCGTTCACATAAAGTCAGAAAAAAACAACATATGAATCCAAATTAACATGTATTTATACTAAAGTAATACAAAAATGACTACAAAAGATTTAGAAGTGAGTAGTTTTTCGAGATTTACGATTATACTGTAAATCACTTTCACGAATCAGCCCCCAAATGTAGTCTCCCATCATGTTCTCGTTATACTGTCCTTGGTAGCGGCGTTCAAAGTCCAGTATATCCTGGTGGAAGCGCTGGCCTTGCTCCTCCGAGTACGCTCCCATGTTCTCCTTGAATTTATCAAGATGAGCATCAAGGATATGGACTATGTGGGACATCCTACAGCCCATTGTGCCGTAGTTCTTCACCAGTCTCATCCAGCTCCACATAGTTTTCAGCCTTGTGATTGCCCAGGAAGCCCCGAACCACTGCGACAAAGCTGTTCCAAGCCGCTTTCTCCTTACTAGTGAGCTTCTTGGGGAATTCATTGCACTCCAGGATCTTCTTTATCTGTGGTCTGACGAAGTCACCGGCTTTGACCTTTGCCTCAGACAGCTTAGGGAAGAAGTCTTGAAGGTACTTGAAGGCTGCCGACTCCTTACCTAGAGCTCTGACAAATTGTTTCATAAGGCCCAATTTGATGTGCAGTGGTGGCATCAGCACCTTCCGGGGGTCCACCAGTGGCTCCCACTTGACGTTGTTCCTCCCCACAGAGAACTCGGTCCGCTGTGGCCAGTCCCGCCTGTGGTAGTGCGCCTTGGTGTCCCTGCTGTCCCAAAGGCAAAGATAGCAGGGAAACTTGGTAAAAACACCTTGGAGACCCATCAGGAATGCCACCATTTTGAAGTCTCCTATGACCTTGATGCCATCTCATAAAAATGCAGATATGTATCCACTTAGGCAGCTGGAACTAAACTGAACTGGTGGGCTTAAGGTCCCTGTATTTATACTACTATTTATATTACTGAAAAGTTCTAGAAAGTTCTAGAAGTTACTCCAAGTTTACTCAGCAATGAATCTATCTGGAATGTTCTGGAAAATAGGTAAATTTCAAAATATCACTGTCCTGGTCACAAAAGCAAAGTTTGTGGGGAATAATAGCCATTTTCTATACTTTTGAGGCATAAGCAATTAGGAAATAACACTTACTACACAGGAACCAAAAAAAATAAAAAAAATTGTTACACGGTGTTAAAAAGCGACAAACAAATTACTTCCTGGGGTGGGGCAGTTCAGTTTCAATCAAGTTCCAGTCTCTCTGCCATTATCTTGCGCTGCTGTGTTTGGTCCGGTAAAAAGGGCGTGACCAGAGCGGTATGGGCAATCCCGTTAGGTAGCTTGCATGTCAATCTCTCCTTCTTTTCTATTTATACACCCAGCACTGCTTCTGCCCTTCGTCTGTGTCTGTTTTTGGTCTGTGTTTGTTTTTTTGTTGTTCGCTCCTTTCACTGCAGGTCATTTCTCTGCTCAGCACTGGTAGACAGTATCAGCTATTTTCCGACCTGCTCAGGTGATTCTTTTCATCATTCAGCTTTTGTATTTTTCTGCAGGAGATCCATCGTTAGTCTTCTCTGCTCCCTCCAGTCTCCAGCGCAGCTACAGCGCCGTTCAAAGCGCAGCGTCATTCTCAGCTTGCTCTGCGTTCTCATCAGAAAGACTGTTCCGACGTCACCGCTGCACTGCAACTCTTTCACACCGGCGCCTCACAGACCATGGTTACCACGGCAACGCCTCATCGAGTGACTACTGGGAGTGGTAAGTTGCCATGGCGACCAGGCAGCTTTAACAGGCAATGCGAGCCTGTGCCTCACTACTGCAATCTTCTGGCTCCTGCTGCTGCGCTTTTGCAACATGAGAGCTTCAACTCGCCGAATTGTGACATCTAAATACTGCAGGCTCTCCTTCTAGACCTACGTTAACTTACTTATATCATCATTAACTGTTCAAAAGAAAATGTTTTATACATAGACAAGGATTTTAATCGCAATAACCAAATATATGCTACCCTGCTTCACTGAAGCCAATAGTTTCAATTCCAATCGCAACCTCGAGATGGCAGCATAACACCACAAACTACATAATTTAAACTGATTTGCTATCGCTGCGAATCTCGCACACTCCAAACTTTCTATCAATTCCTGCAGTTCGTTGTCTTTCCGAGGGATTCTCAGTCCCGTCCTGCCTCAACCTCTTTTGCTTCATATATTAACTTGATTATTTCAAATCAAAACCCCTCCCTTCGAGGATCTGGTCATGAAGCCGTGCTTATCAGCTTTCTGAAATGTTAAGAATCCACCGTCACATTAATTTTCCAGCTTCCCTGCATCAGGCCATTCCTGCAACCTTCTTGTTCCCGGATTTGCACTTCCTCATTTGCCCCCAACTTCATCAAGGCACTTAATACAACTTTCAAAGTCCATTTCATTCAATTTGAGCTTCCAGGCACATACGGAAACTATGTCCTACGATTATCAACATTTCAGTCAAGCATCCTCCATCACCGCAATAGACAATACACTCTTAGACTGCTCCTGACCAAATCAATAGGTTTTGCAGCAGCCTCCGAGCAACACATTCTCATCCTCTCAGGTTCTGCAGAGGCCTCAGATCTACGCATTCTTCATCTCTGCCCAAAGGCAGACCCATCTCCGACATCATCTTAAACGCCTTAACTCTCAAATACCAATTTCCACTGCATTCAGCAGCTCTCTGCTCTGTACAGCAGGCCACTGCACACTACTGACAGCATTCCATCGTTTCTCTGTTTCCGTCTGTCCTAAACGGAGGGGGTTCTCTGTTTTCATCCCTCCTAAATGGACCCGAGACACTTTTCCTAAGCTCTCCAAGCTGCCCAGCTGACAGCTTAGCTGCCTGAGGATGCCGCACTGAGTTGCGAAGGATCTGTCCTTTTGTCCTGTTGGTCCCCTTCCTGTCTCTTGTTCCAATAAATGGCCAGCAGCCAGAGGATGCTGCCTGACCCGTCGGGAGCGAGTGTCAGATTGTTGTATGTTATGTGTTTAAACTTTGATCTTTCTCTCTCACTTTTACGTCACCCCTCTCAAGCCCTCGTAGGCAACCAGTGAAATGTGAGGTGATGTGAATAGAGGCAAATACATTGCATCATTCTGTATATATATATATATATATATATATATATATATATATATATATATATATATATATATAATTTCAAGTAACTGTAGGTTTATCATCATAAAGAAAACACACTACACATGACCACAGTTCTGTAACAAAATGACAATATCAAAGACGTTCCCATACCGGGAGTCGAACCCGGGCCAACTGGGTGAAAAACAGGAATCCTAACCGCTAGACCATATGGGAAGCTGATTAACAAACTCCTGGACATGCAACAGTAGCTAGTATACAGTACAATGATGGTAAAAAAACCACTAATTCATTACAAACACGTTACAAATTAAAGCAAACTTCAAGCCATTTATATTTATTCTCAATTAACACAAACTCTTCAATTGCTGAAAAATATAAAAAAAATCTCCCATTGTGCTTCTCGGAAGGCATACGATGGAGGGCGCACTGCAGTTTTTCAGTCTGCGGGAATATTACAAATTAGCAGACTGCTTTAAAATACACATGTAGGGCGGGCGACTCTGTTACAAAGAATTGTCACACTGTATGTATCTCCATAATGCGTTGGGACTAAATACGCAGATATATTAAAACTATTTGGAGAATGCGGGCATCGATCCTACTACTTCTCGCATGCTAAGCGAGCGCTCTACCATTTGAGCTAATCCCCCTCGAATTATGCCTGTGATTCTCATAGGCTACATCACAGCTTGATATGAGCAATTCAGATTGTCAGATTTTTGGCAATGTAGTCTGCCATTTGCAAATTCAAAAAATAAATGGATTAACTAAATAGCAAATATTTCGACTAGAGGTATGTTTTCAATTTCTTCAAAAAGTAGGTCTCAGCTTGTTGATTCAGTCGCTTTAAAATCCACTTCTGTCCCGATGCAGCAGCACTGTGTGCTGTGGCTCGAGCTTGTTTGACGAGGCAGAAATTAAAATGGTATTGAGTGCTGACAAGAGTTTGGTATCAGCTGTTGATTTCCTTGAAAATCTTTTATAATAAAATGAACACATTTTTTCATTTTAAAAATAAGTAAAAGTCAACTGTCAGAGTGGGATTTGAACCCACGCCTCCATTTGGAAACCAACACACAATTCTTTACAAAGTCCTTGCTTGTGCTAGAGTGCTGCAGCAAGTTAGTTTTTGTAGTTTGACAGGTTGGTCTCTGAGGCGCAATCGGTTAGCGCGTTCGGCTGTTAACCGAAAGGTTGGTGGTTCAAGCCCACCCAGGGACGATGCTTTTTGCATTTCTTAATCACTTTAGAAAATGGCACTCTGATACGTTGTTATTTCTTCCAATTACACTGAAGAAAAAAATGTGCTCTGTTTTTTAGTTCAAAATAATACAAAACAAAAAAATTCTTGCTGTTTGCCGAAACCTGGGATCAAACCAGGGACCTTTAGATTTTCAGTCTAACGCTATTTCAGCTTGACAAGACTCCATTTTCGAGATAACATTCTTTTTTAGAACAGCTTTAATATAATTAAGTACATTTCTAAACAATCCGCTAGTAACATATATAATCTCAAAGCGCTATAATTTATTTATGGAGATAGAAGATCCTTTTTGATTCACATTGTAATAGTTTTTGATCGAGATCACCACCACCGCGATCTTGAAATGATTTTTTGTATGACACAGAATTTCAGATCTGAACCGGAATGCCTGGCATCTACAGGCATCTACAAGAACTCTGTCTTTCCAAAGAATTGTGTGTTCTGGTCTCCTAGTGGAGATGTGGGTTCAAATCCCACTTCTGACAGTTCAATTTTACTTATTTTTAAAAGGAATAAATGTGTTCATTTTACTATAAAAGATTGTTTCAAGGAAATCAACAGCTGATACCACACTCTTCTCAGCACTCAATACCATTTTAATTTCCATTTTAAATCTGACTAAAATAGTGTTCCTAACACAGATTGCATTTTGTTGTAAACAGACTACTTGTTAACGTCACTGAAAAATATTTTGTGTCCAAACATGTGTTATTTAACTTGATTGTTTTAATATTCCAAATAACACATTACTTTGAAAAACATCTCCGTCTACCACTGGATCATGGTCTCAGGCTGGGATGCGGACCATTGAGAACAGTATAAACGATCAATTAGTGGAAGTAGCTCACATGAGAAATGCCCTCGTTTAACATGCTAGGATGATCGACTTCGGCATTCTCCAACTGCTGTCGAATACAAAGTTTGACACTTTCCTTGTAAGTGGGGGTAAGCACAAGTTATTTTCAGATGTAATGTCTTTATTTAAGCTCAATCTAGTCCTGTGTAGTGCAAATCACATTACTGTTTAAAGTGTTCTTAAATTGTTTTAACATTAGCAGTGATCCATTTGAAATTTGCTTAATGATTTAAACAACTGAACTTATTGTCAGCTCGGTGCTGAGAAGAAAACACTCCCACTCCTCCTGGTGGATACCGAGACCAATCCCTTCAAAACATGTTTCACTCTAGAAATGATACTTGCAAATATAGTCTTAACTTTTATTGGCAGACCGTCGCCCCCACCTGGCAAGCTCTTCTTCATATGATACAATGACTGGGCAACAACGAGGTGTTACATTAACAATACAAACTAACTTGAGACAGCCAAGCCGTTAAAGCAGACCTTAAGTTTGTCATGTGATACAAAAGCAAGTTTTGGCATTTTTGCATTGCCTGCCTCGTCAAACAAGCTTGAGCCACAGCACACACCGCTGCTGCATCGGGACACAGAGGTGGATTTTAAAGCGACTGAATCAACGAGCTGAGACTACTTTTTGAAGAAATTGAAAACATGCCTCTCGTCGAAATATTTGCTATTTAATTAAAAAAATGTTTTGAATTTGCAAATGGCAGACATTAGGACAATCTGAATTGCTCATATCAAGCTGCGATGTAGCCTATGAGAATCGCTGGTACCATTAAAGGGGAATTAGCTCAAATGGTAGAGCGCTCGCTTAGCATGCGAGAAGTAGCGGGATCGATGCCCGCATTCTCCAAAGAGTTTTAACGTATCTGCGTATTTAGTCCCAACGCATTATGGAGATAAATACAAAGTGTGACAATTGTTTGTAAAAGAGACGCCCGCCCTACATGTGTATTTTAAAGCACAGTCTCCTAATTTGTAATATTCACTAGACTGATAAAATTGCAGTGCGCCGTCCATCGTATGTCTTCCGAGAAGCACAAAGGGAGATTATTTATTTATTTATTTATTTATTTATTTATTTATTAGCAATTAAAGAGTTTGTGTTAATTGAGAATAAAAATAAATGGCTTGAAGTTTGCTTTCATTTGTAACGTGTTTATAATGAAATATCGGTTCTTGTGTTTTTACCAATCATTGTACTGTATACTAGCTACTGTTGCATGTCCATGAGTTTGTTCCTCAGCTTCCCATATGGTCTAGCGGTTAGGATTCCTGGTTTTCACCCAGGCGGCCCGGGTTCGACTCCCGGTATGGGAACGTTCTTGTTATTGTCATTTTGTTACAGAACTGTGGTCATGTGTAATGTGTCTTCAATATGATAATAAAGCTACAGTTACTCGAAATATATATATTATATATATACAGAATGATGCAAATGTATTTGACTCTATTCACATTCCCATCGCGTGGAACCATCGCAGTTTGTTTTTAAATTATATTAATCCCTGGTCAAGACAAAGTCTCTCTGGGGTGGGACGATCATTAGAATGCGGATGTAAGGTCTCCGGTCCCATCATAGAAGCAATATAGTTTATTCACAAATAAATACCTACACATTTATTTATGTTTCTTTTTTTGGGTAAATTAACACATTATTGCATTCTGTCACGTCACGCTGTGCACTCTAGGATTGCATAACAAGCATGCACTACGCCAGGACTTCGTGGCGCAACGGTAGCGCGTCTGACTCCAGATCAGAAGGTTGCGTGTTCAAATCACGTCGAGGTCAAAGCCGTCTTTATTTCTATTCCACTATATTTCATTTTTTAACGTGCCTGGATTTGAATGTCTCCGGACTTTTATTTATACAATTTATTGATTATATAGCGACAAACAAATTTCAATCAAGTTCCAGTCTCTCTGCCATTATCTTGCGCTGCTGTGTTTGGTCAGGTAAAAAGGGCGTGACCAGAGCGGTATGGGCAATCCCGTTAGGTAGCTTGCATGTCAATCTCTCCTTCTTTTCTATTTATACACCCAGCACTGCTTCCGCCCTTCGTCTGTGTTTGTTTTTGGTCTGTGTTTGTTTTTTTGTTGTTCGCTCTTTTCACTGCAGGTCATTTCTCTGCTCAGCGCTGGTAGACAGTATCAGCTATTTACCTACCTGCTCAGGTGATTCTTTTCATCATTCAGCTTTTGTATTTTTCAGCAGGAGCTCCATCGTTAGTCTTTTCTGCTCCCTCCAGTCTCCAGCGCAGCTACAGCGCCGTTCAAAGCGCAGCGTCATTCTCAGCTTGCTCTGCGTTTTCATCAGAAAGACTGTTCCGACATCACCGCTGCACTGCAACTCTTTCACAAAGGTGCCTCACAGACCATGGTTACCATGGCAACGCCTCATCGAGTGACTACTGGGAGTGGTAAGTTGCCATGGCGACCAGGCAGCTTTAACAGGCAATGCGAGCCTGTGCCTCACTACTGCAATCTTCTGGCTCCTGCTGCTGCGCTTTTGCAACATGAGAGCTTCAACTCGCCGAATTATGACATCTAAATACTGCAGGCTCCTCTTCTAGACCTACGTTAACTTACTTATATCATCACTAACTGTTCTAAAGCAAACGTTTTATCCATAGACAAGGATTTTAATCGCAATAACCAAATATATGCTACCCTGCTTCACTGAAGCCAATAGTTTCAATTCCAATCGCAACCTCGAGATGGCAGCATAACACCACAAACTACATAATTTAAACTGATTTGCTATCGCTGCGAATCTCGCACACTCCAAACTTTCTATCAATTCCTGCAGTTCGTTGTCTTTCCGAGGGATTCTCATTCCCCTCCTGCCTCAACCTCTTTTGCTTCATATATTAACTTGATTATTTCAAATCAAAACCCCTCCCTTCGAGGATCTGGTCATGAAGCCATGCTTATCAGCTTTCTGAGATGTTAAGAATCCACTGTCACATTAATTTTCCAGCTTCCTTGCATCAGGCCATTCCTGCAACCTTCTTGCTCCCGGATTTGCACTTCCTCATTTGCCCCCAACTTCATCAAGGCACTTAATACAACTTTCAAAGTCCATTTCATTCAATTTGAGCTTCCAGGCACATACGGAAACTATGTCCTACGATTATCAACATTTCAGTCAAGAGTCCTCCAACACCGCAACAGACAATACACTCTTAGACTGCTCCTGATCAAATCAATAGGTTTTGCAGCAGCCTCCGAGCAACGCATTCTCATCCTCTCAGGTTCTGCAGAGGCCTCAGATCTACGCATTCTTCATCTCTGCCCAAAGGCAGACCCATCTCCGACATCATCTTAAACGCCTTAACTCTCAAATACCAATTTCCACTGCATTCAGCAGCTCTCTGCTCTCTATAGCAGGCCACTGCACACTACTGACAGCATTCCATCGTTTCTCTGTTTCTGTCTGTCCTAAACGGAGGGGGTTCTCTGTTTTTGTCTCTCCTAAACGGACCCGAGACACATTTCCTAAGCTCTCCACGCTGCCCAGCTGACAGCTTAGCTGCCTGAGGATGCCGCACTGAGTTGCGAAGGATCTGTCCTTTTGTCCTGTTGGTCCCCTTCCTGTCTCTTGTTCCACTAAATGCCCAGCAGCCAGAGGATGCTGCCTGACCCGTCGGGAGCGAGTGTCAGATTGTTGTATGTTATGTGTTTAAACTTTGCTCTTTCTCTCTCACTTTTACGTCACCCCTCTCAAGCCCTCGTAGGCAACCAGTGAAATGTGAGGTGATGTGAATAGAGTCAAATACATTGCATCATTCTGCAGTAACATTGCAGCAGTAACTGTTGGTTTATCATCATAATGAAAACACATTACACATGACCACAGTTCTGTAACAAAATGACAATAACAAAGACATTCCCATACCGGGAGTCAAACCCAGGCCACCTAGGTGAAATCCAGGAATCCTAACCGCTAGACCATATGGGAAGCTGATTAATGAGCTCCTGGACATGCAACAGTAGCTAGTATACAGTACAATGATGGTAAAAAACTACTAATTCATTACAAACACGTTACAAATTAAAGCAAACTTCAAGCCATTTATATTTATTCTCAATTAACACAAACTCTTCAATTGCTAAAAAATATAAAAAATCTCCCTTTGTGCTTCTCGCAAGGCATACGATGGAGGGCGCACTGCAGTTTTTCAGTCTGCGGGAATATTACAAATTAGCAGACTGCTTTAAAATACACATGTAGGGCGGGCGACTCTGTTACAAAGAATTGTCACACTGTATGTATCTCCATAATGCGTTGGGACTAAATACGCAGATATATTAAAACTATTTGGAGAATGCGGGCATCGATCCCGCTACTTCTCGCATGCGAAGCGAGCGCTCTACCATTTGAGCTAATTCCCCTCGAATTATGCCAGTGATTCTCATAGGCTACATCGCAGCTTGATATGAGCAAATCAGATTGTCAGATTTTTGGCAATGTAGTCTGCCATTTGCAAATTCAAAAAATAAATGGATTAACTAAATAGCAAATATTTCGACTAGAGGTATGTTTTCAATTTCTTCAAAAAGTAGTCTCAGCTCGTTGATTCAGTCGCTTTAAAATCCACCTCTGTGTCCCAATGCAGCAGCACTGTGTGCTGTGGCTCGAGCTTGTTTGACGAGGCAGAAATTAAAATGGTATTGAGTGCTGACAAGAGTTTGGTATCAGCTGTTGATTTCCTTGAAAATCTTTTATAATAAAATGAACACATTTATTCATTTTAAAAATAAGTAAAAGTCAACTGTCAGAAGTGAGATTTGCACCCACGCCTCCATTTGGAAACCAAAAAACACAATTCTTTACAAAGTCCTTGCTTGTGCTAGAGTGCTGCAGCAAGTTAGTTCCCTTTCAAGTCGAAAATAACCATCAAGGTATGGGACATTGCCTTCAGGCAGTAGGGATTGGCTGAGCTTTATGTCAAAGCTGCCGATAGGCCTCCGCGCAAGCTGCCGTGTAAGCCCACCCCCCTGGGAGCTTACTATACGCAGCGCGCGGAGAGTCACTTCCTCTTTTGCCTTCAGCATCAGTAGCGGTAGGACTTAGAGCTATTTAACTGATTGTACTCACTAAAGCTTAGGCTTGAGTAGATGGTTTATCCCCTTCTCCGAGTTTATTTCAGTTATACTCTCCGGAGTTATTATTGTTTATTATTATTGTTATTGTATTATTATTTAGGATTATATATTGTTTAACATTATATATTCCTTTTCGCTTTGCTTCGGCATCGTGTTCTTCGTGGTCTCCATCTTTCCTCTGTTCTTAATTATTATTGTGTGGGTTTTTTGTATATATATATTTTGTATATATATTTATATTTTATTGTATATATATATATTGTTATATATATTGTATATTGTGTGTTCGGACGCGTGTTGCGTTGGCCTTGGCCCACGCGCATTTTGCATCCTCGGTCTAGCTTAGGCTAGACCGTGTGTGTGTGCGGGTAGTCTGCTCTGCAGTGTTCCCCCCCGCGGCGCGTTCCCTCCACGTGGTATTGCACTACACTCCCTTACCTTCTGCAGCGTCCACAAAAAAAATAAAAAAAAATCCCTTCAATATACAGAGGAAGACAACCACCAACGTGCAAAATCCCCAGCACCTTTCAGGTAGGTATTGCACAGCATCAGACACTGTACCAGCACTTTGCGTCTCCGCTTGGCGGGTCAGCTGACGCTTAGGCGTCTGTGCTAGCGTTCCACGCTCGGTACTCGCGCTTCGGCGCTCGAGCTCCGGCGCTTTTGGTGTCAGCGCTTGTGCGCTTGGTGCAGCGCTTCGGCGCTTTGTGCAGCGCTTCTGAGCTTGGTGCTTAGTGCTTCTGCACTTGGTGCTCGGTGCTCGACGCTCGGCGCTCGACGCTCGACGCTCGACGCTCGACGCTCGGTGCTCGACGCTTCGGCGCTCGACGCTCGACGCTTCGACGCCTCGACGCGCGCACCTTCGACGCTCGACGCACGCACCTCGGTGCTCGACGCTTCGGCACTCGGTGCTCGACGTACGCACCCTCGATGCTCGACGCACGCACCTCGGCGCTCAACGCGGCGGCGCTTGACGCACGCACTTCAGGTGCTCGACGCTTGGTGTCCGACGCTTAGGCGTCCGACGCGCGCACCTCGGCGTTTGACGCGACAGTGCTCGACGCACACTCTTTGGTGCTTGACGTCAATACTAGACGCTTCGGCGTTCTACTATGTCTGGGTTCCACCGTTGCGTGACCTGTCAGGCCAAGTTGCCTGCCAGCGACCCTCATGAAGACTGCGTCGCATGCTTGGGGCCGGACCATGCCGCATCTGCCCTGGTAGATTGGGCATACTGCCAGCTATGTGCAGGGTTTCAGACACGCACCCTTCGCCAGAGAGCGAGGAAGGCAGTTGGAGGTCGTTCCCCATCCTTGGGCTCGTCCCACACCGTCTCGGCCCCACCGTCATCGATCGTGTCGCTGCCGGCGACGTCTCAGCTCCCTCTGAGCCCATCTTCCCAGCTTACAGCTGGTCAGAGATCTCCAGCCAGGCGTGCTCGGGAACGTTCCCGTTAGTCCCTCCTCTCGCGGGGCATGCCCCCGTCGGGAGTCTCGATCCAGGTCTCGATCGCCTTGCCGGAGAAGGCACTCTCGCTCCCCTCGGAGGGGTAGGCGTTACCAGGACACATCTGGGGTGGCTGAGCTCACCTCCAAGATGTCACAATTTATGGAGCTCATGATGGGACAACAATCCCTCCTTATGACCCTAGCAAATGTGGCGCCTCGGGCCCCAGAGCTAGTAACCGGACCCAGCACTAGTCAGCTGACGGTTCCTCCACCAGTGCCCCAGGAAGTAGAGTGGGACGCCGATGCTGTCTCAAGGGACGCATCTGATGCAGACCCGCTCTTTGAAGACACAGAGCCTGAGGTGGCATCCCAGCACTCTGGGCAGGACGACCCTGAAGTGCTGGATACTAATGACCCTATCTGGTCAGTGGTGGAGAGGGCAGCCCGTCACTGAGGCGTGGACTGGCCTGCGTCAGAGCCAACACGACGCTCTTTATTTGAGTTGCCATCGGCTCCGCCGCTTCAGTCCAGGATGCTCCCGGCGTTCCCGGATTTTATTAAGGAGGTGCAGTCCACCTGGGGAGCCCCGGCCTCCGCCCCGGCGACTTCTCGCAAGGCTTCGGCTTTTACCATGCACGGGGCGAGCGAAGCTGGATTAGCGTCCTTTCCGCCAGTGGGCGCCGCGTTCGCCGTGCTAGTAAAGGCGCCGACATTATCGGGGCTGGCTAAGGACCCTTCCTGCCCTAAAAGGCAGTGTAGGATTACGGAGGCCCACCTAAAAAAGGGTTATGCCGCGGCTACAGAGGCAGTTAGACTGTCTAACGTGGCCAGCCTCCTGACAGTCTACCAGGCGGCGCTGATTCGCGACCTGCCTGAGTCCCCATCCGTCGGACTTAGAACCGAGCTGGGTGCAGTTGCACAGCTTTTGGTTAAGCTGGCTCAGCTGAATGCGCGAGCACAGGGCAGGAGCATTGCTTCCCTTGTAGTGGCAAGGAGGCAGCTCTGGCTCTCACAGGCCAGGGTACAGGAGCCTGATAAGGCCCCGTTGCTAGATGCTCCTATATCCCCGGGGCACACGTTTGGCCCAGCGGTGGAGGAGATGCTGCAACGCTCCGTCAAGGTGCGTGAGGCGTCGCAGCAGTTGGCTAAGATGTGGCCAAGCAAGCCTTTCCAGCCAAGGCGGCCGCAGGAGCGCCAATGGCGCAGGGCGCCGCCGCAGCAGCAAGCGCACTCACAGGGCAGTAAAACCGCCCCTTTGGGGGTTACAGCACGCAGCCAACCCGCGTTTGCAAGACCGCAGCGCGGAGGGTGGCGCCCCAGAGGAGGTAGCAGACCACGCCCTCGTGGCTCTGGTCAGGCCCCTCGTGAGCGAGCGCAGCCTAAGCAGCCCTGAGAAACCCTGGCAGCCATTAACCCACCCCTACACTGTTCCACAGCTTCTGTTCTGGCAACAATGCACCAACGACATCTGGGTGCGCAAGACTATACTCACCGGGTACAAGCTTCAATTCCGGTTAAACCCCCCCCCCTTCAGGGGAGTGGTGGTAACTGCAGTGAAGGACTCGGTTCAGTCCTCAGCTCTAAATGCAGAAATACAGGCATTGCTCAAGAAGCGTGCCATTCAACTAGTAGACCCTGCTCTGACCGACCAGGGGTTCTACTCCAAGTACTTCCTAGTGCCAAAAAAGGACGGCGGGCTCCGCCCTATTTTAGATCTGCGACTACTGAACAAATACCTACGGGTGTTGTCGTTCAAGATGCTTACGCACAGGCACATTGTCCAGTCTGTCCGGCAGGGCGACTGGTTTACCACCGTAGACCTCACAGATGCATACTTTCACGTTCCCATCTGTCCGGGTCACAGGAAGTACCTACGTTTCGCATTTCAGAGCAGGGTCTACGAGTTTTGTGTCCTGCCATTCGGCCTGTCTCTAGCTCCTCGAACCTTTTTGAAGTGTATGGACGCCATTTTAGCCCCCTTGCGGGCTCAAGGCATCCGACTGCTGAACTATCTGGACGACTGGCTCGTCTGCGCGCAGTCAAAGGAGCAGTTGGCACAGCACACAGTGATGGTTACAGACCATCTTCAGCGGCTAGGTCTGAAGGTCAATTCAGAAAAGAGCCGCCTCGTGCCGAGCCAACAGACCGAATTCTTGGGTCTGCATCTGGACTCTGTGTCCATGGAAGCGACCCTGTCGACACAAAGAGTTGCCTCACTGGAGCGGTGTCTCTCCCTATTCAGGTTGAGAGAAACAGTCAGCATGGAGCTGTGTCAGTGCATGCTGGGGTTGATGGCTGCCGCCTCGCAAGCCCTTCCTTTGGGCTTACTACACCAGAGACCTCTGCAGGCCTGGTTCAATGCCTTCGCGTTGCATCCGCGGAGAGACAAACACCACAGGTTGAGGGTATCCCGAACCTGCTGGGAAGCACTGCGCTGGTGGAAAGTTCCGTCGAACATCCGCCAGGGCGTACGCTTGGGTCCCATCTTCCGAAGGGAGGTTATTACGACCGACGCTTCCAACCAAGGTTGGGGAGCAGTCTGGAACGGGTCGGGGACTCGCGGAGTGTGGTCAGGACCCTGGAGGTCGGCCCACATCAATGCTCTGGAACTCAGAGCGGTGGACCTCGCCCTTCGGCACTTCTTGCCAGTGCTTCTAGGCAAGCACGTGTTAGTGCGGTCAGACAACACCACGGTAGTGGCGTATATCAACCGCCAGGGCGGCTTGCGGTCCCCCGGTCTTCACCGGTTGGTAACACGGCTGTTGCTTTGGGCTCAACCGCGTTTAGCCTCTCTGCGGGCGGTTCACCTACCGGGCAGAGTCAATTACGCAGCGGATCTCCTGTCCAGAGCAGGTCCTCTTGCAGGCAAATGGCGTCTTCACCCTCGGGTGGTAGAGCGCATTTGGGACTGGTTCGGCACAGCGCAAGTCGATCTCTTCGCTTCGCGAGAGACCACGCACTGCCCCCTATGGTTCTCGGTGAAGGACCTCGACAGCCCCATAGGAGTCGATGCACTGGCTCACAAATGGCCGCCAGGGCTCCTGTACGCATTTCCACCGATTCCGATGCTCCCCGCCTTCTTGGAGAAGGTCAGGGTAGAGCAAGCGACAGTGATCCTGATCGGTCCTCGGTGGCCTCGGAGGATATGGTTCCTGAGGGAGCTCCTTCTGCGAGCGGACCTGTTGTCCCAAGCCCAAGGAGGGCTATGGCACCCGAACCCCAAGCTCATGCAGCTATGGGCTTGGCCCCTGAGCGGGAGCGCCTGTCAGCCTTAGGGCTTTTCGACGGCGGTTATATCCACCATTCAGAGTGCGAGAGCGCCCTCTACTCGGTCGCAATATGCGCATAAGTGGCAATTGTTTCAGAGTTGGTGTCTGGCTGAGGGCCATGACCCGGTCTCCTGCCCTATGGCAGTGATATTACAGTTTCTGCAGAAGCTGTTAGATGAGGGTAAGTCTCCCTCTACACTCAGTTTTTGCTCATATCAAGCTGCGATGTAGCCTATGAGAATCACTGGCATAATTCGAGGGGAATTAGCTCAAATGGTAGAGCGCTCGCTTTGCATGCGAGAAGTAGCGGGATCGATGCCCGCATTCTCCAAATAGTTTTAACGTATCTGCGTATTTAGTCCCAACGCATTATGGAGATAAATACAAAGTGTGACAATTCTTTGTAACAGAGACGCCCGCCCTACATGTGTATTTTAAAGCACAGTCTCCTAATATGTAATATGAAAAACTGCAGTGCGCCGTCCATCTTATGTCTTCCGAGAAGCACAAAGGGAGATTATTTATTTATTTATTTATTTATTTATTTATTTATTTATTTATTTATTTATTTATTAGCAATTAAAGAGTTTGTGTTAATTGAGAATAAAAATAAATGGCTTGAAGTTTGCTTTCATTTGTAACGTGTTTATAATGAAATATCGGTTCTTGTGTTTTTAACAATCATTGTACTGTATACTAGCTACTATTGCATATCCATGATTTTGTTCCTCAGCTTCCCATATGGTCTAGCGGTTAGGATTCCTGGTTTTCACCCAGGCGGCCCGTGTTCGACTCCCGGTATGGGAACGTTCTTGTTATTGTCGTTTTGTTACAGAACTGTGGTAATGTGTAATGTGTCTTCAATATGATAATAAAGCTACAGTTACTCGAATATATATATATATGTATATATATATATATATATATATATATATATATATATATATATATACAGAATGATGCAAATGTATTTGACTCTATTCACATTCCCATCGCGTGGAACCATCGCAGTTTGTTTTTAAATTATATTAATCCCTGGTCAAGACAAAGTCTCTCTGGGGTGGGACGATCATTACAATGCGGATGTAAGGTCTCCGGTCCCATCATAGAAACAAGATAGTTTATTCACAAATAAATACCTACACATTTATTTATGTTTCTTTTTTTGGGTAAATTAACACATTATTGCATTCTGTCATGTCACGCTGTGCACTCTAGGATTGCATAACAAGCATGCAGTACGACAGGACTTCATGGCACAACGGTAGCGCGTCTGATTCCAGATCAGAAGGTTGCGTGTTCAAATCACGTCGAGGTCAAAGCCGTCTTTATTTCTATTCCACTGTATTTCATTTTTTAACGTGCCTGGATTTGAATGTTTCCGGACATTTATTTATACAATTTATTGATTATATAGCGACAAACAAATTTCAATCAAGTTCCAGTCTCTCTGCCATTATCTTGCGCTGCTGTGTTTGGTCAGGTAAAAAGGGTGTGACCAGAGCGGTATGGGCAATCCCGTTAGGTAGCTTGCATGTCAATCTCTCCTTCTTTTCTATTTATACACCCAGCACTGCTTCCGCCCTTCGTCTGTGTTTGTTTTTGGTCTGTGTTTGTTTTTTTGTTGTTCGCTCCTTTCACTGCAGGTCATTTCTCTGCTCAGCGCTGGTAGACAGTATCAGCTATTTTCCTACCTGCTCAGGTGATTCTTTTCATCATTCAGCTTTTGTATTTTTCAGCAGGAGCTCCATCGTTAGTCTTTTCTGCTCCCTCCAGTCTCCAGCGCAGCTACAGCGCCGTTCAAAGCGCAGCGTCATTCTCAGCTTGCTCTGCGTTTTCATCAGAAAGACTGTTCCGACGTCACCGCTGCACTGCAACTCTTTCACACCGGTGTCATGGCAAATTTTGCCCCCCTGCCAAATTTGTCCCCCCCTGAGTCATGTGACATGTCAGCGTTCTGTTGCTATGCGCGTCACTGCTTTTGCTCCACAGATCTTAACACTGACAGTTGGAGTTCGTTGGCGCCGTCATACAATTGTAAGCAAATCATTTTTCTTTTTACAGTACAAATTTGTAATACTGTGTTTTTTCCCCCTCAGAAAACTACATTTATCAATCGATATGGATCACTTGAGAGCGGTATATCGCTACCTCAGCACAGGTGAGTATCCTGAAAAAGCCACCAAAGAAGAGGAGAGGGGTATCAGAAAGAAAGCCAGTACATTCGTTTTGAAAGGTAAAAAAAATAAATAAATATCGAAAATTAATATTAATACATTATAAGTTATTGAAGCCGTCCTGTATTTTTGAAGATGTACATAGACATTTAAATAAATGATAAACGTGTGTGTGTTATTATTATGATTTCCATTACACGAGAGTAGATGTTAAAACTTCATGCTGATTTGAACTCGGCTCTCGCCAAGATAAGCACCAACTAAGACGTAGCTTTACAGTAAACTAATGTGATCCATATGCGTCTCCATCCATTTACGTTTCCATCCATATGATGATGTAGATATCCTTCTGTCTGGTGTTAATGGCTGAAGTGTAATGCTGGCTCCAGGGATCAGCTTATTTGCCTCCCTGGCGCATCAGCACACACAACGGCTGCGATGCTGGCTCCGGGGATCAACCAAAGTGCGGCCTCCCCAGCGCATCAGCATGACAACCGTCTGGATTGAGCTAAGTAGGGTACATCTCTGGGGTTTTCAAGTGGGCACCTTCCATCCTCAGTGTTTCGTCGACTAGCCCACGACACCTCAAGAGGGCTCGACGGTGATTCTGGCGTCCCAGCATCACCCCCCTCCGTCCCCCACTCAACTCAGCCCAGCTTACTTACCTGTCCCCAGCCAGAATCTTTCCGTCTCAACCACAGCCAGTTGCTGCTCCTCTCTGCTGCTTCAGATAAGTTCTTCACTGTGCGACGCAACTCTTGGCCACTGAATCCGACGTCTCTGAGAAACCGGGTTGTAGAGTGTGCCACAAATCCTCGACAACCCACTTCCACTGGGTAAACCCGAACTCTCCATCCTCGCTGTTCCGCTTCAGTGGCTAGTTGAGCATACCGCAGTTTCTTCCTCTCATACGCCTCATCTACAGCATCCTCCCATGGCACTGTTAACTCTACCAGGTGAACAAGGCGTGCTGATCCAGACCACAAGACAATATCTGGTCGAAGGTTAGTGGTGGCAATCTCAGGTGGAAAAATAAGCCGTTGACCAACATCTGCCAGCATATTCCAGTCTCTAGCAGCTTCCAGTTGTCCTGGGCGAGGATTGGTTTTAACACCTTTTCTTGGTGGTTGCTCTCCTGGGCGGAGGAATGTTGTCTTTTGTGTGTAATGTTTTGATGGAACAGGTGGCAACTTATTGGTCATGTTACGCTTGTCTTCCAATGCTAAGGCCAAACATTGCAGCACCTGGTCATGGCGCCAAGTAAACCGTCCTTGGCTAAGAGCCACCTTACATCCTGTCAAAATGTGCCTTAATGTTGCAGGTGTTGAACACAAAGGACATGAGGGATCCTCTCCTACCCAGAGGTTTAGGTTCTGTGGTGATGGGAGAACATCATATGTTGACCTGATGAGGAAACTGATCCTGCTCTGTTCCATTGACCATAGGTCTTGCCAGCCAATCTTGCGTTGTTCCACACTCTCCCATCTCATCCATTCTCCCTGTTTGGCCTGGGAAATGGCCTTTATACACCTCATCCTCTCCTCCTGCTTTTGCACCTCGTTGACTACCAGCTTCCTCCTTTGAGCTGGGGCCGCCTTGTGCCATGTAGGAGGAGTTGAACTGAAACCAAGACCCCCTCTTCCATGCTGAACTTGCCCCATGATATCACCAATTCGAAGGGCAGCCTTTGCATCTTCCACAGCTTTCTTTGCCGCCCACTTTCTTCCAGTTTTCAACACAGGTGCTGCCTCCCTTACGCATTTATCGCGTGACTCTACTAATGTCATTTCCAGTCTGACCTTGGCGCACTTAAACTCCTCGGTTAGAGCAGAGACTGGTAGCTGCAGTATTCCTTTACCATAAAGTCCCACTCTGCTGAGGCAGTGTGGAACTCCCAACCATTTCCTGATGTATGAACTGATTAAAGCTTCCAGCTTCTCTACTGTTGTCAAAGAAACCTCGTACACAGTCAGTGGCCACAGCAACCTCGGCAGTAGACCAAACTGAAAGCACCAGAGTTTTAGTTTACCTGGTAGAGCGCAGCTGTCTATGCTCTTCAACCCTTCCACTGCTTGTTGTCTAACTTCTCCCACACGAACTGTGTCCTTTAGATCCCCGTCGTACCATCTCCCAAGACTCTTCACTGGCTTCTCAGACACTGTTGGTATTGCCTCACCATTAATGAAGAATGTTTTAACTACTACTTTGCCTTTAATTATAGAGATGCTCCTTGATTTAGTGGGCTTGAATTGCATTCGTGCCCATTCAATGTTATTGGTTAATTTGCCCAATAATCGATTAGTGCAGGCTACTGTTGTAGTCATGGTTGTCATGTCATCCATGTATGCTCGAATTGGTGGTAGTCGCATTCCAGAAGCCAAGCGCTCTCCTCCTACTACCCATTTTGATGCCCTAATGATTACTTCCATTGCCATGGTAAAAGCCAGTGGAGAAATGGTGCATCCTGCCATTATTCCAACCTCTAGGCATTGCCATGTAGTGCTGAATTCTGAAGTCGAAAAACTGAATTGCAAATCTCCAAAATAGGCTTTCACTAAATTTGTTATTGTCATCGGTACACTGAAAAAATCAAATGCTGCCCAAAGTAGTTCATGTGGCACTGAACCATATGCATTAGCCAAATCCAGGAATGTCACATGGAGCTCCTTCCTCTCCTTTTTAGCTGATTGAATTTGTTGCCAGATCACATTGATGTGTTCTAAGCAACCTGGGAAACCTGGAATGCCTGCTTTTTGTATTGAAGTGTCAATGAAGCAGTTCTTTAATAGGTAAGCTGACAATCTCTGAGCAATAATGCTGAAGAAAATCTTGCCTTCTACGTTTAATAGGGAAATGGGACGAAACTGACTGATGCTTGTAGAATCTTTTTCTTTAGGTATAAAGACTCCACCTGCTCGGCGCCATGCTCTTGGTACAACCTGTTTTTCCCATGCCACTTTCATCAATTTCCACAGAATTCGTAGAACTCCTGAAGCACTCTTGTACACTCTGTACGGAACTCCATTAGGCCCTGGAGATGATGAAGCCCTTGCTTTTTTCACAGCTTGCTCTATTTCTTTCCACTTAGGTGCACAGTCCTCCATTTGGTATTCTGGTGGATTGATAGGTGGGATGTCTGACGGAATTGACATAGGCTCCTGCCTTTTTGAATCTGTATGTGTTTCCTCCAAATATCTCTCCAGCTCAACCTTAGATGCTTTTAGTGTGCCATTCTTCTCACTGGTGAATAACTTCTTTACAAATTTGAATGGGTCTTTATAAAAGTTACCTCTCGCACGCTCCTTCTTTTGTAGCGTTTCCGTAGGCGCTCAGCTCTGCGCAATGTTGCAAGCTTATCTTTTATGACCCTTTGTAAGAGATTGAGTCCCTCCTTCTGACTTTGTTCTGCTCTTCTCCATTGGTTCCTCAGCTGTCTCCTTTCTCTAACTAAGCGTTCAATCTCCTGCTGCCGTCTAGACTTTCCAGGAATAGTTTGTACTTTTTCCTTCCTTTTTTCAACTCCAAACCTCTCACTTCCATATGCGTAGATGATGTCCCCAAATTTATCCAGCTTCTTTTCAACTGTTCCACTTAATCTTTCCAATGCAACGCAGAGATCTGTGTTTACTGTGTCCCATGCAGTTTTCTCACAAGCTCTTGGCCATTTAACTCCAGGCTTGTGCCCGTTGAGGTTCTTTTCTCTCTTATGCTGGTTTGTCTGACCGGGTTCACAAGGATCATTAGGTTCATCACTAACTGTGTCCATGCAAGTCCTCCTCACATCTATGACAGGGGTGCTGATATCCTGCGAACTGTGGTTTGCTTCCTGTCGCTGGATTTCATTCGACTGACTTGACTGACTTCGTAAGAAGTATTGATCAATGCGAGGCCCTTGTCCCTTCTCCCTCAAGCATTTCATTCTCCCTTGATGAATCTTCAAACCCCTGACCATTGTCGCCTTGCTCCAGCCGCAGACACAAACCTGGAGTTCCATGTCTTTGTTAACTGCAGATCTTGAACTAGTCTTTTGTGAAGTACTCTCCATACTCATATCCGTTTCCGTTCCTAAGTCGTTAACCGTGTTGTCCAACGTTGAGTCATCTTCCGCCCCCGCTCTCGCAGACTCTAGGGGTATTTTTCTCTTTAATTTCTTAGAAGCCTTGGGCGGGTGTCTCCAGCATCCTGTAAACACAGAGCTGGATACTGCCGACAAGGGTAGCTAACCCTTACCAGCCCCAATGGGGTCTCTTTCCTCCTGTCAGCTGTCTCTCCAGGCTGTCACAAGGTCTTTCCCTTGTTGCCAGCTGCACTATTCACAGCAGTCACTGGACGTATCCAGATCTTCAGGATTTCCATTACACGAGAGTAGATGTTAAAACTTCATGCTGATTTGAACTCGGCTCTCGCCAAGATAAGCACCAACTAAGACGTAGCTTTACAGTAAACTAATGTGATCCATATGCGTCTCCATCCATTTACGTTTCCATCCATATGATGATGTAGATATCCTTCTGTCTGGTGTTAATGGCTGAAGTGTAATGCTGGCTCCAGGGATCAGCTTATTTGCCTCCCTGGCGCATCAGCACACACAACGGCTGCGATGCTGGCTCCGGGGATCAACCAAAGTGCGGCCTCCCCAGCGCATCAGCATGACAACCATCTGGATTGAGCTAAGTAGGGTACATCTCTGGGGTTTTCAAGTGGGCACCTTCCATCCTCAGTGTTTCGTCGACTAGCCCACGACACCTCAAGAGGGCTCGACGGTGATTCTGGCGTCCCAGCATCACCCCCCTCCATCCCCCACTCAACTCAGCCCAGCTTACTTACCTGTCCCCAGCCAGAATCTTTCCGTCTCAACCACAGCCAGTTGCTGCTCCTCTCTGCTGCTTCAGATAAGTTCTTCACTGTGCGACGCAACTCTTGGCCACTGAATCCGACGTCTCTGAGAAACCGGGTTGTAGAGTGTGCCACAAATCCTCGACAACCCACTTCCACTGGGTAAACCCGAACTCTCCATCCTCGCTGTTCCGCTTCAGTGGCTAGTTGAGCATACCGCAGTTTCTTCCTCTCATACGCCTCATCTACAGCATCCTCCCATGGCACTGTTAACTCTACCAGGTGAACAAGGCGTGCTGATCCAGACCACAAGACAATATCTGGTCGAAGGTTAGTGGTGGCAATCTCAGGTGGAAAAATAAGCCGTTGACCAACATCTGCCAGCATATTCCAGTCTCTAGCAGCTTCCAGTTGTCCTGGGCGAGGATTGGTTTTAACACCTTTTCTTGGTGGTTGCTCTCCTGGGCGGAGGAATGTTGTCTTTTGTGTGTAATGTTTTGATGGAACAGGTGGCAACTTATTGGTCATGTTACGCTTGTCTTCCAATGCTAAGGCCAAACATTGCAGCACCTGGTCATGGCGCCAAGTAAACCGTCCTTGGCTAAGAGCCACCTTACATCCTGTCAAAATGTGCCTTAATGTTGCAGGTGTTGAACACAAAGGACATGAGGGATCCTCTCCTACCCAGAGGTTTAGGTTCTGTGGTGATGGGAGAACATCATATGTTGACCTGATGAGGAAACTGATCCTGCTCTGTTCCATTGACCATAGGTCTTGCCAGCCAATCTTGCATATATATATATATATATATATATATATATATATATATATATATATATATATATATATATATATATATATATAATATGAAAGAAAAGGTTTAAAAGATTAAAATATCTCTATATATATAACTAGTAGCAGAAATGTGAGTACCAGAAAACAGAATTTGTATTAAAGAATACATATATATATATATATATATATATATATATATATATATATATATATATATATATATATATATATATAGAATGGAGAGTGTCTCTGTAGGGTTGTGACCAATGAAGAGGAGAAGACTGCCATTCTCAATGAAGTTCACGCAGGACACTTTGGGATCAAGAGAATGATGGGGAAAATCATTCAACGATTTTACTGGAAAGGGATTATAAAGGACGTGGAGCAATGGGTACTTTTTTATTTCTTAAAAACCTAATTTTTTTGCTTTTTGTCGCTTTTCCATTCATGATTTAAGTATTACTTGTTTCATCATTACTGTTTCCCTTAAGATCCTGAATTGTGAAGCATGCCAGAGATTTGAGAGGGTGAAGACTGTTGCCCCAGAACTGAAGCCATGGTACATGATCGGTGAGTATTACATAATTAAACTTTTATAGTGAGGTCAGACAAAGAATGGAAGAACATACATAATTTAAACACAGTCTGTAATATGTAGAAAACTAAGAGCTTAATCTGGTAACAAACTTTCTTGATAGCCAGTTAAACAGATTGTAAGCATGTGCTCACAAAACATCATTTGACAACAGGTTGCAGTTTACAGACTAATTAGAGCAAGTGTCACATTGTCACATGACATACATCTGTAATGTGATTAATGTGTCATCCACAGGGGGTGGAAATCTGCTATGTTTTGTACAGATAGGTGCATCAGGACAATTTCTAGTACAAAAAGATGCAACACCCATTGACAACAATGACTGACCAAAAAAAAAGGGTGCCCCATTTAAATGTGTTTGACTCTTTGGGAATTAATAATAACCATGATTTCCGTTCCCAGGTCGTATCACTGCTGCAGTACAGTGGAAAGTCAGTTTGGATCGTGTGGCCACATGTACAGCAGCAGCAGGGATGTAGTGACTGTGGACTGTTTACCATTGCAAACAGCCTCACACTCTGCATGGGTGAAGATCCAGGTAAGTTATGTTATGATCAAAAGCAAATGCGTGATCATCTTTTTTTTGTTTTGTAGCAGGATCTCTTACTCCTTTCCCAAGCTGTGAGAGAACTCCCCTCCCAGAGGTACATTTCTGTGATGTGGAGGTCTACTGCACATGCAGGAGACCATACAGTATTGGACTGGAGCTGATGGTGGAATGCGGGAGGTGTGGCAAATGGTTCCATGGCCAGTGTGAAGATCTACAGCCAGATGACCTCATAAGTATGGAGGAGTATATGTGCTCCATTTGCAGAGTTACACACATGGGTAAGCATGTAAGTAAAGGTGAAACAGATTTATTATTTTGTTTTTTACTATATGTTTTTTTGAACATTTTATACTAAGCATTCCAGCTTAGTATATTATACTAACACTAAAATTTGGTAATGCCTGTCAAACAACTTTACCATAATTTATAGCTATTTACATATGTACAGTAGGGCATTGTTAATAAGGCTAATTGTCTTCAGTGTTTATTTTTCATGAGCACACAACTACTTATTTTGAAGACTTTTTTTTTTCAGGAGACCTTGATTCTGTATTGAGACGTTTTTATTTGGAGAAATATTGCAGATGCTTTTGCACTTTCATTTTTAATTGGTATGGTAGTCTTAGTTTCTGAGCTACTGAATTATTGCCTGACTTGAGTATTTCCAGGGCAGAGATATCCAAAGTAAACTGGATGTCAGTTCTAACACCCACCTTGTTTAATGTAGTTATTGTGAACCAGCTGGGGGAGGGGTTGATTCACTGTATTGAAGTGAAATTGTGCCAAATAAGGTGGGTGTAACATGATATAAAAGTACAGTAAATGTAATTCTGAAGTAATAAACAACTTCACATTTTACATGTACATGTTTCAGACAGTACATGTAATGCTTAAATTTCAAATTCGATTTCCATTCCTATTAAATGATATTAGACAATTACATACTATACAAGTTAAGAGTATGAAATGTCATTTTTAGACAGGCAGCCTCTAAAGTCCTTCTTTTTTTGTGGGTTATGTGAGAAGGCATTTTAAAGTTCTGTTAAACCTGCTCCTAACACCCCACTCCATAGGTCAAGACCTTGACGTGGTGAGTGGGCTTTTTACCAAAGCTGACCTGCAGTATAGCTTTTTTTTTTTTTTTTTTTTCACCACTGCTTACGCATTAAGTCCTGGATAGCACTTTACAATGGAAATATGCAATCTGATCATGTACTGATCATGTTTTATTGTGAAGAATACAGAAAATAAAGTTTGTTACATTTTTCAACATCTTGTGCCTTTTTTGTGAATGTCTTTCTGGTTCTGACTACTACAACTGATACACAACTCACTAAATGATTGAGTTCAGATTTCTGCTCGCCATGCAGTGCTCTCAGTGGACAACTTGGATCTAGATTGACTTCTACTCTAGCATTTACACAAATCTGACATCCTCTATGCTTCATTAGTTAAGAGCCTGAATTATAGACACTAAAGTCAGGGAAATATGTAGTGGTTAACAATCACATTGCTTCTAGTTCCAAATTTGTACTTTTGAGTGTTCGAAGTTATGGAAGAAACATTCTTATTTTATAGCATATGATATAATTTGGCTTCATACATATTTAACAAATGCATATACAGTATTACTGATAACAAAGGAACAACAACCAATCTGCAGACCTGCTTTGAGAAATGACAGGCTCCATTCTAGGATGATGCCAATGATCTGACAAACACTGTAGGAAGTGGCAATACATACAATGAGGGTGTATTACTTCATTTTTTTTATGACAAGTTATATGGTTAAACTAAGAGAAATTTGTTTGCAGATTTATTGCAAGACCATGCATGAATAATGCTAAATATTAAACCTTTTGACCTGTTAATTCCTTTAATTTTTAACATTCCCTAAATATTTCTCACAATATACACTGAAGCTACTGTATAACATATATTAATCATACTGCCTTATTGGAGTAAATAACAATATTTGTTGATCACAAACTTATTGGCACATTTTCAATTAAAGTCTGTAAGTTAAGGTTAGTCTTAATTGAGTTAGTCACTATTAATCAATTAGAAACCGCTACTTATCAATTTAGCAATATTATTAAAAAAAACAAAAAAAAAAAACATTAGCTGTAAAACATGCACAGAAACTGAAGCAAAATAGTTTGTCCACTTAGCACAGCATGGTCAAAACAAAGGAGTTGGATCTAGATGTGAGAAAAGCACTTGTTACAGAAACTACTACAGCAGCAGGGGAATCGATAAAGTGTTGTGGATAAAAAAAAATCGTAATACAAAAATCCACAATAATCAAGAAGTATTTGAAGACTAATTCAACTGAAACGATGGAAAGAAGTGGACGTCCCAAGAAAATTACGACTATAGCATAAAGAATTGTTCGAGCAGCTCGCAAAAATCCACCATTAACAGCCAAGGATTTAAAGAAATATCTGGTATAGCAGTGTATGAAATAACTATACAAAGTCATCTAAACACAAAAGGCTTATACGCTACCTTAATGGTAACCAGATTTGACAACAATTCAAAAAAAAAAATAAAAAGAGTCTTGAATGATCTTTAGTTAAGGGTGTCAATAATTTTGTCTGCAACTGTATGTAATCATGACAACTCCCTGATTGTGATCCATAAGTATAGCAAGACTAAACATCAACATGACTACCCACAAATGTGTAGAAATTATTACCAGACTATACTTCTAACTTATTGTTTGTTATAAACATTTTGTTTATTTGAAAAGTTACAATTTTAATATAACGTTTGCGTTACAGTTGTGATCATTTAAGCTGTTCTACTTTATTATTATTATTTATTAGCATATATATGTAATTAAAAAATATTTAATGTATTTTATATTTACTGTAAAAGCTATTATGTAATCACGTGAAGAGCAATCAAATGCAATACAACCATTGATACAAAAAACATTGTTAAATATTAAAAATAAATCTAATAGTAATACGAATAAATGTAAAAAAACACGCAAACGTAATTTTGAGTAAGTAAAACAAAAGCAATCAAATTAAATACAACCATTTATGATACAAAAAACATTGATAAATATAAAAAAAATATATAATACGAATAAATGCCAATAAAAAAGCAAACGTAATATTAAGTAAGTAAAATGCCGAGATGTTTGACCCTATCCTCTCTTCGCATCGCGAAACTTAATCGTCACGTGACTCGTACGCTAATATGTCACATGACTCAGGGGGGGACAAATTTGGCAGGGGGGCGAAATTTGCCATGACACCGGTGCCTCACAGACCATGGTTACCACGGCAACGCCTCATCGAGTGACTACTGGGAGTGGTAAGTTGCCATGGCGACCAGGCAGCTTTAACAGGCAATGCGAGCCTGTGCCTCACTACTGCAATCTTCTGGCTCCTCCTGCTGCGCTTTTGCAACATGAGAGCTTCAACTCGCCGAATTATGACATCTAAATACTGCAGGCTCCTCTTCTAGACCTACGTTAACTTACTTATATCATCACTAACTGTTCTAAAGCAAACGTTTTATCCATAGACAAGGATTTTAATCGCAATAACCAAATATATGCTACCCTGCTTCACTGAAGCCAATAGTTTCAATTCCAATCGCAACCTCGAGATGGCAGCATAACACCACAAACTACATAATTTAAACTGATTTGCTATCGCTGCGAATCTCGCACTCTCCAAACTTTCTATCAATTCCTGCAGTTCGTTGTCTTTCCGAGGGATTCTCAGTCCCGTCCTGCCTCAACCTCTTTTGCTTCATATATTAACTTGATTATTTCAAATCAAAACCACTCCCTTCGAGGATCTGGTCATGAAGCCATGCTTATCTGCTTTCTGAGATGTTAAGAATCCACTGTCACATTAATTTTCCAGCTTCCTTGCATCAGGCCATTCCTGCAACCTTCTTGCTCCCGGATTTGCACTTCCTCATTTGCCCCCAACTTCATCAAGGCACTTAATACTTTGAAAGTCCATTTCATTCAATTTGAGCTTCCAGGCACATACGGAAACTATGTCCTACGATTATCAACATTTCAGTCAAGAGTCCTCCAACACCGCAATAGACAATACACTCTTAGACTGCTCCTGATCAAATCAATAGGTTTTGCAGCAGCCTCCGAGCAACGCATTCTCATCCTCTCAGGTTCTGCAGAGGCCTCAGATCTACGCATTCTTCATCTCTGCCCAAAGGCAGACCCATCTCCGACATCATCTTAAACGCCTTAACTCTCAAATACCAATTTCCACTGCATTCAGCAGCTCTTTGCTCTCTACAGCAGGCCACTGCACACTACTGACAGCATTCCATCGTTTCTCTGTTTCCGTCTGTCCAAAACGGAGGGGGTTCTCTGTTTTTGTCTCTCCTAAACGGACCCGAGACACAATTCCTAAGCTCTCCACGCTGCCCAGCTGACAGCTTAGCTGCCTGAGGATGCCGCACTGAGTTGTGAAGGATCTGTCCATTTGTCCTGTTGGTCCCCTTCCTGTCTCTTGTTCCACTAAATGATCAGCAGCCAGAGGATGCTGCCTGACCCGTCGGGAGCGAGTTTCAGATTGTTGTACGTTATGTGTTTAAAATTTGCTCTTTCTCTCTCACTTTTACGTCACCCCTCTCAAGCCCTCGTAGGCAACCAGTTAAATGTGAGGTGATGTGATTAGAGTCAAATGCATTGCATCATTCTGTGTGTATATATATATATATATATATATATATATATATATATATATATATATATATATATATATAATTTCAAGTAACTGTAGGTTTATCACCATAATGAAAACACATTACACATGACCACAGTTCTCTAACAAAATGACAATAACAAAGACGTTCCCATACCGGGAGTCAAACCCGGGCCACCTGGGTGAAAACCAGGAATCCTAACCGCTAGACCATATGGGAAGCTGTCTAACAAGCTCCTGGACATGCAACAGTAGCTAGTATACAGTACAATGAGTAAAACATTCATTACAAACACGTTACAAATTAAAGCAAACTTCAAGCCATTTATATTTATTCTCAATTAACACAAACTCTTCAATTGCTAAAAAATATAAAAAATCTCCCTTTGTGCTTCTCGGAAGGCATACGATGGAGGGCGCACTGCAGTTTTTCAGTCTGCGGGAATATTACAAATTAGCAGACTGCTTTAAAATACACATGTAGGGCGGGCGACTCTGTTACAAAGAAGCGTCACACTGTATGTATCTCCATAATGCGTTGGGACTAAATACGCAGATATATTAAAACTATTTGGAGAATGCGGGCATCGATCCCGCTACTTCTCGCATGCGAAGCGAGCGCTCTACCATTTGAGCTAATTCCCCTCGAATTATGCCAGTGATTCTCATAGGCTACATCGCAGCTTGATATGAGCAATTCAGATTGTCAGATTTTTGGCAATGTAGTCTGCCATTTGCAAATTCAAAAAATAAATGGATTAACTAAATAGCAAATATTTCGACTAGAGGTGTTTTCAATTTCTTTAAAAAGTAGTCTCAGCTCGTTGATTCAGTCGCTTTAAAATCCACTTCTGTCCCAATGCAGCAGCACTGTGTGCTGTGGCTCGAGCTTGTTTGACGAGGCAGAAATTAAAATGGTATTGAGTGCTGACAAGAGTTTGGTATCAGTTGTTGATTTCCTTGAAAATCTTTTATATAAAATGAACACATTTATTCATTTTAAAAATAAGTAAAAGTCAACTGTCAGAATTGAGATTTGAACCCACGCCTCCATTCGGAAACCAACACACATTATTCAGCCATTTGGATGCTGTCACAAAGACGGCCAGAGTGGGTGGCGTCAGACCGGAAGCAGGAAGGAATTCAAACACAGACAGACGGTGATGGTGATGAGCTGAGTGCAATGGCTGCACTCAGCGTTTATTAACAAATAAAAGGGTTGTAAACAGCACAAAAACACAGGACACGGCACTGGTAGCCAAAATAAATAGGTAGACAAAACGGACTAACACTAAACAAACGGTGCACGGAGAGACAAACAAACACGGTGAGTACAAACAAAACAGTTTACGATTTTACTTATTTTAACTCTCCTCTCTCTCTCACCCGTTCTCCTCTTCCGAACACCCAACCCCGACTGAGTGCTACGTGTCTCTATATATACTGTTGTGCTGGGATTCAATTACTAATTAATTATTCACTTGAATCCCAGCACGTGAATTAATTCTGTGCAACCCCGTGCTCACATATTACATTTTAAATGCACGTGCGTGATGTGCAATCCCGTGCCTAAATACAAATATACACTTTTTAAATACACGTGAAACACAGACCCGTTTATATCCCGTGTACCAATGACTATACACCAACATTTACACACGCAACATACAACACATAACACACAATTGCACACAGGGGCGGGGCACATTGCCACACTGTGTCATTGGATATGTAGCAGGGCGCTAGTCAGCCTTGCTGATTACAAGTGTATTTGTTTATTTTTAGAACGGGGTTCTTCCCTCTGCCCCTGTGCTGTGCTGTGTTATTTTGTATTTGTTTTGTATTATTATTATTATTATTATTATTATTATTATTATTATTATTATTATTATTATTATTATTGTTGTTTTGTTATTTATTATACAACGGCGAACCGCCGTGTTATTTTATTTATTTGCCGTGTTTTGTTTTATATTTTGTTTAGCGTGGATGGGTAGTCTCGTGCAGAAGGTGAACCATCTCCCGAATTAATTACGGGATTAATTTTATTGCTAATTGGGAGATGGTTCACCTTAATAAAAGCCTGCAGCTCTCGGCACTCGGGGTGTGTGTCAGAAGGAGAGAGTGAGCGAGAGGAGTGATGGAGAAACGAGATAAAGAAATTAAACATAGGAACAGTGAAGGCAATCTGCCCAGCCTGACCTGTGTTGCATTTATTTTGTGTTCGAGAATTGTTTTTTGTTTAAATATTTTCTTTTGCTCTGTGAGCAGTGTTTTTGTTAAAACCTTTTATTTATTTTTGTTATTTTGTTTAATAAAAACGGCGCGAGCGCCTTTACCTGCAGTACGTCCCTGGTGTCAGTTTGTTTTCGTGCCTGCTTCTGCCGTGACGTCACCACTCAGCCACCCTGTCACAGGATGATACACAAACCCAGGCTCTCTTAGATTCAGAGTGTAGTCAGTCCCTGATACAAGAGAGCTTAATCTCACCAGGGCATAAGCAAATAACGGGACAGGTGCATATAAAATGTATTCATGGGGATGTGCGCACTTATCTCAAAATGTATGTCAATCTGAAAATTGGCCAGCAGGTGACGCGAGTGCAATTGGGTTTGTGTCCTTGATTGCCGGTACTGGTAGTTCTGGGATGGGACTGCGAGCAGTTTAAAGATTGGTTTGCTGCTGTGACAGCCCCGTCCTCCTTATTGGCTAAGAAAGAGGAAGTAATTGGCAAGATCTTTCCCTTTCATGACCCGGATTACTAGTGCCATAGATTTAGACCCCGCAAAACTAAATGGGAACATCGGGTCGCTAAGAATGAGGGCTGACAATGTAGGGAATCCGAGAGGTTTCAGGTGGGGGCGATTGGTGAAGAGACTAGGGGGAGGCCGAGGAGTCAGCGCAGGGGTCAGGCTCGGCTGCCTCCACTCAGGACCGACCTGATCCCGAGTTGGAAGCCATGGGAGCTGATTTTTTAGCTCATTCCCATGACTTCTGACTCGAGCAAGGGCGTGACGACATGCTGAGCTGACTCTTTGACCAGGCAGCTGTGGTTAATGGTCGGGTGGTCGAGCCCAGACATGCCGCCACGTACCCTCACTTTGAAATTGATCGAGACATTTTGTACCATGTTGGAAAATTACCCCAGACGGGGGAAGTGTGTCACCAGTTGCTCATTCCTCAGCCCTTTAAGGAGGACTTGTTGCAGCTGGCTCATGCTATTCCCCTGTCTGGTCATTTGCGAAGGGACAAGACTAAAGCGAGGCTCATGACATGGTTCTATTGGCTGGGGTTGGATGGTGACGTCAGGTGGTTTTGCGAACACTGTGTGGAATGTCAGAAAGCTAGCCCTAGAGCCGTCCCACGAGCTCCACTGGTGCCATTGCCCCTAGTGGAAGCTCTGTTTGAGCGTATTGGAGTAGATATAGTGGGACCGCTAGAAAGGACCCTCAAAAATATGTTGCGCAGATTTATAAACAGTGACATGCGCTACTGCGACCAACTGATTCCGCCCCTTCTCTTTGCGATCAGAGAGGTACCTCAGGCTTCTACTGGGTTTTCACCATTCGAGCTGCTGTATGGGCGGAGACCCCGGGGTGTGCTCGATCTGGTCAGATAGATGTGGGAGGAGCAGCAGGACAATTCAACCAATACTGTCCGGTATGTGTTGGACCTGCGCAAATGTCTTCAGACTGTGGGAAAATGGGCGCATGACAATTTGCAGCAGGCTCCGCACAGACAGGAGACCCAATATAACAGAGGGGCCCGGTTGTGCATGTTTCAGCCGGGGGATAAGGTGCTTCTATTGTTACCTAGCCCTGAGTCCAAACTTCTGGCATAGTGGCAAGAACCTTTTGAGATTACATGTCAGGTTGGGACCGTGGATTATGAGATCTGCCAGCCGGAGCGACAGAGAGAAAAGCATATTTACCATGTAACATGTTGAAGCCTTGGGGAGGCTTTGTTAGTGGCGCAAGCAGATGACGTCACCGACCTGGGACCTGATCGTTCTGTGTTGGTGAAAACAGGGTCGGTACAGATTGCAGATAATCTGACACCAGCACAGAAATGTCAGGCACGGGCGCTGGTGGCGGAATTTCCTGATGTGTTTTCTCCCGTCCCAGGGCAGACTCGAGTAGCCCACCATTACATTGAGACTGAGCCGGGGCCGCTAGTTCGCCAGAGGCCGTACAGCATACCTGAGCGCAAACGGCAGGTAATAAAGGCAGAGATTGATGAGATGCTTAGACTGGAAGTAATAGAGGAGTCCCAAAGTGACTGGAACAGTCCGATTGTTTAAGTGGATGAGCCGGAAAGGTCAACTCGATTTTGCATTGATTTCAGGCGAGTTAATGAAAAATCGAAGTTTGATGCTTATCCCATGCCCCGGGTACGTCTTGGCACGGCTCATTTTATGATGACACTGGATGGCCGAGTCATCTGTGTAAGGTAGCGGCAGTCCTGCAATCCTTGCGGGAGGCTGGGCTCACTGCTAACCCAAAGAAATGTGCCATTGGGAAGAGTGAGTCATAGTATTTGGGGTATCGAATAGGGAGCGGCCAGATCAGACCGCTGATTGCTAAGGTGAAAGCCTTGGCTGACTGGCCGGTCCCTACGAACAAAACCAGGTACGTTCTTTCTTGGACTAGCGGGCTATTACAGGAAGTGTGGGGGCACTGCGTAAGGAGCACTTGTTTGTAGTTTTATTACTGTGTTTTATTTTCACTTTCTTTCACCTTCTGTTTTCATTATTATTTTCGAGCACTTGTATATGCACAGAATGGTATACCTGTATTGGTAACCCCGTGGACCTGTTTTACTGTCGAGAGTAAACAGACCACGGACAACAGCGCCCTCTGTGGGCTCAAATAAATTAATAATAAAACCTTCTGTCTCCCGTGTCAGTGAATGCACCTAAGGCTCCACACAAGGAACAAGTCTCTGAACTTTGACAATCAGGAGTGCTGAGGAAGAAATGGAAGTTGAACTGTTCTGAAGAAAGTTTTTGAAGTCATGGGGGCATAATTTCTTGAATACACGGAAGGCAAGGAAGAACCAATGTTTTGAAGAATGACTAAAATAACCTTTTGAAGAGAGCCATAGCTTTGCCATACGAGAGACTGGAACAGTAAATGGGACACTGCCTTGATCTGAAAGCGGGTCTTGGTTTCCATGTCGCTCCACGAAACGGACAGAAGCATAGCCAGCAGCTGGGCCTAAGGTCATGTACTAGCCGTACAGAAGAACTACAATGAGAACACTTCTACGAACTTCATAACTTTTCAATTGCAACGTGTTATCTGAACTGAGTTACATCTGATCAACGGAACTACAGTATATATATATATATATATATATATATATATATATATATATATATATATATATATATATATATATATATATATATATATATATATATATATCTCAGTGTCTATAGAAAGTCTACACCCCCTTGAACTTTTTTCATATCTTGTTGTGTCAGTGCCTCAGAGTTTCATGCATTTTAAATTATGATTTTTTTTCCACTCATCTACACACCATATTCCACATTGTTAAGGGGAAAAAAAATTTATTGAGAAAAAGATTATGTTTTAAATACAAAAACTGAAAGATCATAATTGGATAAGTCTCCACCCCACTGAGTTAATACTTGGTGGAAGCACCTTTGGCAGCAATTCCAGCTGTGAGTCTGTTGGGATAGGTCTCTACCAACTTTGCACACCTAGATTTGACAATATTTGACCATTCTTCTTACAAAACTGTTCAAGCTCTGTCAAGTTCCTTGGAGCGTTAATGGACAGCAATCTTCAAGTCGTGCCACAAATTTTTGATTGAATTTAGGACGGGGCTCTGACTGGGCCGCTCAAGGACATTTACCTTTTTGTTCTTTAGCCAGTCCAGTGTCGCTTTGGCTGTGTGCTTTGAGTCGTTGTCATGCTGAAAGGTGAACTTCCGTCCCAGTTTCAGCTTTCTTGCAGAGGGCAGCAGGTTTTCCTCAAGGACATCATGCTGCCACCACCATGCTTCACAGCAGGAATGGTGTTCTTTGGGTGATGCGCTGTGTTGGGTTTGCCCTAAATATAATGCTTTGCATTTAGGCCAAAAAGTTCCATTTCAGTTTCGTCAGACCACAAAACTTTTTGTCACATGACTACCGAATCTCCTGTGTGTATTTTTTTGCATACTTCAAATGGGTTAAGGTGGGATTTCTTGAATAATGGCTTCCTTCTTGCTACTCTACCATACAGGCCAGATTTGTGGAGTGCTTAGGATATTGTTGTCACATGCACATTTTGACCAGTCTTGGCCATAAAAGCTCTTGCAAAGTTGCCACTGGCCACTTGGTAGCCTCTCTGATCAGTCTCCTTGCTCAGTCATCCAGGTTGGAAGGACGGCCTGATCTAGGCAGAGTCCCGGTGATGCCATACACCTTCCACTTCTTAATAATCGTCTTGACCGTGCTCCAAGGGATATTCATTGCCTTTGATATTTTTTATACTTATCCCCTGATCTGTGCCTTTCAACAACTTTGTCCCGGAGTTCTTTTGAAAGCGCCTTGGTGCTCATGGTTGAGTCTTTGCTTTGAAATGCACTACCCAGCAGAGGGAACCTACAGGAACTGCTGAATTTATCCTGAAATCATGTGAATCACTACAATTTAACATAGGAGGAGGCCACTTAACTTGGTGTGTGATTTTGAAGGCGACTGGTTACACCTGAGCTAATTTAGGATTGCTATTACAAGGGGGGTGGACACTTATCCTACCAAGCTATTTCAGTTTTTATTTTTAATTAATTTTCTACAAATTTCTAGAATATTTTTTCCACTTGGAAGTTGTGGGGTAGGATGTGTAGATAAATGAAAAAAAAAACTATTTGAATGCATTTTAATTCCAGGTTATAAGGCAACAAAAGGTGAACATTTTGAAAGGGGGTGTAGACTTTCTATAGGCACTGTACATTATATATATATATATATATATATATATATATATATATATATATATATATATATATATATATATATAATAAATTGACACAGGATTGGGAATAATTACACCAAAGTAGGTGTTACATATTAAACACATCCTTTTTTCTGTATTCTTCATATACTTGTACTGTATTCACATACATGCTGTGTTCAGGAACTCCCTGGTACCAAGAAAGTTAACCTTACATATTTTGGAGATGTAGGAGAGGTGGACTAGGGGATGATGGCTAATTAATTTTATGGAAGGAGCTTCTGGGTGTTTTGAAAATGTTATTAACTTAAAGGACAGGAGCTTTTAAGGCTGATTAATGTTTAAGACTTAATTGAGACTTCTGACGTAAGAAGCGAGGCAAAAAACTATAAAAAACGAGGTAAAATCTTAGTCAAGTGTCACTCCTCTTGCTAACTACAAGCTGATGTGATCCATGCTCTGAAAAGCTCTGATCGAGCTGATTGCTGTTGGTGTCATGTTCAGAAATATTTGCCTTTGAAGACAGTTCATTTCCTTGCAGTATATTCTACACTTCCATATATATATTTTTGGGAGGTAAGAACTATTTGGAATCTATATCTCTATATCTCTCTTTATTGATGCAGTGCTATAAGGTATATGGCTTATTATTAGTGTATGAGATTGATATATTGAATGTTTTAGGACTCAGCGGTGGGGTTTTTTAGTTTTATGCATTTTAAGTATTAATGCTAACACCTGTTAAGGCACTGGACTGCCCAGATTGCCTGTCAGCTGGGATTTGACATAGTCTGTAACTACTCAATCCATTTTTTAGCATTTGATAAACCGAAGGGGTACTAATACTAATCTGATTCGTTAAAACTTCAAATCGAATTAGTCTGTGTGAATTTCTTGATTATTAAGTCATCTGGATATGTTGCAAGCCCAGTGCACGAACTATCTGCTTACAGGAGTTTGAAACATCTTAATGTCCTCGTGAACGTCTCCCCTGAGTTTAAGAGTGTGCTCAGAGCACATATATAAAGAACCTGACAACTCCTGACAACTCACTCACTCACTCTTCGTACCACTAATCTCTCTCCAACCCCCACCTCCAAATAAACAAACTGTGGCCATTTATTACCCCCACTGATCAGCATTTACCCATTATCAATTAAACAATAAATTATACAATTTAGGAGGCCTTCACCAACATCGCCTCCTGGTACCTTCACCTTTAACAAGATGGGGAGTGCACCTCTCCTAACCCCAGGGTCCTAAAACCTCCAAATTCTGGCTAGGACAAATACATACATACATATAATGAGTTAAATTGGGTAGGTATACTGCTGTGAGCTTTAGATGGGCAGAAACAATAAAGCATAACTATATGGCGGTCCACTGGTTAAATAAATGGGCTTGTTACCAGCCACCGACTGTATGTGACCATAAGCACTTAACCTCCTTGTGCTTCGTCCTTCAGATGAGACTTATTAGGTCCTATTGTACGTGACTCTGGAGCAGCAGTAGTTTACCCCCTAGTTTTTGTAAGTCACTTTGGATAAAAGCATCTGCTAAATGACTAATAATAATAATAATAATAATAATAATAATAATAATAATAATAATAATAATAATAATAATAATAATCTTTCCAAACTGCCTTTACTGTATTATAGCTGTTATAAAATCTGTGAATAGTTAAAACGTCACCAATTATTCCAATAAATTTCAAGACTGGCTACAGCTCCATTAAGCAATCTTGTGTTCTTTGGTGATTGATGATACAGTGCGTAGAGTTTCAAAGTGGTTGCAACCCGTTACAGCTTTAAAGAGTAAGTAGCAGGGGTCTGACAAATATAGCGTACATGTCCCCACGTTGCTGCAACTGTTTAATTATCATACCTGTATTATAACTAACGTCTGTTTCGAAGGTCTTTTCTAAATATCTGCTCTAGTGCAAGAGTGGTCATTATTGCTGTGTTACTTGTTTGACAAGGTGGGCAATAACCCTTACACTGTTAGTGCATTAGAGCGGAAATTTTGAAAAGAGCTTTGAAACAGACTTTAAAGTTAGATGTGTCAAAAGTTGTCAGGATGTTAACAATGAAAATAAAAGTCACAAGTATGTTATTTAAACAGTTGTAGGAACACATGGGGATAGGTAACGCTATATTTTTGGGAACCCTGCTACTTGTTCTTTAAAAGTCTTAGTTACCGCAGAACGCGTCTGTGACGGGTACACCCCGCCCCTGTGTGTATTGTATTATTTGTTGTATTATTTAAAAATGTATAGTTTTAGTGTGTTAAACTGTTTTACTGTTATTACTGTTTGACAGCCTGGATGGGGTTAAATGCCCCATCCAAATATAATCGTGAGAATGCGTGGTCAACAGCGAGTGCTTATTGATAAACTGGCTGTTGACCACGCATATGAGAAATACCAGTGCTGAATGTGGTTGGGGGATAAACTAGGTGATTGATAGCCAGTTAAATCCCTCTGCCAATATAAAAACAAGCAGCTTTGGCTGAACTTGGTTGGTGTGTTCAGAGGTGGAATGGGAGTAGTGAGTAGGAGAGAAACCTAAAGTGAAACTTAAAGTAAACCATTGCTACACGTGCTGGGTATACACCCGCATGGTACTTTGTTTGTTCCATGTCTGTTTTGTCTGTTTATTTTAGCTACTGTGCCATTTTGTTTTGTAAAGTGTTTCTGTTTTGTTGAAACCTATTTAATAAAGAAACTAGTGCATTTGTGTCTCGCCTGTTGTGTGTTCCATTCACTTCCGGGTCTGGTGACACCCTTCAGCTATCCTGGTAACAGCGTCTTACTGCTAAGAGTTTGTGGTGGGGTTGTGACACTCCACACTGCCAAGACTGTGTTCTATGTCAATATCTCCTCCCAGTATGTAGATGTGCTCGTTCTGAATCATCGCAGAGCAGTAATTGCAAGGTTCCTTCATGTCTGGCGGCTCTTGCCAGCTATCTTGACTGAGATCATATCTGCAAAGGGGGAATCAAACAATAATAATAATAATAATAATAATAATAATAATAATAATAATAATAATAATAATAATAATAATAATAATTATTATTATTATTATTTATTATTATTATTATTGTTGTTGTTGAGTCATTTAGGAGACACTTTTATCCAACGCGACTTACAGAGACTAGGGGGTGAACTATGCTTCATCACAACTGCTGCTGCAGAGTCACTTCCAATAAGACCTTGTTTGTTTGACGTCTCATCCGAAGGACTGTGCAAAAGGAGGTTCGGTGACTTGCTCATGGTCACACACAATGAGTCACTGGCTAAGCTGGGATTGAACTGGGGAGGAAGCTCCTGGTAACACGCACACTTCTTTACCAGGTTAAGCTGTAACCGTTAAAGGTATGATCTGGTAAATCAGCAAAAATAGCACTGCAGTAATGAAGCCTATATGACAAAAGCATGAATTAAAGAGGCTTGGTGGTTCAGTAATTAAAGAAAATAGCTTGAAACCAGGAGGTGTGTGAGTGACTCTGAGCAAATCACTTAACCTTCTTGTGCTCCGTCCTTCGGATGAGTCGTAAAACAAACGACTGTATTAAAAGCATATTTTATTCGATTGGAAAAATCTGAAAAAAAATCATTATAAAAACAGTAACTTTCAGGTTTATAAATGTCTGCTCTAGTACACTAGTGTCAGGTTATTGCCCACATTGTCAAACAGGTAACACAGCAATAACAATTCAGATGTGGTACGGAACAGAAATCGCTCTTCCTGCAGTGATTTAGAAGACAGAATGGACATTTTGAAAAGAGCTTTGAAACAGAGTTATAAGTGTAAAAACTTAGGCATGTTGTATGCAGACAGGCTAAAATAATTGAATCTATTCAGTCTTGAACAAAGAAGACTACCCGGTGATCTGATTCAAGCATCCAAAATCCTAAAAGGTATAGACAATGTCAACCCAGGGGACTTTTTTGACCTGAAAAAAGAAACAAGGATGAGGGGTCACAAATGGAGATTAGGTAAAGGGGCATTCAGAACAGAAAATAGGAGGCAACTCCCCAGTAATGTTGTTGAAGCTGACACCCTCGGATCCTTCAAGAAGCTGCTTTATGAGATTCTAGGCTCAATAAGAGAGGAGGTTGTGTGGTCCAGTGGTTAAAGAAAAGGGCTTGTAACCAGGAGGACCCCTGTTCAAATCCCACCTCAGCCACTGACTCATTGTGTGACCCTGAGCAAGTCACTTAACCTCCTTGTGCTCCGTCTTTCGGGTAAGACGTAATTGTAAGTGACTCTGCAGCTGATGCATAGTTCACACACCCTAGTCTCTGTAAGTCGCCTTGGATAAAGGCATCTGATAAATTTACAAATACTAATAAGCTACAAACGAGCAAGATGGGCTGAATGGCCTCCTCTTGTTTGTAAACTTTCTTATGTACTCAACTTTTGCCATTCGAGTTAAGATCTTTCGGCTAATGTAGATAATGCTTTCAGAAACAGCTAAGCTCTTCTTCATAAGTCATGACGAGGCTCATAGTCATCACTTACTCCTGCAAAAGCCACAGCAGTGCTGGATAAAGAAGTGATGGCACGAGGACTTCCGGTGGCTTCCACCCAAGATATGCGGCTTAGTTGTGAGAGCTCCCACACTCATTGGCCGATTTATTAAAAAATATACTTATTATTTCAGTGAAGGGCACGTTTTGCTACTACCATTACACAATGGAGACACCAGAGAAAAGGGATTCATCAGCCATGGACCCGAATACCCCTTCCCCAACTATGAAAGCCAAGAGTAAAAAAGCCAGAAAGCAGTGTGCAGTGAGTGTGAGTGTGCAGCACAGAACGCGACTGAGCCCAGCCGCGAGGATCCACAGGGCCAGACGCTGCCCTGGCTAACATAGTCCCAGCTTCATTTGCTGAGAGATTGTATTTTGAAATGCATCAGGGAGTGTTTAAAAAGCGAAATCACTGCTGAGATTAAAACTGTTTGTACAGAAATTAAGTCCATCCAGTCTCGGCTGCAGCAAACCGAGGAGAAGATGTCTGTTACTTTCTCCACTGTTGACAAGCAGAATAAGCGCATAGATATTCTCCAGGCTGCCCAGTGCCAAAACTGGGCTAGCATTAAAGAATCTGAAACGGAGATTGCCTTGCTTAAATCTCATCTGGCTGAGTTAGAGGATAGAAACCGCCAATCAAATTTGCGGATCGTGGGCTTGCTAGAGGGTACCCATGGAGGAACCCTATTTACTTCCTGCAAAAATCCCTACCAATGTGGCTGCCATCTTTGACTGGGCCTATTGAAATTGAGAGGGCCCATCGCATCTATGATGGATTTAGCGCTCGCAGGGACAGGCCTCGCACCTTCATTTTTAAATTACTTCGCTATACCGATCGGCAGCTCATTCTTAGGGCTGCCAGGAATGTGTCTACACCACCCTGGCTAGATGGAAGCTCTCTACTTTTCTTGCCTGATTACTCCGCCTTTACTGCCCAGCGAAGAAAATGTTTTGCCCCAGTTCAGAAATCTCTCGGGGCAGCTTGGAGTCCAGAACTTCTTGTTGTACCCGGCAAAACTGAAGATCATTCACAGCGGCCAACCCAGTATGTTTGACTCGGCGAAGGAAGCGGAAAGATTTGTTTTGGGATTATCTAATATTCAATCTATGGATTAAATCTGCCACATTATCTCAGACACCAGAAATGTGTGTTTTGTTTTGTTTTTTTTTCTTCTCTTGCTTTTGGAAAACACTACTTCTCTAATATGGTTAACTGAACCCAACAGCACAGATTTCCATTACACGAGAGTAGATGTTAAAACTTCATGCTGATTTGAACTCGGCTCTCGCCAAGATAAGCACCAACTAAGACGTAGCTTTACAGTAAACTAATGTGATCCATATGTGTCTCCATCCATTTACGTTTCCTTCCATATGATGATGTAGATATCCTTCTGTTTGGTGTTAATGGCTGAAGTGTAATGCTGGCTCCAGGGATCAGCTTATTTTGCCTCCCTGGCGCATCAGCACACACAACGGCTGCGATGCTGGCTCCGGGGATCAACCACAGTGTGGCCTCCCCAGCGCATCAACATGACAATCGTCTGGATTGAGCTAAGTAGGGTACATCTCTGGGGTCTTCAAGTGGGCACCTTCCATCCTCAGTGTTTCATCGACTAGCCCACGACACCTCAAGAGGGCTCGATGGTGATTCTGGCGTCCCAGCATCACCCCCCTCCGTCCCCCACTCAACTCAGCACAGCTTACTTACCTGTACATCAGCATTTCTTTCTTTCTATTGTTCTTGAGATCCCCAGCCAGAATCTTTCCGTCTCAACCACAGCCAGTTGCTGCTCCTCTCTGCTGCTTCAGACAAGTTCTCAACTGTGCGACGCAACTCTTGGCCACTGAATCTGACGTCTCTGAGAAACCGGGTTGTAGAGTGTGCCACAAATCCTCGACAACCCACTTCCACTGGGTAAACCCGGACTCTCCATCCTCGCTGTTCCACTTCAGTGGCTAGTTGAGCATACCGCAGTTTCTTCCTCTCATACGCCTCATCTACAGCATCCTCCCATGGCACTGTTAACTCTACCAGGTGAACAAGGCGTGCTGATCCAGACCACAAGACAATATCTGGTCGAAGGTTAGTGGTGGCAATCTCAGGTGGAAAAATAAGCCATTGCCCAACATCTGCCAGAAATTTCCAGTCTCTTGCAGCTTTCAGTTGTCCTGGGCGAGGATTGGTTTTAACACCTTTTCTTGGCGGTTGCTCTCCTGGGCAGAGGAATGTTGTCTTTTGTGTGTAATGTTTTGATGGAACAGGTGGCAACTTATTGGTCATGTTAAGCTTGTCTTCCAATGCTAAGGCCAAACATCGCAGCACCTGGTCATGGCGCCAAATAAACCATCCTTGGTTAAGACCCACCTTACATCCTGTCAAAATGTGTCTTAATGTTGTTGTTCCACACTCTCCCATCTCATCCATTCTCCTTGCTTGGCCCGGGAAACAGCCTTTTCGCTCCTCATGCTCTCCTCCTGCTTTTGCACCTCATTGACTACCAGCTTCCTCCGTTGAGCTGGAGCTACTTTGTGCCATGTAGGATGAGCTGAACTGAGACCAAGACCACCTCTTCCATGGTGAAGTTGCCCATGATATCACTTATTTGAAAGGCAGCTTTTGTCGTCCAATTTCTTCCAGTTTTCAACACAGGTACTGCCTCCCTTATGCATTTGTCGCGTGACTCTAGTAATGTCATTTCCAGTCGGACCTTGGCGCACTTAAACTCCTCGGTTAGAGCAGAGACTGGTAGCTGCAGTATTCCTTTACCATAAAGTCCCACTCTGCTGAGGCAGCGTGGAACTCCCAACTATTTCCTGATGTATGAACTGATTAAAGCTTCCAGCTTCTCTACTGTTGTCAAAGAAACCTCGTACACAGTCAGTGGCCACAGCAACCTCGGCAGTAGACCAAACTGAAAGCACCAGAGTTTTAGTTTGCCTGGTAGTGCGCTGCTGTCTATGCTCTTCAACCCTTCCACTGCTTGTTGTCTAACTTCTCCCACACGAACTGTGTCCTTTAGATCCCAGTCGTACCATCTCCCAAGACTCATCACTGGCTTCTCAGGATTTGCTTAATCAGGACGGTATGTAAGTTACATCCACATGGAAGTGTATGTTGGGGTGTAATTGTTTTTGTATTACAGTATATCTATTTATATATCGGGATGGGGTTACTTATGCACTATTATTTAATTTAATTGTACTGCAATACAGACACCCTGATTTTCTTTTCTACGTTGTATTAACCTATTATTTATTTCTACCTTCCTGAAGTGCATTATGTTTTGGTTTTTGGGTGTGGGTTTTGCATCTTGGTTCGAAACCATGGAAGCTAATATTTTTTGTTTTTGTTCTGGCAATGAGTGTCACGGCGGCGCTATGGGCTGCTGCTTCTCTCAGCTAGTCAGTTTTGTAAAAATAGTTCTGTGTTTGTTTTTGTATATTAGATTAGATTTATTATGCAATCGCTTGGGAGCACATTGTTATACCAGTGAATAGCTATTTAAAACATTTTTTTACTTTCGTTTTATTTGACCTGTCCTACGATTGTAAGTCTCCCTGGATAAGGGAGATATGTTTACTTCTTTCATTCTGTTCATTATGCAATCTCTGTTATACATGCTCAGTACACATGGGAGGAGTGGCCCCGTACTGCCTATTTTAAACCTCCATAATGGCTAATTATAATTGTATGTCCAGGAACGTGCGTGGTCTTAACTCACCCATTAAAAGAGACAAATGTTTAGATTTTTTACATCGTAAAAACGTTACAATTGCATTAATTCAGGAGACCCATCTCAAATCTGCTAATGTCAATAGATTTCAAAATAAACACTATAAAGTAATTGCTCTCTACTGCGCCTTGAATAAAACAAAAGGGATACTGATTGTGATTAACAGAAAGATAAATATTACCATTAATAGTTCAAGCAATGATACTGAAGACCGTTTCTGTCAAGTAATAGCAACACTTAACAGTGTTAAACTGTGGTTAACATCAGTTTATGCACCCAATGTTTTTGATCCTCAATTTTTTGAGAACATCAGGTTTAAGCTATTGGCGGATTTTAATTTGACTTTGAACCCAGCTCTTGATACTTCATCACAGGGCACTGCCCTGTCTCTTACCCCTGCCTCTAAATACTTACAAAACTTTGCGCAAGACTTAAATGTACATGATGCTTGGCGTCTGAGAAACAATGGTGTTAAAGATTTCACATTCTTTTTGCATAGACACAAAATATACTCTCACATCGACTACATTTATCTCCCCAATTATGCATAATATTATTTCCACAGATATATTGCCAATTCTTATTTCTGATCATGCTCCAGTTTTGTATTCATTTGACTTGGTCCCAGGAATAAAACGTGCTAAACACTGGAGTTTTAACTCATTTGTACTTCAGCATGAAGCTTTCTTAAAACATCTCACAGAGAGTTTGAGAGATTTCCTAGAAATCAACTCTAATACTGCAGCCAGCCCACATTCATTATGGGAGGTTACTAAATGCTTCATTAGGGGCTGCTGTACAGCCTTTTCTTCTAACTTGAAAAAAACACGAAACAAAAACATTCTCCAGCTAGAAACTACTATTTCACAGTTAGTAAAAGATCAGAAGTGTAACTTCTTAAAAAGTAAAGCAAAACAATTAGCCACCTTAAAGACTGAATTCAAAAATCTTACTAGCAACAGAGCAGAATTCTTGGTACACAAGACAAGACAGCTCTATTATGAGTATGCAGAGCGACCTAGCAGATTACTTGCATTGCGATTAAAACAATCAGAACACTTGGCTTCTATTGAGGCAATCAGGGACAGTAATAATGTTGTACTTTCTAAACTAGAGCAGGTTAGCAAAGATTTTTATTCTCAACTTTACACCTCTGAAGCTGGTGCTGACTTGGAAAAATTGAGGATTTTTAAACCCATTGGAATTGTCTAAATTAACTGCTGAACAGGCGGCACACTTGGACACTCCTTTAACGTTGCAAAAATTAGAGGCAGCAGCTCGATCCATGCAGAAGTGAAAGTCCCCTGGGTTGGATGGCATTCCACCTGAGTTATTGCTGGGAGTATGGGATCAAGCTGGTTCATTAATACTCCATTCTATAAATTTTTCATTGCAAACTGGCTCTTTACAAACAGATCAGAAATCGGCTTTGATTTCGTTGCTTATCAAAAAAGGAAAAGACCCTTTAGACTGTGCCAGCTACAGGCCCCTTTCACTTTTAAATTCAGATATAAGCTCTTTCTAGGCGGTTGGAAAAATATATGTGTAACCTAATACATCATGATCAGACCGGGTTTTTAAAGAGCCGCCTTGCTTCAGACAACATATGGCGTCTTTTTCATATTATAGACCAAGCCCCCCATCAACCCACCTCTTGTGCTGTATTTTCTCTGGATGCCGAGAAGGCATTTGATCGCCTGGAATGGAACTATCTGTGGGCAGTTCTAGAACGCTTTGGCTTCGGCCATTCTTTTATCAATATGAGCCGCACTTTATACAGCAATCCTACTGCATGTGTGCAGACTGGGTCAATGTTATTCCCTCAGTTTGCACTCGGCAGAGGTACCCGACAGGGCTGCCCATTGTCACCATTATTATTTGTTCTTTCCTTAGAACCATTGGCGCAAGCTATTAGACAAAGTAACAATATAGCTCCCATTACTGTACAGGGCTCCAAACACCGTATATCACTCTATGCTGATGACATTTTATTGTTTCTATCTGATATTTCTGATTCCGTCCCTAACGCACTGCATTTAATTGATAATTTTGGTAAACTCTCTGGATATAAAATAAACTGATCTAAATCTGTTTATATGCCTTTGAATCGTATCGCCACAACAACCCCTCTTCTCCTCATATCTCTATTTGTCCGCAGCTCACAGGCTTTACATATTTGGGCATTAAGATATCCCCTAATTTCCAGCAGATTCGTAAAGAAAATGCTTGAAGTCCTAAATAAAATCAAAACAGATCTGACTAGATGGTCTCCATTACAGGTTTCATTACATGGTAGGATTTCTGTTATAAAAATGAATATACTTCCTCGTATTAATTTCTTATTTTCTATGATCCCCATTTCATTACCACAAAAGTACCTTGAACAAATAAATTCTATTATAACTGTTTTTATTTGGAAGGATAGGCGACCAAGGATTCGGTTGACTACTTTGCAGCGCCCTAAAACATTGGGCGGCCTGGCAGTACCCAATTTTAAATATTACTACTGGGCTTTTCAGCTAAGGGTATTTAAAACGAGGCTGGATTCAGGGTCTACAGCTTCTTGGCGGCCAATTGAGGAAGCCTTAGTTAAGCCAATCAGACTCCAGGATCTTTTATTTTCCGCCCCCAAGGACAGGGCTATTTCTCTTCGAATGGGTCCAATCATTGCAAACTCATTAGATATTTGGAAGAAAGTTAACTGATTTCTTGGCAGCCCCCCAAAACTTCACAAGCTTTCACCTATATGGAACAATCCCTTTTTACTGACAGGCTCTCAGCCTTTTACTCATCCACCCTGGTCCTCCAGACATATTCATATTCTTAGTGATATCTTTGATGATAATGGTCTTCGCACGTTCCAGGACCTTAAGGATAATCACTTGTTCCCTGGTTTTACCTATTTCATGTACCTCAGACTCCGCTCAGCCCTTCGCGCCTATGGGGTGTCATTGGACTCTGTTACCTATCCACCCTGTGCCTAATATATTTGCTTCAACAGTCACCTCAAGAGGCTTAGTTTCTTCTTTATATCACTTTTTTCTTTCTTTTAAAAATAGCTCCCTTCCAGTTACCTTAATATGGGATAGAGAGCTTGATAAACTGGGCGGTAGTCTTGATTGGGAAGCAGTATGGGACAATGTCTTTTCGTCCTCAAAAAATCTAGCACACCAGCTAATTCACTTTAAACTAGCACATAGAATATATGCTACACCATACCGACGATTCCAGATGAAGATTGTTTCAGATCCTCTCTGCTATAAATGAAATTGATAATTAAAGTTCGGGAGGAGGGTCAGACACCAATCTCCGCGTCACCAAATTGAATCATTCAATTTACACATTAGATAATTTAAATTGTTAGCACAATAAATACCCGCTTCACTTATCTCTCAGTTGTGTTTTGATTTCATCGTACATGCACGTATTATGGTCAGTATTCTGAATTATTCCGTTTCAGCGGAGCTGAGATCCACGCAACCAGTTCAAACAGCCCTCCCCACGACAACTTCGGTCGGCGGTATTACCACTCCAAACTTCTCTTCCCAGATGTCTGCTTCTCCTGTCTGCCATGGCTCCTGCCTGGCCACTCGTTCCTCCGCAACTCCTGACATCAGAGACTGGACGATCTCCCGGCTCCAGCTTTATCTTCGTCGCAACAACATCCCATTCAAATCTACAGCACGTAAGATGAATTTGTTTACTTCATTTCATCCTTCCCGTCGCAGGCGCTATGACGTCAGCACTGATCGTTGCTTTACCCAGTGTTGCCAAGTCTCACGACAAAACAAGCCCAACCCATGTCAGTATGGGTGTTTTTACAAATTCCAACCTGCGACTCAAGAAACAAGCCCAATTTCCGCGTATTATAAGCGGACTTGAAACACCTCGCCCGCACCGACTGCATCTCCACGAAGCGCTTCTACTACCGGAAAAATCAGAGAGCAGGACCATCGCACCTGTCAATCAAAGGCTCATTTAGCAGTTCCTGAGCATTCTGGCTCCAACTATAACCTTTCAGGTTACCTCCCCTCACTGCAGGCGTCCAGCAGGCCCCTGCAGTGACCTCTTTGGCCACTATGGGCGTCCAGCAGGCCCTCATAGTGATCCTTTCTCTGTGAAATGCTTTTCTTTCTGCGCTTCAGCAGTTTTGAGCATTTGTATCCAGAGATTGTTTTTACAGTTAGGAGCGGCTGCTCCCACGATCTATCCTGGGGTTTCGACACCCGCCACTGTTGTATAATATGCATCTGTAACCTTTCTGATTACACCCCCTCATCACTGCAGGCGTCCAGCAGGCCCCTGCAGTGATCTCTTTGGCCACTATGGGCGTCCAGCAGGCCCCCATAGTGCTCCCTTCACCTCCAACTATAACCTTTCTGGTTCCCTTCCCTCACTGCAGGCGTCCAGCAGGCCCCTGCAGTGATCTCTTTGGCCACTATGGGCGTCCAGCAGGCCCCCATAGTGCTCCCTTCACCTCTAACTATAACCTCTCTGGAACCCTTCCCTCACTGCAGGTGTCCAGCAGGCCCCTGCAGTGACATCTTTGGCCACTATGGGCGTCCAGCAGGCCCTCATAGTGATTCTTTCTCTGTGAAATGCTTTTCTTTTTGCTCATCGGCAGTTTTGAGCATTTGTATCTAGAGATTGTTTTGCCAGATTTGTAATAACTTCATTGAAGGAACCTGTGCTATTCCGCCTGTAACTTCCTTCATTTCCGCTCACCGTAACTCCATCACACCCAGCATCAACAGTCCCACATGAAGATTGCTCCCTGCAATATGCAAATCAACCACGCCATATTCTTAATCAAAATTGCTGGGAAAAACGCATGACTGGCTAAAGCCAATATATCAAACACATTTAAAATCATGCCCATTGAGTCTGTCCTTAGGGGATTGTATTTTTTATATTTCCACTTTTCTGTCCGGTCCCCCCCAACCCCCAACCCCCAACCCCCAACCCCCAACCCCCAACCCCCCCCCCCACTAAACGCAATCTTCTGTCCCTCCTAGGCCATTTAAACTACATGGGAGCATGGGAGGATTTGCAAACAAGGAGGCCATTCAGCCCATCTTGCTCGTTTGGTTGTTAATAGCTTATTGATCTCGGAGTAGCGGAAATGAGTGTGGAGTAGTGGTTAGGGCTCTGGACTCTTGACCGGAGGGTCGTGGGTTCAATCCCCAGTGGGGACACTGCTGCTGTACCCTTGAGCAAGGTACTTTACCTAGATTGCTCCAGTAAAAACCCAACTGTATAAATGGGTAATTGTATGTAAAAATAATGTGATACCTTGTAACAATTGTAAGTCGCCCTGGTTAAGGGCGTCAGCTAAGAAAAAAAAAAAAAAAATAATCATCACGAAGCTTCTTGAAGGATCCCAGGGTGACAGCTTCAACAACATTACTGGGGAGTTGGTTCCAGGCCCTCACAATTCTCTGTGTAAAAAAGTGCCTCCTATTTTCTGTTCTGAATGCCCCTTTATCTAATCTCCATTTATGACCCCTGGTCCTGGTTCAAAAAGTCTCCTGGGTTGACTTTGTCAATAACTTTTAGGATTTTGAATGCTTGAATCAGATCACCGCGTAGTCTTTGTTCAAGTCTGAATAGCTTTATTTCTTTTGGCCTGTCTGCATACGACATGCCTTTTAAATCTGGGACAATTCAGGTTGCTCTTCTTTGCACTCTTTCTAGAGCAGCAATATCCTTTTTGTAACAAGGTGACCAGAACTGAACACAATATTCTAGGTGAGGTCTTCCTAATGCATTGTACATTTTTAACATTACTTCCCTTGATTTTAAATTCAAAACTTTTCACAATATATCCGAGCATCTTGTTGGACTTTTTACAGCTAACCCACATTGTCTAGGTGAAGACATATCTGAGTCAACATAAACTCCTAGGTCTTTTTCAAAGATTCCTTCAATTTCAGTATCTTCCATATGATATTTATAATGCACATTTTTCTTGCCTGTGTGCAGTACTTTACACTTCTCTATTAAATGTCATTTGCCATGTGCTTGCCCAGTTCTGAATGCTGTCTAGATCATTTTGAATGACCTTCGCTGCTGCAACAGTGTTTGCCACTCCACCTATTTTTGTGTTGTGTGCAAATATATCAAGTCTGCTTACTATGCCATAATCTAAATCATTATGTAGATTAGGAATAGCAGAGGACCTAATACTGATCCCTGTGATACAACACTGGTTACCTTGCTCCATTTTGATGTCTCCTCTAATCAGTAATTACAGTTGGGAGTGGCTGCTCCCGCGTTCCCCACCCCCCATCGCTGCAGGCCCCTGCAGTGACCTCGCTGGCCACTATGGGCGTCCAGCAGGCCCCCATAGTGCTCCCTTCTCTGTCAAATGGTTTTCTACCAGCTGTGAGCTTCAACAGGTCCCCACAGCCCCCTTCTATTCCTTACCTCCGCGGTCTTCCAAATGTAACCTTTTAGGTTACCCTCCCCTCACTGCAGGCATTCGGCAGGCCCCTGCAGTGACCTCCTTGGCCGCTGTGGGTGTCCAACATGACCCCATAGTGGTCTCTTCTCTGTGAGATGCTTTTCTTCTTTCAGCTTATCTGCAGTTTATTCAAACACTTTCAAAACCGTTCCCATTTCTTTGAATATCAGTCAGGGCCGCAATACTGCATACTCTGGAGGCCTTCCGTTTTCTACATGTTAACTACTCCCTAATCCACGTGCATGCATTTCATCGAATCCCTACTGCGTTCAATATGAGAAATTAATCTTTTATGTGGGACTTTGTCAAAAGCTTTCTGGAAATTTAAATAAACCATGTCATATGCTTTGCAATATGGATAAATCCTCGAGGCAGAGCTTTTATCTCCTACCTTCTCTCTGTTTGATCCTTTCTGTCGATTCCCTCAATGATGTCATACTCATGGTTTGGTTCCTTTTTTTCGCAAGGAACTCCGCCTGTGGGAGCTCCTACTAAAAGAAAGGAATGGCAGTACTTTCTTTTACGACAACTGTCTCCTGCTGCACAAAGACATTCAGCCGTTCAAAGATGCAGCTCCCTCTCTTGGCTTTGGAGGATACTACAAGGACAAATTGGTTTTCTGCTCCATGGCCCAACGAATTCAGCATTATTCCTATAACCGATCACGCCTCGTCATTGCGCAAAATGTGTCCATTTGCTGTAGCCACACTCCTTTTGGGGGTCTTCCTGGGCTCAAAATCCATTCTTCTCCACTTACATAATTCACCTACAGTCTAAATCTTTAACAAGATCGTTCATTCTCCCACCATATAATGAGAATATTCAGAAGGATTACCTGTTTATCTGTTACTCATCAGTTCCTTTTCAGAGCTCAACACATTCTCGGCCACCTGAATATAATCGATTATCTTTCTTGTTTCCAAACGCAGAGATTCAGAGCATTGGCTTCCGAAGACGACCTCCTGCAAATTCAGATTCCTCATTTTTCAGACCTGACATTCATGTGAGCCACCTGCTGCATTCCCTGATTTCTGCAGGCTCAAGAAACAACTCTTCTCAGCATCACTCCCCGCTCACTGCAAATGTACTGGTCATCCTGGAATTGCTTTAAAATTTCACTTTGTATTCAACATTCCTTTCCATCATTTTCAGTGCCCGTAGCGTCATCCTATTTTATGTCCCTTAAGAACAGAGCTATAAGATTTGAATTTCCGGCATCAAGTTTTTCTACAATCTCAACTCAATTTCAGTGTCCCAGCTCTACACTCTGCAACTCACAAATTTCACTAATCCTGAAAGGGCTTCAACTATCAGAATCTCTTTCTCCTCCTGCTTGCCTACCTATTGCCATCAACGTACTCTCTTGGTGCCTCTCATCTGCTCCAGCTACTCCTGTCTGTTTTTTTAGATAAAACCTTACAGCTCTTTCTCTTAGCCTTCTTGGGTTCCCATAGGTGCTGGGAGTCTACATCGCTCTCAAATTCAACCCCCAGATTCACCCCTTAATCTCTGACCTAGCAATCCCCTCATCTGATACCCTTTCCTTCCTGCTCAAAAGAAGTAAAACGGACCAGGAAGATTAGAGAAAGCTTTTCAATTTGTTTATAAATTAAACTCCCATGTTAGCCAATATGACCCCTTTCTCTCTTGTCCATCTCCATCTTTCTCAGGGCGCATCACCCTCAGGCCCGCTGTTTATTAATGAAAACTGAACAATCGTCACTCAACATTTGTTCTTTTTTCACCTTTTCACCTGATTTATTTCCAGGTCCGGATTCGCAGCTGAGCAGTTTTCCGGTCCTTCCTTCAGAATCGTAGCAGCTTTTTTCCACTGAGTTCCAGACTCTCTTATCAAACGGTTAGGTTGTTGGTCCTCCAGTGCTTACCAAGTTTACATTATAACAAATATTATGGAGCCTAAAAATGCCTTTACAGAAATGTGCTCTTAAGTGTTAGTAGCCTGCCTGGAGGAAGGGCAATCGAATCAGCCATGGATTCCCAGAGGTTTATTTCCCAAAAATGGGTTTTGTTTTCCTCTCCTGCGTGCTGATGATCATTTGTTAAAGGTTGGCTAAACCTTCAAGTGGGCTATATTCAATTCTAATTGTGGCATTGAGACCGGCTTGTTCTTTCTGGGGGTCTCAGCCTCGTCCAGTTGGCCAGGCAGCGAACCCTCAAACCAAGTTAGGTTTGATGCCAAATGAATGTGTATATACAGCATACTTTTCTGTTAAATCGCATACTCCGCATTCTCTACAATAAATATTTGTACTAAAACATTTTGTGATTGGTGTTTGTCCCAAACTACTGAAATTAAATTTATAATTAAAGTTCGGGAGGAGGGTCAGACACCAATCTCTGCGTCACCAAATTGAATCATTCAATTTACACATTAGCTAATTTAAATTGTTAGCACTATAAATACCCGCTTCACTTATCTCTCAGTTGTGTTTTGATTTCATCGTAACCCACCACCTCCCCATCTCCTCCTTTCTTAATAACAGTTTTTATGTTTTATCAAATGGGGGTCTCAGCCTCGTCCAGTTGGCCAGGCAGCGAACCCTCAAACCAAGTTAGGTTTGATGCCAAATGAATGTGTATATACAGCATACTTTTCTGTTAAATCGCATACTCCGCATTCTCTACAATAAATATTTGTACTAAAACATTTTGTGATTGGTGTTTGTCCCGAACTACTGAAATGACCTTGGGGTGTGGCCGGAACGTATCTACATATGTTCTGGGAATGTCCTGAAATTGAATGTTTATGGAAATATGTGGCCACTGTGCTTTCTGACATGATTGGTGTTAAAGTGCCACTGAGTCCCCGACTGCTCCTTCTCAGCAATGACTCCCAAATGATTGTTAGCCTTAAGACATGACGGCTCTTGTTGGCAGCACTAACAGCAGCTAAAAAGTCAATCCTACAATTGACTTTGGGCTGGTGGAGAGAAATACAGCTAGATTACATCATGCCAGTGCAAAAACTGTAACGGCATCGGCAGATGCCTTTTCTTATCTCAGAAGTTTATTTTAATTAGGCCCTAACCTCCCCCCCTTTTTTCTCTCTGTCATTGTTTTACTTGTTTTAGAGCTCCCAATTGTTAGTTTTTATTCATGTGTACTATGCCCAATTATTTTACTTTCTTGTTATGGAAAGCAAATAAAAAAAAATGTTAAAAAAAAGAAGGGATAGCACATATTTCAGCGAATGTTGAGAGATAGCTCATCTGGAGTTGGGTATTATTTTGGTTCTCTTATCAGGTTCCTTTTGTAAAATGTATACAGCATGGTACAATATTTTATAGTCATCAGACATTTGCTCTTAACCGCCTCATAGATTTTCATGTATCTTCAGCACATTGATTTAATTGATTTCATCTTTCAGTGCAGCAGCTGCCTTAACAGCATCAGCAAGGGTGATCTTGCTATTGAAAACAAGGCTGGACTTAGACTGACCATATTGGTCTTGAATAATTATATCAGAACCATAATGATGTTCCAATCGCTTCTGCAATATTTTGTTGGACAGTATAAGTTTTCACCTTACACAGATTTTTGTCTTTTTTTATATGACTGCTTCAAACAAAAAATACAAACATTCCAGTCTGTTTTAGATCTTATTTCTCTGCTATGAACTTCACTTTCAGGGGTTCCTTTCATGGTGAGTTCTTGAACAGAAGTGTGAAGAAGATTTGACTTACTTGTATAGCTCTGATAGCATGATCTATGGTAGAGAATATTTATACTTCAATTCAGAGATGTCTGACATGTCATGTATAAGATGCATGTAGACACCATCCTTTCTTTGCTGAATGCTAGCTATGATTGTGTTGCTCTTGACCGTGCAATTTCTCACCTCTTTCTCCCTGACAGAACACACATTTTTCCCAGCTTGTAGTCAGTTTTTGTCTTTTTCTTAATAGCTTTAGTGGACTTGCTGGTCCTTTACCACAAGCCATTTTTAGGCAATCTACTTTAGTCTAGCTGCTCTAATGATGATACACAGGAAATTTCTGGGTTTTATGCTTCTTCTGCAAGTCAGCATGTGTGATGAAAGTGACTAGGCAACCTGGCTCTAAAGCTGAAAAATATCAACATGGCACTATATTCATAAATGATACTGTTCCTATGCTTCACAGTGTTTTGAACATTATCATCTCTTAAAACATGTTTCCTTCACAAAACCTTTACCACAATAACTCACACATACAGTAACAGTGAACAAAGTTTACTTGTATAGTGTTAAGCAAAATTTTGACACTTCAGAAATGTAAACGAATATTTTGGTTTGGACTAGATAAATAAAGCTTTCATAGATTTTTTTTAATGCAAATGTAACCCTTATTTATATATACCCCCTATGGCTTTAAGTTCTAGAATTATTAATAAAAAAATGAAGAATGCATTCCTGCTTTTTACTTCTGCTTTTGGATACCATTATAGTTTTAACAATTATTTAAAATTCTGACAATAATTTCATGAAAGTCAATAATGGCCAATATCTAATTTATGCAACACTTGACAACTCCATGACAGGGCTAAAATAATTCCAGTGGTAATACCTCTTCTGTGGGGTGGGGGCGTGAATTAAAACCTCTCAAACCCCCAGAAAATGACTCCCAACTGAGCCCAATGTGGAAAAATAACTTCCTGGTTTGTTCAGTTTAGACACAGAGCTCAAAACTGTGTTTTTGTCAATGGTAACAAATATCAATTCACCTGTTTTCATTCCATTTTTTTACATCCCTCAACCTGCCCCAACAGCCACCTTTTTCAACTACCCCATTTGAGTCAGGAAACTCATGCAATAGATTATTTATTAAAACAGAGACTAGACAACACTACAGCATTATACAAAACAGGAGGCTTGGTGGCCCAGTGGTTAAGAAAGGTGCTTGTTATGAGGAGGTTCCCAACTCAGCCACTGACTCACTGTGTGTGACCCCAAGCAAGTTACTTAACCTCCTTGTGCTCCTATTGTAAGTGACTCTGCAGCAGCTGTTGTGATGCATAGTTCGCCCCCAAGTCTCTGTAAGTTGCTATGGATAAAATTGTCTGCTAAATGACTAAATAATAAAAATAATAATAATAATAAAGCATGACGTGGCTTTTTCTTCATGTAGTCAGCCAAAAATAAGAATGTGCAGAAGCCTTTATTAATTAGTCATTTAGCAGACGCTTTTATCCAAAGCAACTTACAAAGACTAGGGGGTTAATTAGTGGCTGAGCTGGGTTTCAACCTGAAACCTCCTGGTAACAAGCCCCTTTCTTTAACCACTGGACCACCAAGCCTCCTTTATGTGCATTTCTCTTGTATCATGTGCCTCTCTGGTGCCCTGCCTGTTTTTCATGTACTTTTTGCAAGGTGATGACAGAGGGGTTATTTGCTTTCTTATGCAATCCCTCTGTTTTTTTTCCTTGAAGCGTGAACACCCAGCTCTCGTTAGCTGTACAGGAATGCTGAAGCTGCAAAACCAGTTTCTAGTGTCTAGATGCTCGGGTCAAAATATACACCATTAATCAAAATACAAGGTGTTTGTGATCTATGCAAATGTCTGAATTGTGTTGGTTGCCAGGCTGTGTGAAATACATGGGTTAAAGAGACTAATTTACTTTGCCTCATTGCAAGTTGAACCAGGTCAATTAAAGTAACCTGTTTAAATCTAAATTGACATAGATGAAGTAAACCAAAGACACCACTTCACATTTAGCTCAGAGAGAAGAACAAGAGGGCATGAATGGCAGCCGAGTAGAGTTTAGATCAGAAGTTAGGAAGCACTAATTTACACAGAGTTAGAAATACATGAAATAGCCTAACAGATGTCGTAGTAGGATCTAAAACCCTGGAAACATAAAAACACTAGATTATTTGCTTTTAAATTAAATCCCAGCATCAAATACAAAAATAATAATAAAAAAAAAAACATTAACAAATCGAGCTTTGCAAAATGGACAGGAGATAAAAGGCAGGGCACACACACAGGTCCCAAGTTTCATAAACAAGGACCTACAGTTGTTCCCCAATATTCTTCGTATATAACAGCTGTGGGCACGATCACATTCAGAATTCTCATTTGAGAGTCACACAGAGAACCTTCCCAACCTCCTCCACCTCAGTGAGGTGTAAGAGAGTTTGCAGGGTCTGAAAATTCACTCCTCCTCCTCCTCGGCCTCCTTATTGTAATGCACTTTTCTTTATTGTAGGGCACTTTCCTCTAGTATCACAAAACGTGTGGTGACTCGCTTAGAGCTCATTTAGAATACTGCCGCTAGAATTGTGACTGAAACCAAATCCTGTGTTGGCCTCTTTACACTGACTCTGTGTGCCGTTTAGATCACAGATTGCAGGGCTGCTGGTTATTCACACAGGAGGTAGGGCCTTTTCTTGTGAAGCTCTTACATTATGGAATGCTCTGCCTTCTTTTGTCAGGGAAGCTGGGACTCTTACTGTTTATTAAATCATGACTGACCACTTATTTTTATCTTAGTATTCCTATTTTACAATCTAAACTGCATTTTCTTTTTTGACCTTTTTTTAATTATTTATTTATTGATTTATTTTTAATTATAATTTTAAATACATTAAAATTATTAGAATATACAATGATAAAAAGAGGGTCAGCCACAAGTTAAAATTCAGAGGAGGTCTCACGTACTTGGCAGGGGAATACTCGGTTTCAGTCCGTATCATTTCTCCATAACGATCCTGTTGTTTGTTACGCTCTGTGACACGGTGGCTGAGTTGTGACGTTAGGCCAGAAGCAGGAAGGGAAAAAACTCTGACACCAAGTACTGCAGATTCAAAACAAAAAGACGCGACACCGCTGTTTTTATTTAAATAATACAAAAAATAAATAAAAAGTTTAAACACAAAACACTTGCTCAAAGACTGAAAATAAAAGGTTTAAACATAAGAAGTCTCGAACATAAAACAAACAAAACACAGGTCAGGCTGGGCAATGGCTGTCACTGTTCCTGTATTACTAATTTTTTTAAGTTTCGTTTCTTTCTCACTCCTCTCTTTTTATACCGTGGCCGAGGGGTTTAACTAGCTAGCAATTATTCTATTACACCTCGGCCACAATCTGCATGAGTTGAATTATTATGTGTGACTGCCAGCTAATTCAATAATCACTAGCTGACAGTCACACATTCCCACAAGGTATTTTAAAACAAAAACAAAAGGCGCTTTGCAGTCTCACCATAATAATAATAATATAAAATAGACTGCACAGGGGCGGAGGGGGAGACCCTGTTCTAAAAATAAAATAAACAAGACAGTCTTAAAAGTCGGTGTGTGAAAGATGGTCGCATAGTTTTCGACTCGCACACTTAACAGCCCAATTTATTGAATATTTTACTATTCCTATTTACTGTGGGCATTTTTCAACGGATATTTCTGCTCATGAATACCGCAGATAAGAGAACATCTTTGGAAATGGAACACCATACACCCTCCCTTTTGATTAAAAACAAGGGTAAAAAAGCAAGAAAGCAGCTCACCTTGTCGTCGGATACATTGACTGACTCTAGCACGGGGCCACATGGAGAAGACTTGCCTTGGTTACCTGACTCTCAGGTGGAGCAATTGAAGGTCTTTTTCGCCAATTCCATCAAGGATATAAAAGGTGCGCTGTCCGAACTCTCTGTTGATGTTAAAGCTATACGCAATGACATGGATTTAATTCGGATTTAAAGCCTTTGCACCGATCCAATCGTCTCTTAAACAAATGGGCATCCAGAGCTTTCTTTTATACCCATTGAAGCTTAAAATAGTGCAAAACGGCCAATCCAATGTGTACAGCACCCCCCAGGATGCCCAGCAGTTTGTTCTGGAGCTGAAGTGGAAAGCCTAACCTACGGGACGGGACTGCTGATTTATTGCAAGCTTGTTCTACAATCAGTCGGTTCTTTACTTGATGACTGGTCTGCCGCTTACTTGTACTTAATGGATGCCTGGCCTGAGGAATAGTGCCGCCACTATAGGATAATTCTGCTCTGGACAACTGGGCGTTTGGACTTCTATGGGCTGTATTGTAATCTGGATTGAGATGTGTAATCTGGATCTCCTTTGGTTTTTGGTGCGATAAAATGTGATGTTGCGCAGCACCTGGGGGATGGGCTTTCTATTGCAAATATTAGACCTCCTTTAATGAATAACTGTAATATTTAATCTTGGAATGTGTGTGGCTTGAACACGCGTGTTGCTATTGCTTTTATTAAGGAGTCCCATACTAAAGCTGCCGACATACACAGATTCCAAAACAAACATTATACAATTATTGCCTATTCATGTGCCCGGAAGAAATCAAAGGGAGTTTTGATCCTGGTAGATAGGAAACTCAACATTGCTGTGGGCATCTCTGGGGGCGATGCAGAAGGTAGATTTTGTTACTTTCAATGGGAAATTGTGTCTTGGGTCTTTATATGCACCCAATGTATTTGATTCTCAGTTTTTAGAAAACGTTAGACTCAAATTATCTGAATTTCCTGATGCTGTAATTCTCTTAGCTGGTGACCTCAATTTGTTTTTTAACCCGACGCTCGATACCTCACACAGTGCTACAGAGCCTTGTGTAGCAGTTTCAAAATCTTTCCAGAACTTTATACAGGATTTAAATGTATGGGACGCATGGCACATTAGAAATCCGAATGTAAAAGATTTTTCTTCCTTTTCCTATCGCCACAAGACATACTCTCGCATTGATTATATATTTATCTCCCCTAGTATTTTGCATTATATTATTTCCAATCCTTATTTCAGATCACGCCCCAGTTTTGTATTCATTTATTTCATCCCAAGTTAATAAAGTTTTTCAATTTTTTTACTCTCAGCTTTACAAATCTGAAGCTTTTTCTGATTTGAATAGGATTAAGCAATTTCTGAATTCACAGGTTGTAACACAAAACAGGACACGGCACTTCACGCCAAAATAAAAGAGACAAACAAAACGGACAGACACTAACAAACAGGGACGAACAAACACGGTGAGAAACACTTATTATTATTATCATAATTATTATTATTATTCTTTTTACCTTCTCTCTCCCATTCTTTCGCTCTGAACACCCAACCCCGAGTGAATGAAAATGTGTCTATATATACTGTTGTGCTGCAATTCAATTACTAATTAATTATTCACTTGAATCCCAGCACGTGAATGAATTACGTGCAACCCCGTGCTCACATATTACATACTTTAAATGCCCGTGAAGTGATTTGTGCCATCCTCGTGCCTAAATACAATTATACAATTTAAATCACATGTGAAACACAGACCCGTTTATATCCTGTGTACCAATCTCTATACACCAACATTAACACACACAACATAAACCATATAACACACACACATACACAGGGGCGGAGCACATTGCCACTCTCCCTCACAAATATTTGGAAGAAATTAATTCTATGTGCAATATTTTTTTTTGTGGAATAACTTTGTAACTCACAATATCAGTTATCTTGCTGTAACTTCTGTTTGGGATAGGGAACTCAACAAGCTGGGTGTTAGCCCTGTCTGGGATAGAATTTGGGAAAATATATTTACATCTTCTAAAAACTTAGCACACCAGTTGATTAATTTTAAATTTGTACACATATTTTATGCTACCCCATATTGTCGATTTCAAATTAATATCTCTACTGATAATCTGTGCCATGGGTGCACCCTAGGGGCAGTCGGCACTTACCTCCATATGTTTTGGGAATGTCCACGTATCCAAAGTGTCTGGAAGTTTGTAGTTACAGTTCCCTCTAAACTTATTAATATAGAGGTGCCTCTGTGTCCAGGTCTGCTCCTGTGAGATGATTCTCAAATTGTGCTTAATTTACAGACAAGTCGACTCTTTCTTGCGGGGCTGACGACAGCAAAGAAGGTTATTTTGAAGGGCTGGTTGGAACCTGGTATAGTCTATAACTGCGCATGGTTACACTTCCTCTTAGATATCTCACTTATGGAGAGGTCGACAGCAAGATTGCACCAGGCCAGTGCTAATACCTTAACTACATGGTCTACTGCTATCATCCTTATTAAAGACCTTCATTTAAGTTTGGGACCAACAACTCACTAGAAATTATATAGTAACAAACCAGTAGAGTAGCCCTGCATGCTACCCTACTATTTTTCCACCGACTGGCACAGACACGAGGAACGTTCAGACAAGTAATTTTTATTTACAATATTCACACACGTCAATACTTGTGTTGTATAGATTGTTGCCCTGTACGGGTCACTAACTGGCTCACTTTTTCGCCCCTCTCTAACTATTCCAGAATACAGTATCCAGAAGGCCGAGGCCTGCGTGAGTCCCGAAAAGCTTGTATGTTCACTGCAGGCCCTCCCTGCGGTGGTGGCTTTGTATTCCCGATAATTAGATGAGGCCCTTCCCGGCTGGAACGGTTCTGCACCACTCGTACGTATGGAACAGTCTCTCCCTGCTGGAATTCCTTGGTACCACAGAAAAGAGTGGCGCAGCTCCCTCTGCTGGGGTACTGCTGCAACACAGGTAAAAGCCAAGAAGATACCTTCTGCTGAAGTATTCTCTGCAACCCAGGTAAGGACAACGACGACACCCTCTGCTGGAGTATCTCTGCAACACAGGTAAGGACAATGAAGACACCCTCTGCTGGAGTGTCTCTGTAACACAGGTAAGAACGCTGCAGCCTCCCTTTGCTGGGGTATTGCTGCAACACAAGTAAACACCATTAAGTGTGGAGAGGGCCCTCTTCAGAAGAGCTCCAAGAAAACCACTCCCGGGACCCAAGCACCTGCTGAAGACGTGCTCACGGATTATAAAAGAGTTGTATCCAAGCTGTGGGGACGGACCCCTGCAGCTAATGTCCCGGGTGACCCCGAAATCCAAGAGCGTCACAGAGTTCACGTGCCAGATCCCAATGGTTTGCACCACACACATAAACTGTTGTTGTGTATTTTCCACAATAAACCCTGTCCTGCAAACCAGTCTGTTGTCTCAGTTCCCTGTATTACTGCCTCTGCTACTGCAGTGCAATAGTGCGCAATGTTCCCCTCTGTGTCCCGGGTCTAATATACACATCAGCCACAATAGTCCTGAACCGCCCCGGAAACTGCGGAACTGTTTTTAAACTACCGCGCAGCAGTTTCTTTTTGCTCACAGTTCATCATCATAAAATTAAACTTCCCCAAAACAAAGAATACCTCACCAAGAGGAAAAACTTAATCAAAACAAAAGACTACCTCACCAAGAGGAAAAATGCTAGCGGTAGACACAATACAGCTTTATGATTCAAAAGAACAAAACCGTTCACTTTACCTTTTCTAATTCCTCGTAACACATTTTAACTATCTGGGTATTATTCAGCAGAACCATGCGGCGGTGTTCCCCACGATCACCACCTGCTGTCCCGCTCCATTTCCTTTTATACCCAGAAACCCCGCCTTGCCATTAGTGCTAAGGTTCTTGGGTTGTGTAATCTTTCAAATGGCGTCGCCATTTCTTAAAGGCGACACCGCTCTTTATTACAATATATGTATATATATATATATATATATATATATATATATATATATATATATATATATAAAGAAAACAAAACAAAAAAAAATAATACGTACAGGGCTTGTCGCCCTGTTACACGATCCCACTCAAAAATAAAAGCTGTTTTGTTCATACAGCTGTGAGCTTTTATTGAACCCGTGCCCCAATCCTTTCACAGGTTTATTCAATTAGCTATTTTAACAGCCGGTGCATTCAGTTTGCAATTATCCTTTGTTACACTTCAGAAGGGAAATTAACTTTACATTTCAAATTGAACCTATTATATGATCAGAACATGTTGATACACTGCATTGGGAAGTCTCAGTCTGGGTAGTAACAACACAGTTAATAGATTGATGTATTCTGTATATGACACTCCCTGTGGACACCAGGGCACCAAGAACTAATCAGAGACTTAAAAAGACAAATAAACTATCTTCCATAGTCTGTTATGAATAGGAAATCTGAAATCACAGTGACCCTATAGGGCGCGAGGCTGCTAAGGGTATGACTGTTCTTAGACTGTGTGGTTTACACATACGGTATTTAGAAAATAAGAAAATATAAAGAGATGTCAAAACATAGGTTGCAAGCCAGAAGACAAACTGAGAGCAAGTAAATGGACAATGAATATTATAGGAAATTGTTTATCTGTAGTGAAGCAGAAGGTAGTGAAAGTTTGGGCTGTATATACTTTTTGCAAACAACACAATTAAAACTCTGCATGCCCCACTAAAACTGTGATCCAGCACTTTGCATTTCAGATTGACTATTATTACTAAGAAGCCAGTGATCCCTCCTGTCTGACTGCAACGTGGGTCATCAGCGAGAAGACTTACAAGCACAAGCAAATGACGTGTAGTTGTAGAAGTTTACAACACATATTTCGAGACATAAACAGAAGCGTGAAAAACTGTCTGGTTAACAGAAGCTTGCAAAATACAACTAATGTTAGTACTACTGTAGGTATCAGTCTAGGGCCTGGTTGCAGTTAATAATAACCACCCTGCATATTGTCTTAGGGAGAGCAATGTGGCTGCTTGCTGATGCCAAATCTCATTTAGAAGTAGTCTGCTCCTGTATGTTGCACTGGAATCAGAGATTGAGGAAAATAATGAATTTAAACTTCTATTTTATTTTTATTTATAATATAAACACTAAGATGTTTGGAACAGAGCACTCTCTCCACTCACAGGACACTCTGCTTTACCACGTGTTCAGATTCCAGAACATTAAGAGGATTTTGTATATATGAATGTTATATTTTACTGTAGCTGTATTTTACTGTAACTGTGTTTTATTGTTAGTGTTTCATTGACGGCTCTATGGGCTGGCTGGTCACTGTTTAGTTACTTCTATTTTCTATGACCACTCACAGATCCAATGTGTTACTCACTGCATGTAGTCATATAGTTTGTATAACAATACTGCAATAATTCTTCGCAAACCATTTGTGTTTCGCCTAATGTTTAATAATATCTCTATACTGTTAGGGGCACTTCCATTTATCCACGTGATTTCTTAGAAGATGAAGTTCTCAATCTGGTGTAGCCTGAGTAAATTTCCACGCCCAAATACCACGGTTATCTTCCTCTGCCGCACCCCTCGTTTGTGTAACAGTATAAAGCTGACAGTTTCGTTTCACATTTTACTCGACTCTGCACACACGGACTGCACTGACACCCTCCTGTTTCCAGCTCCTGCTTTCAAAGTACAGGTTAGAAATCTGCTGGGTTTAAGCAACCTAAACTTTGTAATGTTCATTTTAAAACTCTATAATAATGAATTGTAATGCATATAGTACTGCAGACGGGCAGTTCACTTTGATTTGTAGCTGATTAAAACATGTGATTGTGGGTCTGTGGGTTCAGAAAGGAAGAGGGAAGTTGACTGAGTGTCTTTGTTAAACAAACAAACAAAACAAAAACAAAACACATTGAATGCATAACAAGTCTCGGTGAAGTTAAGCTCCAGGTTTGGTTTGCTGTATTCTGCTACTGCTCTCAATTCTAACTATTTCCTATATCTATACTTGATTTAACTCCCGTATTCACGGATTTGTAATTGCTCTGATTTTAATCGTTCTTATCCATTTATTGCACTGACTACTTGCTCTTAATGGAATTTACTGTTATAAGCAAATCTTTTTTACTGTACGGTTAACTGCTGTTATTCGAAATCGCTCTCAAAAGCAATTATTTACTGTATTTGTTCTTATTTGAATTGGTACCTTTTAATACTAACTTTATTGTATTTAGATCTGCTCTTATCTGTAATGTGATATTTTGTAACAATTGTAAGTTGCCCTGGATAAGGGTGTCTGCTAAGAAATAAATAAATAAATAAATAAATAAATAAATAAATAATAATACTCAGTGAACAGGTAATTCACTGACACAGGGGAGACAGAAAGGTGAATTTGAAACACCGCACAGGTGCCCAGTTTTATTGATGGTGGCTGATTCCACGTTTTAGTCTGCAGAGGGCGCTGTTGAGTGTAGTCTGTCTACCAACGATGGTAGACCGAACCACAGCAATACCCACGGGGGTACAAAGATCAAGTGCGGGCGCACTCACAGGTGCTCAAAAGAAAAAATACAACAGGCGAAAGAAAAAAGGAAAATAAAACACAGTAATCAAACTACAAATAAAAGGTGCTGTGGGTCTCCGTCCTACACTCACTGCTCCCTCAGCCTGCTGTAGAAACACTTCTGGGGTCTGCCCAAGGTTTCCCCATTACCACTACTTTTTTTTTTTCTTTTGGGATTTCTTTCCCAGGTTTTTCTTTCTCTGGTCGGTCCTGGACCAGAACTTCCACATGCTCAGCACATCTCAGAAGGGCAGAGCTGAGGGAACAGCAGAATATTATTTTATAGGGCCAGCTTTCCCCCGAGACCCACCTCTCAGCCACTCAGAGAGTGGGAAAGCCCACACACCCTCTCTCCCACTGTGGCACTGCCACTTAAATTGAATGTTTGGTTCTACATGGTACAATAAATGTACCATGTGTTGCGCCTTAATTGGGCAGCACGGAAGCCTGGCCAGGTTTCAAATACATTTCGAGGTTCTTATTCGCTGGAAGCGGCAGCGTTGTTAATGGAAAGATTGTTTCAGACAAGTATAAATAGTACCTTTGTTACGCCATAGGGTGGAGCTGCTTACCTGCCTTTTGAGTTCCTGTCGTCTCCTTAGTTCCTGTTTAGGGACTCTATTCCTTGTTTTTGAAAAGTCCGCGGCGTTCTTTTTCCCGGGGTGGTTTGCCATGGTAGAGCGATCCTGTTTACCTTCGACTGTCGTTCAACTTGTTGGAAGTTGATTTTTTTTTTATCAGCAAGTGCTTTGTTCCAGTTTCAGGCTGCATTAGCTGGTGTTGTTCACCTTTGCTGCCCACGATCGCTAAAGCCTGGAGCCGGCTTGTAATGCACCACGTTGCTGACGGTGTTGGCTTTTCAAGTGCATGTTCATAGTTTTTGTGGATTACTGGTCATCGTCCTCCGAGAGGATCTTCAAGCAAGCGGGTACCCAGGAGTTTGGTGAGATTGTTGTTTTTTTATTTTTGTTGCGGGACTGTTTTGTTTTTTTGTTTTATTTTGTTACTTTGTTCTCGCAATGGATATTTTGCTGGCTTGTTTATGTTTTGTTTTTTTTGCTCGGAACTTCTTTTCCATCTTGTTTTGTTGAACAGTTTCAATTATTTTAGCCAATAAATGTTTAAGGTTATCCCGTGTTTCTATAGTGTATTTATTGGGGGATCTCGCGTCCTTGATGCACTGTCGCTTCGCCCTTCCCCTTGTTAATAATTTGGGTATATTTGATACAGGGAGGTAATCCTGCCGTTGGGATTAGTTTTGTGCTAAGAGCGAGACGTTACACCACCTCTCCATGTCATTGCAATGACCAACAGATGGATATTGAACAGCTGCTGCCCTATTCCTGCAGCACTATGAATACACCAGAAGAGTCAGCACAGATCTCCCTGTTACAGGCACATATAACTACATAATGTTCCTGCTTTATTGTTTTCATTTTGTGTTGCTTTTCAAATGGATAGAATATAAATATATAAGTTATTAAAAAGTGCAGTCTCGAACAGTTCAATGAACATCAATCTACACCAGATCAATCTGCACCAGGGATCTCCAACCCTGCTCCTGGAGAGCCTCTATCCTGCAGGTTTATTGGGTGTCTTTACATCATCAATGGCTAAAGATCTGGCACACTTGTTAACCTTGACTAATTAAGCCAATAATTGGTTCAATGAAGTAACTTTGAGCTCAGTTGATACAAAAACCAGTTGGAGACCCTTGATCTACACCATTCAATGTCAGGGTTTAAATAAACTCAGAAAAACACCTGGTTTCAAGAAATGCTAATTATCACAGGCACTGAAAAGAAGTTCAACTGATACTTTAACCTGGACTCAGGATTTTGTTACAGATTTGGACACAGGGTCAGCTTTTAAGCTTTTAATGTTTAGCACGTTTAGCATCCAGATCTGGATTGAATATAAAATTTACCGGTTAACCCGCCTCTTAACTGGGACTGTCGTGGGACTGCAGCTGCAGCACTATGTAAAGGACCTGTTCACAGAACTGCAGCTCCCGGTTATTTTCATAAATAATGCATGTGTTATTTAAACAGAATAAAACTCGACTACGTCACGCCTTATTGATAGATAAGAGAAGTGGGAACCCAAGGGTGAATTGAAACAAACTAGTTACTTACATCATTTTGGTATTAAATTCAGGTCTGGTTCAACCCCTGATAAACCATTAAATTGGCCTAAATTAACCCCTATTCCAACTTCCCAAACAATTAATTGGTTTAGCAAGATCCATCCTGTGATGTATTTTAGACCCGTTTTAAACTAGCTTTATTTAAAGACTAGTGCCGCAAATTAACCATTTCTTGCTAATTCATCGACACAATAAGGACGTTGTATTTTGTAATATTGAATATCTGTATGAAACCTAAAATACAATTTAATATAGTGTTTAAATTACTATTGTACCTTTTAACAGTTTAGCAGCAATGTCAGGGAAAACGATTGGGAAACTAGATCACGAAACAAAATAATGCATCAGGGATCATTTAGTATTGGGAGATAGCAGTTCATGAGACACTGCTGCACAGGGCATGAGAATGTACCAACGCACACACACGATTATATATTGGATCCATGATGAAATCCTGTTTAAATACAGTTCTCAATAGGTTTTACATATTGTACTGTGACAGAAATATAATGAGATCTGGCTGTAAATCTCCTTCTGACCTGTGAGGGCGCTAAATAGCGAGTACCTCTCATACAGTAATCCTATGAGGTGCTTTAAAATACCTATAGTAAAAGTGCTAAACAAAAGAATAAATTGTAGACATTAAGTCACCCTGTGACACATATATATAATTGAAACAAACTAGTTACTTACATCAAGATATATTAAAGGAAATGAAAGTTTAGGAACCATCTTATTGTGAATAACAACAACGGTAAAGCTCGAGAGAGAGAAGGACTTAGAGAGGAGCTCTCAATAATAAATAGAGACGTGTTACGTGTTTTTGTGTTGTGTTTGTCTGTGTTGTAATTGTTTGTGTTTTTTTCATCACCAGACAGTTAGAACACATCTCCCGAGCTGTCGCCGAGGGTCAGCACAATCCGGAACACCACTGCACTACCGTCACAAAAAATACTTGTGTTTGCACTAAGCACCAGCACGACTGCACTCACCCAGGACTGGTGACCGTGTGTTCATTTTTGTTCGGGACTGTGCCCTGTTTCGTTATCCCCGTGCTTTACACATTGGGATTAGCCGGTTATTACCGCCGATTTATCCCTGAGTATGCCACAGTGGTTAACCCGTTAGTCGACCTCACCAAAAAGAGTGCTCCAAATTTAATCAAGTAGTCAGCTGATTGTCAGGGTGTGACAGGATGACAGAGGTTGAGACTCAGAGACAGTGTGAAAAGTTCAAAAATAAAACTTTTAATACTCAAAAATGCAAAATAAACCAGCACAAGGGCCAAACAAAAAGGTTTCAAACACTCAGACAATAAAACCAAAACAAAACTTACAAAAATAAGTCTTCCTGGCTGGGCATTGCCTTCACTGGTTTGCAAAAATGAACAAAAACAGCACACACAGAAAAAACACTCTTACTTCCTCTCCTTCTAGAACTCTCTCACTGGGAAGCTGAGGCCTCCTTTTATGCCAGGAGGCTGGTGACTAATTAAATAATTAATTGGTTGATTGCTCCCACCTGACGCAATCAACCTGGGCAGGGAGGATAATTTAACTCCATCCCTGCCAGTATTTCCAAGGGCAGAGCCCTGCTCTGCCACACAGGGGGTGTTTGATACTAATAAGCGTAAACTGTGCCAGGTCCCCACCCTTATCACACCGGATTTCACCAAGATATTCATCTTTCACACCGATGCTTTGGACGTGAGTTTGGGTGCTGTCTTGTCCCAAAAGGTAGATGGAGTAGAACACCCGATACTTTATCTCAGTAAAAAATATGCTACCTCGGGAGTGCAACTACTCCGTAGTCAAAAAGGAGTGTTTGGCCATTAAACGGTCTACTCACTCCTTACGATATTACCTGCTGAGACATTCATTTGACTTTGTCACAGACCACGCCCCACTCAAGTGGTTAAGCACAATGAAGGATAGCAATACCTGGATAACTTGGTGGTATCTGGTATTGCAGCCCTTCATGTACCACATGGTATGTCGTGCGGTGAAAGGCCACCAAAATGCGGATTCTTTTTCCCGGGAGGGAGGATAATGGGAATGATAGATTCAGCCGAGTGTTCCTTCGGTTATTATTATTATTATTTATTTCTTAGCAGACGCCCTTATCCAGGGCAATCGTAAGCAAATACATTTCAAGTGTTACAATACAAGTAATACAATAAGAGCAAGAAATACAATAACTTTTGTTCAAGCAAAGTACAAGTGTGACAAACCACAATTCAATAATACAGCAGATAATAGTGATAGTTACATCAGGATATGATTAAATAGTGATAATTACATCAGGATATGATTAAATACAAAGTACTACAGGTTAAACACTTGCAGATTACAGTATTCTGAAGTACAGGATTAAATGCAGTAAAATAGGGGGCAGATAAGAGCAAAATAAAGCACATTTACATGAAGGGTGATAGTGTCCCAGGATACAAACAGAGGAGTTCTACAGGTGCTGTTTGAAGAGGTGAGTCTTAAGGAGGCGCCGGAATGTGGTCAGGGACTAGGCAGTCCTGACATCTGTAGGAAGGTCATTCCACCACTGCGGAGCAAGGGTGGAGAAGGAGCAGGCTCTGGAGGCAGGGGAGCGTAGCGGAGGTAGAGCTAGTCTTCTAGTGCAGGCGGAGCGGAGAGGTCGAGTGGGGGTGTAGGGAGAGATGAGGGTCTGGAGGTAGCTGGGTGCAGTCTGGTCAAGGCATCTGTAGACTAGTACAAGAGTCTTGAACTGGAGCGAGCGGAGTAGTGGAGTAGCATGGGCGAAGCGAGCAACACCAGGCGGGCAGCAGAGTTCTGGATGAGCTGGAGCGGACGGGTGGCGGACGTAGGGAGGCCAGCCAGGAGTTGCAGTAGTCTAGACGGGAGAGTACCAGGGCCTGGACCAGGAGCTGGGTAGCATAGTTGGTGAGGAAGGGTCGGATTCTACGGATGTTGCTCAGGAAGAATCGGCAAGTGCGTGCCAGAGTGGAGATGTGCTGGGAATAAGAGAGGCAGGGGTCCAGGGTGACTCCAAGGTTCTTAGCTGAGGAAGAGGGAGAGAGTGTTGTAGATTCCAGAGGAACAGAGATAGAGAGATCAGAGGAGGGGGAGGAGGAGGGAAAGAAAAGGAGGTCAGATTTAGAGAGGTTGAGTTTGAGGTGATGCGAGTGCATCCAGAGGAAATAGCAGACAGACAGGTAGAGATACGGGAGGAGATGGTGGAGTCAGAGGTGGGGAAGAAGAGGAAAATCTAAGCATTTCTCTGAGCAGTGGGATATGTGACAGAAATACAATGATTCTTGGTTGTAAATCTCCCTCTCGACCTGTGAGGGTGCTAAGCAGCGAGAACAGAGTTCTTTGGACGGGCTGGTCAGACAGTAATTTCCCTGGGTCGGGAATTCGGCCAGTCTGGATGAAGGCGAGACTCCATTGCAAGAACGCATTGACCCAGAAAGGAAACAATGTGGCAGCCGCAGACTGGAGAGGCGGTTGCACAAGTTTACCAAGGGGTCATGTGTGACAGCATTAAAGGGGATGGGGAATCACAATCTGTTCCTTTGTTTGTTTTAATTTTTTTAATTGTAAGGACCCGTGAGAGATCCAGTATAAAAGTACCATGAGTGTTTGTTTGTAATTAGATAGCTATCACGTTCTGGAGCTGTCACCGAGGGCCAGCACAAAACCCAGAACAGCAAAACCTACCACGAGCACTACAGCACGCACCCAGGACTGGTGACCGTGTTTGTACATTGTGGGAAAGATACATGTGTTTATTATTTGGCACTGTAACCCGTTTATTTACTTCCAGTGCATTACACATTCAGTGTTCGCGCTAGGCTGCGCCATTTCGCCAATGTTCCCCTGAAATAAAAAAAAAATGTCCCGCTGAAATTCTCTTAACGCACCTGTGTGTCACCCTTCCCAGACGAGACGCAATACCAATATATTAATGCATTTTGTATTACCATGACATGTCTGACAACAGGCTAATCTTTTGTACTTGTTTGTTTACACTTGTGTTTTCATAATTAAACGCCAGTGCTTTTATTCTCCAGTCCAGTACAGTCAGTTTCAGTTTCAGTCAGTTTCACAGTAAAGCCTGGATGACAAAAAGTAGTCTACGGTAATGTTATAAAATATGTGAAATTTGTAATTATATATACAGCTCTGGAAAAAATTAAGAGACCACTGCAAAATTATCAGTTTCTCTGGTTTTACTATTTATAGGTATGTGTTTGGGTAAAATTAACATTGTTGTTTTATTCTATAAACTACTGACAACATTTCTCCCAAATTCCAAATAAAAATATTGCCATTTAGAGCATTTATTTGCAGAAAATGACAACTGGTCAAAATACCAAAAAAGATGCAGTGTTGTCAGACCTCAAATAATGCAAAGAAAATAAGTTCATATTCATTTTTAAACAACACAATACTAATGTTTTAACTTAGGAAGAGTTCAGAAATCAATATTTGGTGGAATAACCCTGATTTTCAAGCACAGCTTTCATGCGTTTTGGCATGCTCTCCACCAGTCTTTCACATTGATGTTGGGTGACTTTATGCCACTCCAGGCGCAAAAATTCAAGCAGCTCGGCTTTCTTTGATGGCTTGTGACCATCCATCTTCCTCTTGATCACATTCCAGAGGTTTTCAATGGGGTTCAGGTCTGGAGATTGGGCTGGCCATGACAGGGTCTTGATCTGGTGGTCCTCCATCCACACCTTGATTGACCTGGCTGTGTGGCATGGAGCATTGTCCTGCTGGAAAAACCAATCCTCAGAGTTGGGGAACATTGTCAGAACAGAAGGAAGCAAGTTTTCTTCCAGGACAACCTTGTACTTGGCTTGATTCATGCGTCCTTCACAAAGACAAATCTGCCTGATATGTCACAGTGTGACTTAATTTCTACAATTTATTCTTTTGTTTAGCACTTTTACTATAGGTATTTTAAAGCACCTCATAGGATTACTGTATTAGTTTTATATTAAAGGAAATGAAAGTTTAGGAACCATCTTATTGTGAATAACAACATCTCTTAATATATCAATGTTTGGGAGACTTTCACGATATGATTGAATGTTGTTAATCGTTTTGCAGCTGCCAGAGGTACACACAGTAAGACTGCACGAGTTATTTGAGAGTTGTTTTGAGCACGTTTTATAAAATGTTATTGGTTTGGTATTTTAAGTTCGATTTTGCTTTACTTTGAGTGAAATGTATGTACTGTATTTTTATTATTATGACAGTATGTACACGTTTTTCATTATATTAAATTTGGTCTTACCTTGTGTCTTGGTATGAAACGGCATCTAGGCTGGGAAGGAGCTGAGAGAGAGTGATGTCACTTCCTGTGGGAGGTTTCCGCAATGATGCTGGGAAATGTAGTTTGTACAAATACAGTTAATAGGTCTTGCCAATTGATTCGCTCTGGACAGTTAAGGGAGGAGTTTGATGGATATAAAAGAGCGGAGACACAGAGACAACGTACAGAACTGTGAGAGACAGGGCGTGTGCCACAGCAGAGAGCCAGAGAGCCTGCCACAGCAGAGAGCCAGAGCCAGAGCCAGAGCCAGATAGCCAGAGAGCCAGAGAGCCAGAGAGACGGCAGAGGAGAGCTGCAGGAGCCACAGGGAGTGCGCCATAAGAGAACTACCGGAGTCACCGAGAGAGCAGAGACGTGGAGAACAGAGACCGGGATCCAAGAGGAACCATCAGTACTAAATGCATTAGTAGAACAAGCAGGCTGTACTGGAGAGTGGAATCAGGACCAAAAGAGTGCAGTTTTAAAAGGGAAGTAGCCGGACAACTTTTAATGATTAGTACATTGCCTAATAGGGTTTATGACCCGCTTGCTGTTTAGGGACCCTAGTGCACCTTTATATTCTCTCTGCTAGAGTGATACCTGTGTTTTTAAAAGGAGATAAACACAATATTTGGTATTTGTCTGCAACTTGTAATTTATGGTTTTTGCACCTGTTCTATGATATAAATATCCATGATAGAGAGTGGTATTTTCAGGTGCTGCATTTTAAATTAACTGTGGCTATAGGTTGTGCTCTTAAATATATGGATTGGTATAGTTAACTATAAAGAAGTATATTTTAATTTCTGTTGGGGTGTTCTGTATACTGCATAATTGTGAGTCACTCAGTGCTGTTGCTTTTTCTGTCTCCTGGGGGGGGAGGGGGGAGGGGGGAGGGGGGAGGGGGGAGGGGGGGCACTGGTTGCACCTGTTCCTGGAGCGGTTGATGAGGATCCAGTGGTGGCTATTGTGACTTGGTGGCCTGAAATTTATTTCTTTTGTATACTTTTGCACCCTAGCAAAGTAGTGGGTGCTTTTATTATTTTCTTTTGATACTTTGTGCACTAGTAAATTAGTGTGTGCCTTGTTTTTTATTTACTCTTGGTAACCCTTGGTACTATAGAAATTGTATTATCATATTTTAATGATTTTATAAGGATAAATAAACATTGTTTATTGTGAAATTGTACAACTGTTTGCCTTTCTTGTCATGGTCGGTCTGTTCTGAGTTCCAACTGGTCATATTTACGAACCTGTGTTGCTTTTAGTGTTGCTAGGGCCCTAGTGCCCCATATATTTAGTCACTAGGTGGCGTAGTTGGCTACTGCTTGAATTAAACCCAGAGTGTCCTGTGACATATATATATATATATATATATATATATATATATATATATATATATATATATATATATATATATATATATATATATATATATATATATATAGACGTGCTCAAATTTGTTGGTACCCCTCCACAAAAAACGAAGAATGCACAATTTTCTCTGAAATAACTTGAAACTGACAAAAGTAATTGGCATCCACCATTGTTTATTCCATATTTAATAGAAATCAGACTTTGCTTTTGATTTTTTATTCAAAATAATATTGTAAATAAGAAAACAAATGAAAATGGCATGGACAAAAATGATGGGACCGCTAACCTAATATTTTGTTGCACAACCTTTAGAGGCAATCACTGCAATCAAACGTTTTCTGTAGCTCTCAATGAGACTTCTGCACCTGTTAACAGGTAGTTTGGCCCACTCTTCCTGAGCAAACTGCTCCAGCTGTCTCAGGTTTGATGGGTGCCTTCTCCAGACTGCAAGTTTCGGCTCTTTCCATAGATGTTCGATAGGATTCAGATCAGGACTCATAGAAGGCCACTTCAGAATAGTCCAATGTTTTGTTCTTATCCATTCTTGGGCGCTTTTAGCTGTGTGTTTTGGGTCATTATCCTGTTGGAGGACCCATGACCTGCGACTGAGACAGAGCTTTCTGACACTGGGCAGTACGTTTCGCTCCAGAATGCCTTGATAGTCTTGAGATTTCATTGTGCTCTGCACAGATTCAAGGCACCCTGTGTCAGGTGCAGCAAAGCAGCCCCAAAACATAACCGAGCCTCCTCCATGTTTCACTGTAGGTATGGTGTTCTTTTCTTTGAAAGCTTCATTTTTTCGTCTGTGAACATAGAGCTGATTTGACTTGCCAAAAAGCTCCAGTTTTGACTCATCTGTCCAAAGGACATTCTCCCAGAAGGATTGTGGCTTTCAATATGCATTTTAGCAAATTCCAGTCTGGGTTTTTATGTTTTTCTTTCAAAAGTGGAGTCCTCCTGGGTCTTCTTCCATGGAGCCCACTTTCGCTCAAAAAGCGACAGATGGTATGATCAGAAACTGACGTACCTTCACCTTGGAGTTCAGCTTGTATCTCTTTGGCAGTTATCCTTGGTTCTTTTTCTACCATTCACACTATCCTTCTGTTCAATCTGGGGTTGATTTTCCTCTTGCGGCCGCGCCCAGGGAGGTTGGCTACAGTTCCATGGACCTTAAACTTCTTCATAATATTTGCAACTGTTGTCACAGGAACATCAAGCTGCTTGGAGATGGTCTTGTAGCCATTACCTTTACCATGCTTGTCTATTATTTTCTTTCTGATCTTCTCAGACAACTCTCTCCTTTGCTTTCTCTGGTCCATGTTCAATGTGGTGCACACAATGATACCAAACAGCACAGTGACTACTTTTCTCCATTTAAATAGGCTGAATGACTGATTACAAGATTGGAGACATGTGTGATACTAATTAAAGAAACTCATTAGTTTGAAATATAACTATAATCCAAATATTTATTATCTTTTCTAAGGGATACCAACAAATGTGTCCAGGCCATTTTAGAATATCTTTGTAGAATAAGCAATAATTCATCTCTTTTCACAGCTTCTTTGCTTTATTCTATGACAAACCAAAGGCATGCAAGTATACATGATAAAAATAGCTTTTAATTTCATCACTTTTCAGGAGGAATGAAGCATTATTTCAATGAGCTGTAAGGGTACCAACAAATTTGAGCACGTCTGTGTATATATATATAAAACTGTTTGAAAGTACTTTTAACCCTTTGCGGTCCATTTATTAATTGCGCGTCAGGCACGCCAGGTCTAATTAATTTTCACATATGCAGTTAATTTTAGACACGCTGTTTAAAAGTATTTTTTTTCACAGTCAAACGGGTTTAAATGGCCCTGCATATCAACAAAGCACTCACTAGGCATCTCCAGCCCCGCCCCACCCTTTCGTTTGCTATAGGGTTCACCTATGTAATAAATAAATAATAATAATAATAGCACCGTGTAACAATTATTTTTTTTTTTGGTTCCTGGGTAGTATTCCTTATTTCACGCTGGCCTCTTCCGCCAGCGACACTGTACTTTCCCCAACCCGGCCACCCGAGTGCATAACCAAGCCAGTTCTTATGGGCCGAGCAGTCTCCCAAGGCCCGCCCCTCAGCCACTCAGAGAGAGGGAAAGCACACACACCCTCTTCCCCACCTCTCCGTGTCATCGCCATGGACGACAGGCGGATCCCACGAGACTGCTGCCCTCTACCTGCAGTAATACGGATGTGCCAGACAGTCAGTCTAGATCTCCCCTGTTACACACCCGTTTATTGGGTTGCTATAATGATGTCGGACCCAGTCCGACAATGGACCACAAAGGGTTAAGACTTTGTAATCCTTGGCGTCTCTCTCTGGGCCTTCCTCTCAAATGCCAGCAGGTAGGCTTCCACATCATCCGCTGAAGTCATTTTCTGAAGAAAGTGACTGGCCCTTATCGGGTGCTGAGCCGCAGCTGTTGGCTCTCTGGTCGGTTAAGCGGCACCCAGCTGTTGAACCATGGTGCACCATTCGAGGCGATCCTGTGCAGCTTGTTCTGCGAGGATTTGGTTATTTTCTTGCAGCACAGCCGTGGCTTGCTGTTGTGCGGCTGTAGCCTGCAGAGCTCTCTGTAGAAGCTCTTCCATTTATCAGGGTTCTTATGAAACCCCACTTCTGGTACTATATGTAGCGAATTTGCTGTTGTCGTTCAGGATAATGTCATCATGGTGTGTAGTATGCAAGAATAATTCCAAGAAAAAAAGAACTTAGAATGAAACACGCTGGGGCATGTCTTTATTTGAAAACAAAACAAATGCACCGTTTGTGCATACAAAAACAAAAGAAAAGCCTAAACCCTTTTTTTGATCTAACTAAACAGTTAAATCATCTCTCTCTAAACAGGGAGAGGCTACTCCTGTTTACCCCGATTTACGCTCACAGGTAACTTATTTAGTTTTCCTTACTTTAGTTTATTTCTGCACAACCAACTCCACTAATGCTCTTAGCAACTCTTCTTCACGTTCCACCCCCCACCTTCTCAACCTTACCACTCTTTTAACTCCAAGACAATTACACAATTAAAGAATTAACCTACATTGGAGAGAATCCTGACATCAGTATCATCCTCAGGGTCTTAATGCCTCCATATACCCTATCCAATATAATAACATACCTTTTCCAACCCAACATAACATTGATTCTTTTTAAACCCAAGTTTGTGGTTTAACCTGTCTTGATCAACCTGTAATATCCACTTTACATTCCTTTGTTAACTCTCTGATTTTACTTTTAAACCTTTTACATTATTGCCACTCTCATCGACCAGTATAGAGAGAGAAAGCCATACTTCCTTGTGCCAATAAGGACTACAATGAGCATTACACTCACAGGAAACCAAAAATTGTCAAAACTCCAGCTCAAAATCTCAGAATAAGATTGATGGAGATGAATGATGGGTCGTAAAAGAAAATCGTAAAAATAGAAGAAAAAAATAGGGAGAATTCTCAACTGGTTGACTTCATCTTTCAAAATACTGCTTGTCTCAACTAATCATGTAGCACTGACAGTTAACACTACATACTTGCAAACTGAATGTTGTTTGTTCAAATCTCATGTATACCAGACCTTTTTTTTATTTATATAAAGAAAGATTTTGTTTTGCAGGCAAATGTTCCATTTTAAAACAGAAATAAATCAATTAATATAAATGATAGATCACAATAAATATTTAATTGTCATTAAACTCGGATGTCCTGTAATATACATATGCGTGGATAAAAGTGCCTGGGGTCTGCAAAAATCTTACCTTCCTTTGGCGACTTATTTCTCTTACTGTATGACAGGTTGTAATGGGGAGGTTAGATCTGTGCTGACTATCTGGCGCATGCATGGTACTGCAGGAAGGGGGCAGCAGCCTTGTAGATCTGCCTGTCGGCCATGGCAGTGACACGGAGAGTTGGGGAAGAGGGTGTGTTGGCGTTCTCTCTCTCTGAGAGGCGGGCCTTGCTCGGCCCATAAGAACTGCACTTGGTTGTGCATTCATGTGGCCACAGAGAGGGTACCCAGTGACACTGGCGGAAGACGCCAGTGTAAACAAAGACCAGGCAAGCACGACTGAGGGAGACAGCCTGCCTTAAAATAAAGTAAAAAGTAAAATAAATAATTACGTACCCGAGGGGACGTGTGTAGATACGGGGAACTCTGGCCACCCCAATGTATAGGAAATAGATGAGCATAGGTCGGAGGCCCGTGGTGATCAGCTTAGCGGCAGTGGGGGCACTGCGTAAGCATCACTTTTGTTTTGTAGTTTTATTACTGTGTTTTATTTTCTATTTTTCTTTGTACCTTCTATTTTGAATTATTATTTTTAGGCACCTGCGAGTGCTTGGACCGTAACCCTCTTTACCATTGTTGGTATAGGGGAACAGCGGAACCACAGTGCCAACTACTGGTAAAAATAAAACAGTGCATCTGAGTGGTATTTCAACTCCAATCTTCTGGCTCCTGTGTCAGTGAATACCCCCACCCTTCCACACAGGTATTTACTTTTTTTGACATTTCACTTAAGAGTGTTGGGAACTACAGATTCAATGTGCAATGGTGCTTTTGGCTGATTTACTTTTGCTGCACCAGTACCCTGAAAACACGTAAACTATATGTGTTTCGCTGTAACTTGGCACGAGGAACTACCGTTCCTCTCGATATTTATGAGAATCTGTAACTTTTATTATTTTGTAATGCTGTATAAGCCTTGTGGCTTTTGCTAGTGTGACTCAATCTAAAAGTAAAGTTGTTTACTTCAGACGTTGCTTCCTGTTTTGCTGTTCTGGGAGACACAAGATGGCGATCATGTAAACAAGGCTGAACTGTTGCATGGGACGGTAGACTTTAAAATGTATTTCTGGTTAAATAAAACCCATTTCATTGATCAACGTCTGTATCAGAGTCCTTAATAAATACCCACGCTTACACAATCTACTTATATCACAGTTATAAATGTACACAAAATCTCTCTCACTGTCCATCATTAAATCCAGTGTTGTGTGAAAAAAGACTCGAGTCCACTCATTTCAGAACCGCATTCAATCAACAGCTCGTCTTATTTGAAATCCAGCAATTTTTCAGTGGCAGGTTTCATAGTTAAAAACACTTGCTCCGTTAAATTGCAATCCTTGGTATATTGTCTAAGGTAAGCACATATTCTGTTCAAAATAAAATCCTGTGTACTAAGATTTCCTCCAGTGACAATTCCAGCTAAAGCTGAACACAATGTTGGCATTCTGTGGTTCTTGAAATGTGTATTTTTTGTGACAACTAGTGTAAGTCTGAAACCTGTAATTTTTAAAAAAAATGTTAGCTCAAAATGTAGGTAATCATGCTGACAGTAGTACTGTTGAAACTGAAATCCACAGTACCTAATGTGAATGCAGCTTAGGGCCAGTGTTATGTCTAATTCAGTGCTCCCTAGGATTCATGTGTCCCCGGTGGATGTGCGCATGCGTTTGTAACAAACCTTGCTATCTGCCAACGGGAGCGTGTGATTCCTCGCTCACGACGCAAAGCGCGTAACCTGTCATTGCAATCCACTAGACTGTAGAGCAGCACCTGCTGCAAAGTGATCTTGCGGGCTGCTGCAAACGGAAGCGAGTTTATTGGTTCTGGATGGCAGATATTTGTGTAAGCTTGTGATTTCAGCGATTCTACATCCAGAATATATTATTTAAATACAGTAACAACAACAACAACAACAACTATATATTGTGTTTCTTCAAATGTGTATAAATGAGCTCGTTACTTACAATACTTCCGTCCTAATAAGAGTATGTACTCTTCCATATTGTGATTATCGAACTGTACATGGATATATTTGTTAAAGTTGCTCTGAAGTTATTGTATATTTTATCTGCTCTTACTGTATTGTGAAATATGTATTTTTTGACAACTGTAAGTCGCCCTGAGTGAGGGCGTCTGCTAAGAAAATTAATAAGAAAAACAACAACAAAACGCAACGGTAATTAAATGAAGTCTTGTGACGAACTGTACGTGTATTTTTCACAGACCACAATAAACAAATTGAAACACTCTCGTTATTATTATTACTACACAAATAATCTACCATGTGTAAACTAATCCAGTTATTTTATAATTCTGTTAAATGCAGTACAATCTTCTAAATATTTATTTACTTATTTATTTGTAAGTAATTTCATTCCTGACAGCTTTTCACAACTGTTACTCACACACACACACACACACAGATAAACCAATAACAGAAATGTTGAACTTGAAAGGAGATTATAATTATTATTTATTTGCCATCTGAATACACAATCAACAACTTTTGTCACACTGCTGAGCATTTGCTCTCAATAAACAAGGGGGCACCATTTTTTCCAGGGGCACAGTTTTTAGCAGTCACTGGAATATTTGGTGCCCCCTCTATAAATCAAGCAGGACCTTTCCAAAAAAATACCAAACTTATACTGTTAGTGTGTCTCTCTCTCTCACGCATCATCAGTGCCATCAGTATTAACTTTCTCATACTGTACTATTACCCTATATACCTGATTCCTTTAGAAGGTTGATCGCCTTTCGGATAAAAGCAATGGACTCTCTTTGGGGGGAAAAGTTGCTTTGTCTGCCTTCGAGAACATCCTCTGCAAACTGAGAAGAGTTTTTTTTTTTAATCATGCTGGTACAAGTTATGTGGATAGGCTATTTTTATATTACTTCAAGAAACTATTTAATGTCACCCAGTGTGGCTTTATTTAAATAATCATTCAAAACCTGATATAGCAGCTGTACTGTATGCAGACCTTACAAACAAAAACACCACACGATGTGCTGTCTGACTGTATTGGGTGGGAGACAGTTTCACAACTCCATCTTGAAACTTGTCACATAAAAACATAAGAAAGTTTACAAACGAGAGGAGGCCATTCAGCCCATCTTTCTCGTTTGCTTGTTTGTAGCTTATTGATCCCAGAATCTCATCAAGCAGCTTCGTGAAGGATCCCAGGGTGTAAGCTTTAACAACATTACTGGTTCCAGACCCTCACAATTCTCTGTATGATAAAAGTGCCTCCTATTTTCTGTTCTGAATGCCCCTTTATCTAATCTCCATTTGTGACCCCATGTTTCTTTTTTCAGGTCAAAATGCAGTACAATCTTCTAAATATCCAGTTTTAAACAACTTTAGCATAACAGAGGCAGAAGTGTTAAAGGGACTAGGAGCTCTTAAAATAATCAAATCCCCTGGGCCGGATGATATCCTCCCAATAGTACTGAAAGAAATGAAAGAAGTCATTTACAAACTGCTAACCAAGATCATGCAACAGTCTCTTGACACAGTGGTTGTACCGACAGACTGGAAAATTGCAAACTTAATACCGATCCTCAAAAAGGGAGACAAAACCGAACCAGGTAACTACAAACCAATAAGCCTGACTTCTATTATATGTAAACTTATGGAAACTATAATAAGATCTAAAATGGAAACTTACCTATATGGTAACAATATCCTGGGAGAGAGTCAGCATGGTTCTAGGAAAGGGAGATTGTGTCTAACTAACCTGCTTGATTTTTTTGAGGCTGCAACATCGACAATGGATAATTGCAAAGCATACAACATGGTTTATTTAGATTTCCAGAAAGCTTTTGACAAAGTCCTGCATAAAAGATTAATTCTCAAACTGAACACAGTAGGGATTCAAGGAAATGCATGCGCATGGATTAGGGAGTGGTTAACATGTAGAAAACAGAAAGTACTGATTAGTGGAGAAACCTCAAAATGGAGCTAGGTAACCAGTGGTGTACCACAGGGATCAGTATTAGGTCCTCTGCTATTCCTAATCTACATTAATTTGCAGATGACACAAAAATAGGAGGAGTGGCAAACACTGTTGCAGCAGCAAAGGTCATTCAAAATGATCTAGACAGCATTCAGAACTGGACAGACACATGGCAAATTAAATTTAACAGAGAAAAGTGTACAGTATTGCATGCAGGCAATAAAAATGTGCATTATAAATATCATATGGGAGATACTGAAACTGAAGAAGGGAACTATGAAAAAGAGCTAGGAGTTTATGTTGACTCAGAAATGTCTTCATCTAGACAATGTGGGGAAGCTATAAAAAAGGCCAACAAGATGCTCGGATATATTGTGAGAAGTGTTGAATTTAAATCAAGGGAAGATGTTAAAACTTTACAATGCATTAGTAAGACCTCGCCTAGAATATTGTGTTCATTTCTTGTCACCTAGTTACAAATAAAGGATATTGCTGCTCTAGAAAGAGTGCAAAGAAGAGCAACCAGAATTATTGCGGGTTTAAAAGGCATGTCGTATGCAGACAGGCTAAAAGAATTGAATCTATTCAGTCTTGAACAAAGAAGACAATACGGCGATCTGATTCAAACATTCAAAATCCTAAAAGGTATAGACAAAGTCAACCCAGGGGACTTCTTTTACCTGAAAAAAGAAACAAGGACCAGGGGTCACAAATGGAGATTAGATAAAGGGGCATTCAAAACAGAAAATAAGAGGCACTTTTTTACACAGAGGTTTGTGAGGGTCTGCAACCAACTCCCTAGTAATGTTGTTGAAGTTGACACCCTGGGATCCTTTAAGAAACTGCTTGATGAGATTCTGGGATCAATAAGCTACAAACAACCAAATGAGCAAGATGGGCTGAATGGCCTCCTCTCGTTTTGTAAACTTTCTTATGTTCTTTTTCTGTGGGTGTTTTCTCTATTTTACTCCAATCTACTTTTGTTAGTCTCTGTTTCATACCTTCATAGTTTGCTTTTCTAAAATTGTAAATCTTAGCTTTAGTCATTACTTTTGGGGTTTTAAAAAATACTTCAAATGAGACCATGTTGTGGTCTGAGATTGCCAATGGCTCTCTGACCTCTGTTTTAGTTATTCTGTCTTCGTTATTTGAAAAGACTAAATCAAGGCATGCCTCCCCTCTAGTCGGTGCCTTGAAAAATTGCGTTAGGAAGCAGTCATTTGTCGTTTCCACCATTTCAATTTCATCCATCGTGCTCCCCACTGGGTTCTCCCATTTTATACGGGGGAAGTTGAAATCCCCCATTAGTATGGCTTCTCCTTTTCTACATTCATTGCTAATGTCATTGTATAACAGATTATTTTGCTCGGCGCCTGAATTTCGCGGTCTATAGCATGCTCCTATTATTATGCCCTTTGAATTTTTGTCCATTATTCTGACCCATTTTGATTTGGCGTTGTTTTCTTTGACCAGATTTAACACCTGGGCTTCAAGACTATTTCTTATGTATAGCACTACCCCTCCGCCTCTTCTGTCCTGCCTGTCTTTCCTATACAGTGTGTACCCACTAATATTATATTCTCCATCACTCTCTGACAACCACGTTTCTGTAACACCTATCACATCGTAGTTACTTGTTAGTGCAGTAGCTTCAAGTTCTAAAATTTTGTTTCTGAGACTTCTAGCATTAAGATAAATAAGTTTAATAGAAATGTCTCACGATTTCAGCAATGCATTTTGATTTTGTATTTCCAGCTGTCCATATGGTCCTTTGCAAGGTGCTGGCAGTATCCCAGAAAATACCACAGTTTTGGTTTTGTCTTTTTTAATTTCCTTCCTAGCTCTCTGAATTTGTTTTGCATGGATCTTGGCCTGTCTCTTCCAATGTTGTTTGTACCGATGTGGACGACTACTACTGGGTCATCTCCTATTTGTTCTAGGAGCCTGTCCACGTTCTCAGTGATGTGCTTGACAGAGGCTCCTGGAAGGCAGCATACTGTTGTAGTAAGGGGGTCCAAATTGCGAACTGAACTTGCTGTGTTTCTCAATATGGAGTCCCCAACAATCATGACCTCCCTTCTTTTTGCTGCCTGGCAAGCACTGTTTCTTTCATTCTCTTGAGGTTGGTTTTGGTCATCTAAATGTTGAAGTGGCTCAACTTTGTTGGATGTCTGGATTTCTGATGGTTGTGTTTGACAAAGTTTCTTTTTTCCCTCCTTCTGCCTATCTGAACCCAGCTGTTTTGACTCTCTTCCATTTCCCTGTTGTCTTTCAGTCTACTAGGGGTGCAAGCTTCCATGAATTGTGGGTGTGTCAGCTCCTCAAGCTCCTGTTGCTCTCTCATTTTCCTCCGTTGAAGCAAGTTCTGGCTCGTGCGGCACTTTACACACACTTGGTCAACTCTGCTGGGTTTTCTCGGATTTCCCACATCATGCAGTTGTCACAGATTACTGGCTTGAAGACCATGTTTTATTTAATTTTTTTCTGAATTTCAGTTTAGCTTCTGCAGCTGTCAACCTGCTTTCAAACTGCTTCTAACTGTGATGTACTTGTCCACTCGTACTTCTCCCACGTTGTCGCCTCACACGCTGTCGCTCTGAACGTTGGTTGCCTTTTGTTTGTTTCTGCATTGTGCTGCTGGCTCCACCCCTCCCCGAGACTAAAAATCTGCCTGAACCTGTGGTTTCCTACACCATACTGGAAGATAAGGTGTATCACAAAGTAATTACTCTTCATTCAGGTACTCACTATCAGATCTATGTTCCCCAAGATTTCAGAAAATAAATTCTTCAGGCTTACCATGATAACTCTCTGAGTGGACATTTTGGGCGATACAAAACTCTAAATAAAATTTTGACTTGTGCTTATTGGCCAGGGGTCTGGAAGGATGTCAATGTCCATGTCCGTCAGTGTCCAGTGTGTCAGGTTTTCAAGCCTGAAAATCGGAAACCAGTAGGAAAGCTTCAACATGTTGACTCCAGGAAGCCTTGGGAGCTTATTGGAATGGATTTGGTGGGTCCACTGCCGACTAGTTCTATAAACAATACACAGCTCTTGGTAGTTGTAGACCATTATACAAAATGGGTTGAACTATTTCCCTAAGACGTGCTACGGCAGATACCATCGCGAGAATACTTATTAAAGAAGTTTTCACTCACTGGGGTACTCCTGATTTTATCTTGTCAGATCGTGGACCACAGTTTGTGTCTGAGTTGATAACCAGTGTCTGTGAAAAATGGAACATTGTAAAAAAAACTGACCACTGCTTACCATCCTCAGACTAACTTTACTGAAAGAGTGAATCGAACTGTAAAAGCTGTGATTTCATCCTATGTGGAAGATAAACATAAACAATGGGATCGTTACTTGGCCGAGTTTAGGTTTGCCATCAATATGGCCAGACAAGACACCACTGGATACACGCCTGCTGAGCTGAACCTTGGAAGATTGCTTCGAGGACCCATAGAGGTGGCTTTGCAGGTCTCCCCAGCAACTCCAGAGAAGTCTGCTTATACCGTCCTTAAGGAGATGTCCCAGCTGAAACAACATGTGACAGATCATGTTGCCAAATCCAGATGTCACCAGGCAAGAAATTATGATAAACAGCATAGAAATACCCAGTACCTCCTTCAGGATCGAGTGTGGATAAGGAATCGTGCATTATCAAAAGCGTCGCAAAGATTTACAGTTAAATTTGCCACCCATTGGAAAGGACCCTATAGGGTCGTACAACAGAGAGGGCCTATAAATTATCTGTTAATTTGTTAAGAAACTGGACAAAATGTACATAATATACACATCAATAATCATAAAGCCTTTATCCTTCTGCTCAGGAACAGGAAGATTCAGAAAGATGACATGTGCTTGAACTGTTCCAGGATGAGAGAGAGGAGGAGGATTTTCCCGGTTTTTAGGGTGTAATAGTAGCCTCAGCCATGGTTGAGTCTTTTTATGGGGGGGAGACTGTAGTGCTGTGGCCTATTTTTCTGGGTTGTGTAAATCCTTACTGTCGCTTTAAGTTTTTGCGGTCCTGTAGTCCTCTGGAAAACTAGAAGGAAGTGATGTGGTTGGAGGATTTCTTTTCAGTGCAGAGGTTAAAAAGCGGGTTATATAAGCTGCCGTAGTTTGTTTACCTCCAAGAGGAAAAGTGAACTGATGTTTTTGCTGTGTTGGTGTCGGAGTTGAGGGCATCGAGGCGAACCGGACCGGCAAGCTTCAAGCGGGTTTGACTCTGAAAAGCTACTTTTATTGCTGTGTTTTGTTGTGTTGGGCAACTAACCATGTGCGATTATTCCTGGACTGTGTGCTGTTATCTCAGGACTGTGCTGCTGTCTTGGAAGGTGTGGGGACTTATCTGGGTGGTTACTGCGGTGTCCCGGGTTGCAAGAGTTTGTTATTGTTTTGGCCAAAATAAGGACAGATTCTGGTATAGTGCGGGACGTTTTTTTTTCTTTTTACTCGGCAGAAGAAATATTAAATGTACTCCTCACGGCTTGGCAAAGACACTTTATTTTGTTTATCCTCTCTTTTCTGTTATGTGATGTTGGGGAAGATAGCTCAAGGAACGCTAACTTGATTTGAAGCATACATAAATTTGCCTTGTTGTCAGTACTTTTTGAAACGGCAATGCATTGCAATGTCCTATGTGCGCAATGGTTTTGTTTATATATATATATATATATATATATATATATATAGTATATGTGTATGTGTGTATATATATATATATATATATATATATATATATATATATATACAATTAGTTACTGGGCCCTTGACCCATTAGTTGTGCTAATGTAGGATAATTTAGGTAGCTGTAGTTAGGTACATTTTAAACTAATAATAAGCCATATAGCATAATGGATGTGTTTTCATTTTTCTAAGGGTTTGCTAATATGCATTCCAAAGTAGTCATGTGCAATATTTATTTAAATGTGTGCAAATTGATTAACAAATGTGCTTATTAATTGAAGGTGCTGCTAGCAGTCGTGTGCAATATGTATTTAAATGTGTGCCAGTTAACAAATGTGTTTATTAATTGGAAAGATTTAATTGAATGCTATACTTGTTTAGATGGGTGTAAGTTAATTGACGGTGCTGCTATTCATTGTGTGTTTTCCTCAAGGATTTGCCTGTATTTAGCTCCATCCATTTTGCCCTCTACCCTGACAAGCTTCCCTGTCCCTGCTGATGAAAAGCATCCCCATAGCATGATGCTGCCACCACCATGCTTCACAGTAGGGATGGTGTTACCTGGGTGATGTGCTGTGTTGGGTTTGCGCCAGACATAACGCTTTGCATTTAGGCCAAATAGTTCAATTTTTGTTTCGTCGGACCACAAAAGCTTTTGCCACATCTTTTCTGAGTCTCCCACATGCCTTTTTGCAAATTCCAAGCAGGATTTTACATGGGCTTTTTTCAGAAATGGCTTCCTTCTTGCCACTCTTCCGTAAAGGCCAGTTTGTGGAGTACCTGAACTATTGTTGACACATGGACAATTTCTTCCATCTCAGCCATGGAACACTGTAGGTCTTTCAGAGTTGTCATTGGCCTCTTGCTGGCTTCTCTGACCAATGCCCTTCTTACCTGGCTGCTTAGTTTGGGAGGACAGCCTGCTCTAAGCAGATTCTGGGTGGTGCCGTATACCTTCCACTTAATGATTGACTTGACTGTGCTCCAAGGGACATTCAGTGTCTTTGAAATCTTTTTATACCCCTCCCCTGATCTGTGCATTTCCACAACTTTTGAAAGCTCCTTGCTCCTTGCTCCTTCATCAGGGGTGCCTCGAGGGCCGCATGGTCTTCTGGTTTTCATTCCAGCTTAAGCTCTCAATTAACATAATTGATCTAATTATTTGTTGAATTTGACATATTTAATATTTTTCAAAGTCTTTACAGTTGATGGTTTTACAAATGCACTTGATTCAAGGTACACTACCTATGAAACATTTTGAGGCCTGAAGAGAAGTGTTAAATGTCTTCAGTTAATCAAATAATTAGACCAATTAAATAATTGAGAGCTCTGGTGAAACGAAAGCCAGAAGACACAGCGGCCCTCCAGGAACTGAGTTTGACACCCCTGGTTTTCATGGTAGTATCTTTGCTTTGAATGCACTACCCAACTGTGGGACCTTACAGAGACAGATGTATTTAATCTGAGATCATGTGAACCACTTTTATTGCACACAGATGGACTCCATTTAACTTATTGTGTGAATTCTGAAGGCAATTGGTTGCACCTGAGCTTATTTAGGAGTGTCATAGCAAAGGGGGTGAATACTTATCTAATGAAGACCTTTCAGGTTTTTATTTTTAATTGTTTTTCACCCCCCCCCATTTTTTCACACTTTGAAAGTGTTGAGTAGGTTGTGTAAATCAAAGGATATTTTAAATAAAATATCACAATTCAGTACGATGAACTCTGCTTTGTCTTTTCTTTTGGACAACACTCACATCAATAAGAACTTTAAAATACCTACAGTTGCTCATCCCTGCTATAGACCTACTGTGCTATACAGCAAATAAGAATGAAACTGGTTTGGTAGCAAACTTCTCACACAAATACTTATTGGAGTTTTGGGAATATAAAAGAAGCGCTCTGAATGATTGCAGACACCATGAAACTAGAAGGAGGGAATCTATACAAATGAAATGAGGCTGAAATGTGAAGCTCTGTGCTCTTTAATAATGGACTGATTGAAATTGTGTTCCAGAGGAGAAATCCTGCTGCCAAGAAAAAGTGATCTACAAAATAGACTTGGATGAGACTCAAGTGAGGCGTGATCTTGTCAGGTAAACCCATCTCTGATGAACTTATATACAGTACAGTATATACTTCTGTCCAGAGAAATGTTTGGCAATCTAACACCTGTGACATCTGTTTCCCCTCCAGTGCACTTCTTGTAGGTGGGCCCGCAGTCGCAGTTTTGCTTGCTTTCAGAATCGGAGGCGCACTTGCTGGTGCAGTCGCAGCTGCACACGGATGTACAATCGGAGGTGGATTTGGATTGATTGGCGCAGACATGACCATCAGTTGCAGTTTAACAGGCATACTTGGAGGCGCAGTCGGAGGCATAGTTGGATGCATACTGACACACACAGTGACAGATTCTACCACGGTCGGAGGCGCAATTGGAGGTGCAGTCGGAGGCATAATGACACTCGCATTCACAGCTGCTGGTGCTAGCGTGGTCTGGGGCTTTATCGGATTCATAATCGGAGGGGCAGTCGGAGGCGCAGTCAGAGGCATACTGACTCTCACAGTCACAGTTGCAGGTGCTTCTGTGGTCGGAGGTGCAATCGGATTCATATTTGGAAGTGCAGTCGGAGGCATACTGACACTCACAGTCATAGCTGCAAGTGCTGCTGCAGTCGGAGGTGCAATCGGACACAGATTCGGAGGCACAGTCGGAGGCGCAGTCGGAGGAGCAGTCGGAAATGCAGTCGGAGGCGCAGTCGGACACTCAGTCAGAGGGGCAGTCGAAGGCGCAGTCAGAGGCATACTGACACTCACAGTCACAGTTGCATGTGCTGCTGTGGTCGGAGGTGCAATCGGATTCATATTTGGAAGCGCAGTCAGAGGCATACTGGCACTCACAGTCACAGTTGCTGCTGCCATCGGAGGCATAATCGCCTACAGATATGGAGGTGCAGTTGGAGGTGCAGTCGGAGGTGCAGTCGGAGGTGCAGTTGGAGACATACTGACACTCACATCTGCAGGTGCTTCTGCTGTCGGAGGAAGAGCATTGGCACTCAGAGACCCAGGTGCAGTGGCACTCAGAGACACACTGAGAGACACGGATGCAGTCAAATTCTCATTCAGACTTGTGTTAGGTGGAGTCACATTCCTAGCTGCAGCAGCTTTGTTTCTTTACGTTATCTTGTAAGTTATGTTTCTTTATTTTTAATTAATTGCAAAATGTCTTTTATGATGATTATAAGCCTCTTCTATATCAGTTTATGCACAGTCCAGCAGTCTGTCTTCTATATCAGTTTATATGCACAGTTCAGCCTGTCTCTTCTATATCAGTTTATATGCACAGTTGAGAATAGATAGAGAGCTTTCGCAGCATTATGGAAACTGTTTGTCCAGAGGAAAAATCTAGCTATCTGAGGACTGAGACTGATGAAGTGATTTAGTGGAAACAGACATGAACAGGACTGTCTCCAAGCAGAGTTAGGAACAGTAAAGGGCTTGATCCAGTTTAATATGAAACACTCCTGATGACTGAAGTGCAGCTTTACCAGCAGGACCAGTTCAACCAGACTCAACCAGACCAGTAACTGAGGGAGTGGGTGTGGGGGAGGGCTTCATCTTCTCAGGGGAGTTTGTTTTTAATGAACAGCAACATCATTATTAATGATGAGGATTACTGACGTGTGTGTGATTCTCTCAGCAGTGAGGATGAGCAGGAGGAGGAACTGAGAGAGATGGAGGAGAGACGGATGAAGTGGGCGATGGAGAATTGGCTCAGAGTGATAGAGGAGAAACTGAAGAAAGAGATGGAGGAGAAACTGACAAAGATGAAGTGGTGGAGGAAGATAGAGATGAAGAGTAAACTTAGGAAAGAAATTGAGGAGAAACTGAGTGAGATCAAGAAGACACTGGAGGTGGAGATAGAGAAGACACCGAGTGAGACAAAGGCAACATGGAAGAAGATGGAGAAGAAACTGAGGCAGCTGAAGGAGAAACGGATGAGGAAGCTGGAGGAGGAACTGAAGAGGTTTGTTTATTTAAAAATACTGACAATGTAGATTTCCAGAAGAGAAAATGTAAATTTCCATTCATTTTCTACACCTCCCTCCTGACCAGATCACACTGTCACATGATTCTGGCAGCTAGGGTTCTGCAGACCAGCTCAAAGCAGCTCATAGGCAGATTATAAAAATGATAAGAACTCGACATCAACATTGCCGTTAACTCACAGTAAATAGTTGTCTAGACATATTGTCCTAAATTAATAATTACTTGTGCCTTTTTGAGCCGAACAAGCAAATGAAAACTGAAGTTTATCTTCAATGATTTCCCCACATAAACACAAAGTAGGATACACCTGTTGCACTCAAATTTACAAACGTTAGAAATAATAATAACAGACAAAGACATTTTTACATTTCACAGTGTGAGCAAAATCATTTACACAAAGACCAAAATAACATTTCACTTCTGCCTTTTAAAATGTATTCATTTTCAATCCTGATACACTCCTGGGCCATATTCACAAAGTTGACCTTAGTCTAAGACAAAAAAAATGGGCTTAAGTTGCTTTTGCTGACTTTGTTATGATCGAGTCTTAAGTCTGTTTCACGAAAACGATTTTCTGGGGTGTCTTAACTTAGACCAGCGTTTCTGTCCTCGCGTGATATCTTCACTGTCTTCCACTCGAGGGAAAGCCTTTGCCTGAGGGACAGATTGATAATTTTAATAATTTTGCTTCTTCACTGGGACTTAACTGTCTATCTTTCTATTTGCTTTAAGATGTGTATCCCTGTAACAGGGGAGATCTGGACTGACTGTCTGGCACATCCGTATTACTGCAGGTAGAGGGCAGCAGTCTCGTGGGATCCGCCTGTCGGTCATGGCGATGACACGGAGAGGTGGGGAAGAGGGTGTGTGTGCTTTCCCTCTCTCTGAGTGGCTGAGGGGCGGGCCTTGGGAGACTGCTCGGCCCATAAGATCTGGTTTGGTTGGGCGCTCGGGTGGCCGTGTTTGGGGAATACCCAGTGACACTGACGAAAGACGTCAGTTTTAAAATAAAACGAGGCAAACCTGGCTGAGAAAAACCCGAGGGGACGTGCTTAGTTGTACGGGGAACTCCGGCCATCCCAGTGTATAGAGGGTAATTGAGCGTAGGACGGAGGCCCGTTCTGACTGGCTTAGCGGCAGTGGGGGCACTGCTTAAGCAGCGCTTTTTGTTTGTAGTTTTATTACTGTGTTTTATTTTCCCTTTTTCTTTCGCCTTTGGTTTTCATTATTATTTGCGAGCACTTGTTGTGCCTATACCTGTATTGGTAAACACCATGATTCTGGTTACTGTTGTCAGTATCCAGAACACGGACAACAGCGCCATCTACTGCCTCAAATAAATCAGTAAGCCTGAGTGGCGCTACAAATAAAGTACTGTCTCCTTGTGTCAGTGAATTGCCCACCACCCTTCCACAATCCCTTTAAGAAAGTTTTTGGTTTTTAATGAGTAGATGCAAGTATGGAGGATACTGCGTAATCTACAAATACGGTACTTTTACTTTATGAGATCTAGAAAGTTCTAATTTAATTGACAGCTCCGCCAACCAATTGAATTCCTTAATCGCATAACTGCTAGCCAATTGGAATATAGCATTTTTGAGAAGGGTGGGTAGCAGACTGAGAGAAAGAAATAAAGAAATTGCAATGATGGTAGATTAGGTGTGTTGATAGAAAGTGTGAGGTGTGATAAAAAAAAATAGAACATTTTGTTTATTTCTTTTAAAAAAGAGAACATTAATATTGTGGACACACATCAAAGTTGTGAAGCGCCGATAAAAAAAAGAAAGACCGCCCACTTTTACTGCCTGAACCCAGAGTGAATGACTATGTCCATCTCCAGATATTTTTTATCAGGATCTAACGTTGTAAGTTCACATATCAGAACACAACTCAGAAATATTTGCCTTTTATTTACCTAAGGATATGTATATAAAATCTATAACAAAAACAATGTTAAAAAACGCAACAGCCATTTAAAGGGATGAATCTTTTCAAGCATCAAGCATCAAGCAAATAGGCACAATTAGAAAGGTGCTGGGGCCCAAGATTCACACAATTCTTGCTTCTAACTTGGCGCCTTTTTTTGATCGCTTCGCTCCACTTGAAATGCTCTTTGTATGACTTGAAGTGACTGAGACACACACACACACACTGAGACACACACTCACACACTGAGACACACTCACACACACTGAGACGCGCACACACACACTGAGAAACACACACACTGCAACACACGGTCTCAGTGTGTGTATGTGTCTCAGTGTGTGTGTGTGTGTCTCAGTCACTTCAAGTCATACAAAGAGCATTTCAAGTGGAGTGATAAAGTGGAGCGAAGCGATCAAGTTTAGAAGCAAGAATTGTGTGAATCTTGGGTCCCAGCACATTTCCAATTGTGCCTATTTGCTTGATGCTTGACAAGATTGGCATAATTGCTTCTCCTAACTTGGAATTTTGTGTTTGATATCACCCCTTTAAACGGCTGTTGCGTTTTTCTAACTTGTTGTTTTACATTGACAATGTTTTTGTTATAGAGATCACTTATTTTTTTACTTCAACAAATAATGAATAAAGCGAGGGAAAGATATTTGAGAATGTGTATGGTAAATAGACAGACAGGCAAGCCACAAGAGTAATAAGTCATGTAAAATAACACTAATGAGAAAAGATTTGAAAGTAAGATAGTGGTATAAAGGGACTTTTTGACAGAGTTGTAAGTGTAAAGATGTTATTATTTTGGTTGCTGTGGGTACTGTTGTAGGCAGTTAATATATTCTTAAAAGCAATAAATTAAGGGACCTCCTAATAAAACTGTAGGGGATAAAGAGATACCTTCGATTGTCAAGATCTCGGTGGGACCTCTACAATAAACAGTGTCCTATTATAATGTACAAACCCGTTTTTAATATCGCTCTCTGAAAACGATAGTGGATTTACACGTTACAACAAGCCAAAAATAGACCACATTCCAGACTGTTCAAAGTTCATAAATCGTGTTTGTTCAACATGAGTTAATGACTCAATACTGGGAATCTCTTCTTAGAAAGATGGTATTTATTAAGCATGCAACAATATAAGTTTGAAAATCACACAAAACAGTTACACAATTAATGTCACATTAAAAGCATTACAATGAGAACTAAGGTTTAAAACAACAATTTACCAAAGAAATACTAGTACATACTGACACAACAAGGGGTCACACAATACCTGAATAGATATTTAAGAGTATTGTTACCTAGCCTGGAAAGCAGTCACTTTCAGCATTCTGTTACCTTGTGTTTCTCCGAGTGTCAGGGCCCCCAACCTTGATAGATAAATACTTAGAGCTGAGGGCTCCAGGTGCAGTCTTGTAGTTTCTTTGAATCTGAGCAACCAGGGATCAGCGGTCAGGGGATAGCGCAGGGGGGCGTAGAGCCGGGGCCTAGCGCAGGGGTCAGCAAGGGCATAGAGCAGGGGCAAGGAGCTAATGTTTACATTCGGCTTTTATACTTTTCAAACAAAGAGATTATTTGAATTTCCCGCTGCATGCTCCGATTGGCTATTTTGTAGCAAATGGGCTTGCAATCTTGATTGATTGCTCCCCCCTTTCCTCTGTCTGATTAGTTCATTATCTTAATCTGGAAAGGGGAAACTTTTAAAACGTGCATAACTTTTGCTAAATAATTCTGATTTTATTCTGAATTCCCATTATTTTTACCATAAGAAATTACATTTCTTTAGACACCAAATATGTTGGGTTGCGACTTTGGTTAGACATTGCAAACAGTTTAATTCTCTTAGGGATTTATTACCTGGGTTATTCTATACTTGTTAGGTAATTTAAAAATAAAAATGCTTGCATCTTATACTCATAGTGGTATTAAATCAATATGATGTGATATTTGTCTTAAATCTCTAAATCTTTAAGGTATTTTTCTCTCTTTCAGACTCTTATGCTAAACCACCTCTCTCTCACTAGAGACGGGTATGATTAGCCTTTTGTTTCCTGAGTGCCTGGTGCATCCAAGGTGTTTGGTTGATCGTTATCGCTAGGCAAAGCTAGACAAATTAGATTAAAGTTCATTCAATGTAGATTCCTGTTTAATATACAATATCATAAGAACATAAGAAAGTCCACGACATTTGCAATATATTGGTGATGACAATGTCTATAGAACCTACATTGCAAATGTACATCCATCAGTGGTAAAAACAATATGTATATTTTGGTAACTTGATTTTTACACAGGTACAAAAGTAAAATGTTATGAATGGTTCAAAATGTACATATGAATGTCTGTGCTAAAAGGCAGTATACTAAGAGATTATAATGCTTGAAACAAAACAGTATTCTCCTTGATATACTGGAGTTACAAACTTAGCCCAATAGAAGTCATTTGCAAAGCATTAGATCTCTTCATAAAAGGATATATACATGTCCTTTGCATTTTTTGGCCATGGTTTGACTTCAATAAGTGCATCATTTGCATGCACCCATTTTCCAGTAGCACCCACAGCAAGAACAGACACATAGTGTCCTGAAGTAACATCCTGTCCTTGGTGTATGATAATGGAAGCTAATTGGTAATTCCTGTTGTCCACAGTAATTGTGCTCTTCTGCACAGCAGTAAACTTAGCATTGTGTAACTTTGTAACAGTCTGGTTTGATTTCCCAAAGCATAAGTTGGACTGCAAGTATTGTTCTTGCTGATTGAATAAATTGATGTTTCATGATTGGAGAAGTGTTGCATTGATTACATTTGCTACCAGGAATGGTTGCCCATTTAACATTTCTATATGACATGGGTCTTTCTCATCATTGGGAATGGATGATAGAACAGTGCTATTATATGTGGCTTCCCAAAAGTAGGCCTCAGTGTGAGGTGTGTGTTGACTTGGGCCAGATATCATCTCTGCTTGTTGGGAGACATTGTCCTGTGTGAGAATTTGTTTAAGAAAGACACATGTGCTGCTATGTAGTGCAGTAAACAGACATTGTAGGTTGTTCTGCATTTTCAGAGACCTTGATGGAAAGGTCAACAAGATATGTTGCTGTCATGAGGTTTGAAGCATGACTCCCTCCTTTTAAGTTTTTCACTTAAAACAAGTCTTGTGATATTGTTTTTGGTGTTGGTGTCTTAAAATGTTTTTCTTTTTGTATGTGTTTACTAATTGTTTCACTTTGTAGCAAATGTTGTAGTTGCGTCTTCTTTGAGCTCTTACAAGGATATATTTGTCAGAATAATATGGTTTGTACACAGTGTTTTTTTTTATTTGGGTTCTGATGGTATTGTCTTTTCTTTGCAGTTGTTTGTAAAGCAGGATTTGCAGCATGCTTTGTCTTTTCACTGTTTCTTTTTGGTTCTGCGTGGTGTTTGTAGGTTTCACGATCCAGAAGTCGCTTTGCCGCTGCGTTTTGTTGGTAACGTTCACGCTGTTGAAGTCTCTTTGCCTCTAAGTTTTTATGGTATTTTTCGCGCTCCCAAAGTCTCTTTGACTCTGGGTTTTTAAGGTAGCTTTCACACTCCTGAAGTCTCTTTGCCTCTGATAGAAGCTGTTCTTGTTGCCTTTGTGTTTGGATATGTTGGTCCTGATGGTTGGGATGTAATTGTTTTCGTTGTTTTGGTACTTATCCAGAGTGACTTACAATTGTTACAAGATATCACAATATTTTTACATACAATTACCCATTTATACGGTAGGATTTTTACTGAAGCAATCTAGGTAAATTACTTTGCTCAAGGGTACAGCAGCAGCGTCCCCCCACCTGGGATTGAACCCACAAACCTCCAGTCAAAGGTCGAGAGCCCTAACCACTACTCCACACTGCTACAAATACAAATATGTCACAAATGCTAAATGCATTTCAAATACTTTGGCATACAACATTTGTTAATTGAGCAATTTATTATCATGAATTTGGCACAGGCCTTTACCAAGGTGACATAGAATGAGTAGTTTTATATAATGGCAACATAAACACAGTAGTCACATACTTAATAATAATTTCCAGGTATGTACCAATATCAGAAGCATGTTACATAAAACAGTGTTTCTCAATCTTGGTCCTGGGATCCCACTGTCTGCTTGTTTTTGATTACTTCATTGAAGCCTCAATTGAACTAATTGTCTAATCAGAGCTTTTAAATGATTTTTAGCTTTTATATAGCTAATTACACAAGCCCCAATTAACACTAATCTTGAACTACCTAATGTTAACTCAGGTAAGGTAGTACAAGTAACTAATGAAGTAACTAATCATTAGTTCAATTGGGGGATGAATGTAATAATTGAGATCTCAGTTTGAACACAGTGGCTTCACACGACCAGGTTTGTGGAAAAGTGACATAAGTAAATATAATGTGTGTGTGTGCATTACACAGTATTATTTTTACTTATTTTGATTGTAATGTTTAATAATAAACATGAAGTTGTGTAAAGTGGAGTCCTTTAGTTTGGATTGTTTTTCTCATTTTTATGCACAATATTATAGAAAAGTATTTAAATGCATTTGAAATTGAAATTGTTTGAAGCTTTTCCATGATTTTAAATACAAATGAAAATACTTGTATTTCAGAATATACAAATACCAAGTCAAATGCAAGTACTGCACATTATAAAGAAAAAACGACTTGAAAGAATCCAAGAAAACAGAAATATTGTTGAAACACAGAAAGTACAGTAGATAAGAGTGTTAGGAAGCAATCAGTAAAAGCAGGTGTGTGGCCTTCCTGCATTTGGGTAAAATGTTGTGTACGTGAAATAATAGAACCGAAAATAGGGGGAAAAAACAACATTAAACTATAAACTATAGCAAATATGTCACGCTACTTACTTAGGACACTCAGAACCCCCAAAATATATAGTCGCCGACTACGCCACTTGGTGGTAAGCGCCAGGACTAACTAAAAATAAGTTTAAACCTATAATTAACAAAATCAATAACCCACAATAAAACACAAGTTCGTTAGTGATAGGATATGGACCAGTAGCAACATCACAGAGAGACAGACAAGACTTAACTCAGTTAAAACAATATTTATTAAATATTTAAATAAATATTACATAAAAAATTCAATTAAACAAGAAAAAGCAAACACCCACTGGATGGCTAGGGTGTGAAAGTATCAACACAATAGGCACCCACTAATTAGCTAGGGTGTAAAGTATAAAAAAAAACAGAAAAGGAAAGAAAAAAAAAGATTCCCCCCCACAATGTTGCCAGCACCAACAACCTCTTCAAAAGGAGGGAAGGAAGAGCGGAGGAGAAGCACACGATGGTCAGTAGCAGCACCCCAATCACCAAGCAGGTAGGTCGGGAATTCTAAATAAATATAAAAACAAAAAGAGAGACAGCAGCAAAACCCCAAAACATAAAAACCTTGCCTTCTTCACGGTAACTAATATACAATAATTAAAACAGAGTAAAATACTGGGTTATTTGCTCTAGAATAACTTATGACACGCCTACAGAAACACCAAAGAACTCCAACCACAATCCAGCAGCAATAATCAACAAATAGCTATATTGCTATAGTACAGTACCAAACTAAAACATTCAGTGGTTCACTTTAAAATAACATATTCCACACCCACAGAACGCCAGAGGACTCCAACCACAATCCAGCAGCAATAATAAAATAAAGCAAACAGCAGCTATATCGCTACGGTACAATATTTCCTTTTCTCTTTCTTCCCCACCAGTCACTGTTTCACAAGTTTCAGGCAGGCTCCGATAATACCACAATGCGTTTATAGCACAGCCTACTAATAAAACAAGAAAAACTTCTTGCCACTATACCCGAAACCAATTGAAGAGAAAGAACAATAGCGGCTGAAAGCGAAACCAACTCCAGCAAACACCGTTAGCTTCGCAACAAAATATCTCCGATCACGGTAACACGTCCAACTCTGCGTCTACCAAACGTCCCTGCTTCAGCTATCCCAAGCAAAACTGAGCTACGCTCCAGATCTCTGGATACGCTTGCCTTTTATAGTATGTGGTCCTTAACCCAATAAACCACCACTTAAAGAGGTTAATGGCCCTACGCTAAACTACAACACATTGAAATTATTAGTCGCAGGTTGACAACGTCACTGCACCTTCAGCATCACAGCTACAACAGCAATGTGAGAAAATAAACAAACAAATATTAAATTCTCAATAACAAAACAATCCATCGTGAAAATATAAATCAAATAAATCAAATAAATCCTACAATGTGACTGTGTATACTACAACTCAAATATAAAAATGAACAAAAAAGATTCTAAAAAAACGTGCACATTTACTTTATGATCCCGTAGCCGAATCAGCTGTTGGCTCGCAGCACGTAAAGAAGATAAAACACAGGTATGTCCATTTCTTTCGTTACCAAATTACGATATAATAGTGGGGTTAATAGATAAATATAAACTACAAAGACAGTGTTGAAACATTCTTTTCTTTAAAACTAATATATGGCAGCTGACAGGGTACTTATTCCTTTGTATTCCTGCCTCGTGCAACAAATAAACTAACAAATATGGCACAGATTAAACCCATAACGTTTAAAAATTCTGTAGAATTCCAAATGCCTAAACACCAGTGTTCTGCCTAATGACGTATCAACACTGCTGTTTAGGAATAGAACACTTTTATTTTACTATATACACGTACCTAGATATTAAACGTGTCACAAATGATTTTGTTTTACAGACTAAATGTATGAAAAGAAGACAGATAAAAGTGAGCGATATGTGCGGCATTTTGCCACTCCCTGCTAGTGGTGCCGTTACGCTCATGTGTGTCCGAGGCTTTAACCAGGACCAAGTGATGCTAGGTTAATGGAGAGGCAGACTTGAACTAAAGGGACTACAGTTGTTTTTCTACAGAAGACAGAGTTCCTGGACAAAACTAAAAACCTGAAGATAGCCTAAGTTTTACCAGCACAGTGAGTTATTGTCAGAAAGAAGCTTTGTGATAAAAAGTGAAAGTAAAGAAAAAACGCATTTGAACGCAATAATATTTATTTTTGTAGCAAACTTAATTTTGAACTGAAACTGCAGCTTTTGAAATAAATAGTTGTTAATGCACTGTATTTGAATTTAAATCCAGAATCGGAACTGAGTTTTGTTAGCAGAAATAAAGCTTATATTCTGGATAAAAGAAATGCTTTTGGCCTGAACTAGCAGTATACACTGTGAGTCAAATACAGCTAGCAAATATTTCTATGAGAGAGAGTGTGATTCTGTGCCTGTCAAGAGTGGAGGTGGACTGAAGTGATCAGCCTTCGCCTGGCAAGTGTTGTGCTCCACTTTCAAACATTCAGGACAGCCACCCGGGTTTTCAATGTGAGGGAGAAGAGAATTATTAGAGGAGCTGCAGTAAATCACCTTGATTCGCCTTTTACCATGCCAACTCAGTGACATCACCTCAGACGTTCCTGGATTCTCAACACTTGATGTGAAGTCTGCAAAAGCATAACCATACTGAACTTTTATTGATATATGTGGATTTAGCAATGTAAAAGATTCACTTTGTGTTTTAAGTGAATTGAAACAGTATTAAGACTGGTGTGTAGTCATAAGTAATTGTTTTGTCTTCTTGGAAATACAAAATAATTATTTGATTATTATTTTCTTTCTGGAAACTGAAGTGGTGAATTTAATTAATACTGGGGACGTATTCACAAAGAGAACTGATGTTTAAGACTGGTCATAAGTCATCAATTTGGACTTAAAACAGAAGCAATGCAATTCCAGCTTTGTTGCATGTGATTATTATTATTATTATTATTATTATTACAGTATTGAATATGTTATTGCAATGTAGATCATACCATTAACTTTATAAAAGTGCTTGCATCCACTCATTAAAATCCAAGAAGGTCATTATATACAGTATATATATATATATATATATATATATATATATATATATATATATATATATATATATATATATATATATATATATATATTGTAACACAGCAGGGAGGGGGTTAATCCTCCCTGCATGGAAAAAAAAAACATGTGTGAATGCACATTTGTTTAGTTTAATTGTTTTGCTTTATTGTTTAATTTAGTTTGTTAATTGTTTTATTATTAATTATCCCCTGCACCTGGTAGCTATTGTTAAATTAAAACCAGGTGCAGGGTATTAAAGGAGGGCAGTCATTTTGCTAGAAGCTGCTGAGGAGAAGGAGACAGAAGAGGTGCTCTGTCTCCGAGTAGCCAAAGTGAATAAAAAGTAAGTGTGGTATTAAACCTGTGTTTTGTGTAAGGACGGGGAAACAGCTTAGCTGTCCCGTGTTAGACAGGGTGTTCCTGGAAGTTTTAGTTAGCGCTCCAAAAGAGCTAGGTGTTTATTTTGTGTTGTTTTGTTTTGTGTTTATTAAAAATTAGGGCAACCGTGCTGTAAAAATCCATTTCTGTGTGCCGGGTCTGTTTTTAAAGGGGCAACGGACGACAATAAGTGACGGCCCGTTTACATATGGTGTCAGAAAGTGTGGGCGCCCCTACGACCCAGAAAATGGATTTTAAAGAATTGATCGCAATGATCAATCGTAACACCGCTGCTCAGAAAGAGCAGACAAAGAAGTGGAGACAGGAGTGGGGGATACCGGATCCGGAGCCGACAGAGCTAGACCTGCTGCTCCAAAAGTGGGAGCAAGCAAGAGGTGCCCTGCTGACTCCAGCTCCAGAGCCCAGAGGGGAAGAGCTGCCACTGCCAGAGCCCAGCGGGGAGGAGCCGCCACTTCCGGAGCCCAGAGGGGAGGAGCCGCCGCTTATGGAGCCCAGAGGGGAGGAGCCGCTGCTGCAGGAGCTGCAGCTGTCTGAGGAAGAGGAGCTAAAGTGCCCAGCTCCACCACTGCCCCGACCTCCACCCCTGCAAAGCAGTCCGGCGCTGATGGGTACGGTCCCTTGCCTCGTGCTCGTTGACACAGTTGCTCACCTGGTCCCTTGCTCCGCTCCCCCTGAAACCTCAGACGTCACGACACGGTCGTGTGACGTCACTGGTGTTCCCCCTTCCTCCCGCTGTGTTCCCCCTGGAGGCTCAGGTGTCGCTGCACCGGTCCCGTGGCTCACACCTCTGCCTGTTGTTGCACCGTCCAGGTTACTGGCCTATGTGTCGGTCGCCCCTGGCAAGCCGTTTGGGTCCCTCCTCGCCGGATCGCGGTCCCTTCCTCTGGGCACCGGACTTCAAAGGGGGGGAAGTGTAACACAGCAGGGAGGGGGTTAATCCTCCCTGCATGGGAAAAAAAACATGTGCGAATGCACATTTGTTTAGTTTAATTGTTTTGCTTTATTGTTTAATTTAGTTTGTTAATTGTTTTATTATTGATTATCCCCTGCACCTGGTAGCTATTGTTAAATTAAAACCAGGTGCAGGGTATTAAAGGGGGCAGTCAATTTGCTAGAAGCTGCTGAGGAGAAGAAGGCAGAAGAGGTGCTCTGTCTCCGAGTAGCCAAAGTGAATAAAAAGTAAGTGTGGTATTAAACCTGTGTTTTGTTTAAGGATGGGGAAACAGCTTAGCTGTCTCAATGTACTCTGAAATTAAAGCATAGAACAAATAAACAATTGGAGATAAAAAAGAAATCATGGAATCGTTTTGTTTAACAAAATTTAACCTAAATTTTTTACTTAAAGTAGCCACCTTTTGCAGATATAACAGCCGAGCACACTTGTGGCATTCTTTCTACAATGGAAATCAAATATTGTTCAGAAAGATCTTCCCAACACTGTTGCAGAAGTTCCCACAAATGTGTTGCACTTGTAGGTTGCTTTGCTTTCACCCTTCTGTCCAGTTCATCCCGAACCAGCTTGATGGGGTTTAAGTCTGGAGACTGTGCTGGCCATTCCATGATTTGAAGCCTACCGTCTTGTTCTTTTCTTCTAAGGTAGTTCTGACATAGCCTGGAGGTATGTTTTGGGTCATTATCTTGCTGTAGGATGAACCCCTGACCAACTAGGCGTATACCAGAGGGTATTGCATGGTGCTGCAAAATGCTGTGGTAGCAGTTTTGGTTCAGGGTGCCACTACTCGTGCAAGTCGCCGACTCTGGATCCAGCAAAAGAGCCCCAGACCATCACGCTTCCTCCTCCATGTTTGACAGTTGGTGTCACACACCGAGGAACCATCCTTTCGCCTAACTTAAGACTCGGTCATAACAAACTCAGCAAAAGTGACTTAAGCCCATCTTTTGGTCTTAGACTAAAGTCAGTTTTGTGAATATGGACCCTGGTATATATTAAATCTATTAGTGCTCTCACAGAGACCTCTAGTGGCCGGGATAGTAACTGCAGCTTCTATCACCACCAGTGAAGTCATCAATGACATCATCATCACAGATACAGTAAAAGCACAGCTGTTCCTTGAGCTCTTGTAGATACATATTCATCTCTGATACACACTATCTATGTAGAGCTCTAACAGAGACCTCTAGTGGCCAGGATAGAAACTGCAGCTCCTATCACCACTGAGTTTTTAAAATGAGTCATTTCTGGCAAATACCAACATTTGATTTCTGTGTACAGATACATCAATTGTTTGAATAATAACTGGATGTTTGTCTCAGCAGCACTACAGTAAAGTAACATGATTCTGAACCTGTCTTTGCAGTATGGACCCTGAAGAGGCCTGCGTAAGAATTGAGTTACTGAAGGGCTTTGTACAGATGTATGAAAAGGAGAAGCAGGAAATTGAAGAACTCCTCAGAGAACTCAATGGGATTGCTGATGGGCTGGACAAGGTGGACAGGGACTGTACCATCGCTAAGACTGCAGGGAGCTCTGCTGGTGTAGTTGGGGGGGTCCTGACCATTGTGGGGATAGGCCTGGCTCCTGTTACTTTTGGAGCCTCCCTTGGACTGTCCATTGCAGGGGCTGTGACTGCTGTAGCTGGTGGAGCCACCAATGTTGGCACACAAATAGTAAAGTGTGTAAGTGATGGCAAAGATAACAATAGAGTAAATGAAATAGTGAAAATAATTCAAACTTATCTCAGAGTACTTGGTGAATTGTGCAACATTGCACTCCCAGAATGTAATTGGAATAAAGAGGACGCTGCTTTAACAGGCATTGTTAAAACACGTCTTTCTGCTGTTGCTGCTGCTGCAGGCCTGGTTGATGCTGCTGTTGTTGCTGCTGCAGGTGCTGTTATTGATGTTGCTGTAAGTCCTGATGCTGTTGCTGATGTTATTGCTGGTGTTGCTGATGGTGTAAACCTGAGTGGTGTTCCTGCTGCTGGTGCTTCTGCTGCTGGTACTTCTGCTGTTGGTGCTTCTGCTGGCCGTGTTGCTGCAGGCCTGGTTGATGATGTTGCTCCTGCGGTACTCAAAGGTGCAGGCAGAGTAGTCGGAGGTGTTGCTGCTGGAGTCTTTGTCGTTGTGGATGCCGTGCAGATTGGTTTAAATGCCAAAAAACTTTATGATGGGAGTCCAACTGAAAGAGCACAAGAGATTCGCAAGCTGGTGGAAACTGTAGAATTACAACTAGCAAAACTGGAGGAGGTCAGTTCTGACATAAACAACATTTTGAACCCATGAGTCAGCACAGGGCTATGGAGGAAGGTGCAGCAGGAGGGATTTTCCTGTCAGATCTGCTACTGCTGCTGTATCAACAGTGCAAAGAGCTAAGCCAATAAAAATAAATACAAGTAATGAAATAATACATCTCTTCTGAAATCACGAACCTCCATGTCTTTTTTCTCCAGTTCTGGGTATAAACTGAATGTATACTTTATATTTGACTCATAGTAAATATAATATAGCTGTGATTTAAAAGAAATCATTATAATGGAATGTATCAAACATGGGGCTCATGTAATTGGGGACACCCTTGTCTGTCTGTCTCTGTCTGTCTAGCTCAGTGTTTCTCACTCTAAATGTTGTTTAATTAACATAAATTATTAATTACATTTAATTCCACTAGTTCCGAGAATTACAGAAAAATAATTCATAAAACAAAAATAATTAAACCCCAGTCACTGGTATAATCACCATGTAGATACATACATAAAATGCTTACTATTATGGAATATTGCCGACATATCTTCTTTGCTTGGATAGCAATAGAGACATGCGAAGTGGTTCCTTTGAAATCGGTACCCAGTTCCTGCTTTGGAACCGACAAACTGGATACAAATATCAGCGATCTGGTTGTAGTGAGTACTATTATGTTTTTAGTAAAACTATTTATTAAAACATTCATTTCTGTCAAATACATTTGATAACTACAATTATCAATAGAAAAAAGGTCTGCAAAAATATTTATTACAGCAAACAGGGGTTTTAATGTTGTTGTTTTTTTTTTTTAATTATATGTATTTCCCTGGAGAATAATTCAGTCTCACTTTTACATGAAGTGATGAGAACGCTTTGGGTAAAGTGAATCTTCTGCACCTCGATGGAATCATTCGCAAGACAACCCGAAGCCGAACATGACACAATTTCGGCAATCTAAAAAATTAATTTAACCCCAAGCTGATGGGGTCGTATTTTGGCTTGGGATCCTAACATACACTCACCTGTTTGCATAAACCATGTAGTTACATTTTATTAAATTGTAAGCTGTGTGAAATTTGCAATTAACAATGTTCATAAACAAGCACACAATGGCTTTCACTGTTGTAATAAAACTCTTTCTTTGCAAATTGGAGATTATTGATAATTTTGTTAACTTTAATTATACACTGCAATTTCATAGGTTGCACAATATTGTCTGAACTTCTGCTCACACATTGACAAGTTGGCCAAAATCCTTATGGGCATCTGGCTCCTAGCTTTTAAAATTTATTCACCTTAAAAAAAAAAAAATATATATATATATATATATATATATATATATATATATAGGCCATGTAAAATACTATATAGTGACATCACTGTTTGACACCCCCCTTGGTCAATATGCGTGCCTTAATCCACTGTAAAGCCAGCCCGAATATATTCTTGTTTAATCACTGTTACAAATCAAACTGCCTGAAGAAACATAGTATGAATTTGCTTGTGTACTTTATCTTTTTCTGCTATGTGAAAGTAAATCTCTGTTCTTGTACACATCCTATAAACGCTGTCAATGTGGTATATGAAAAAAAAACAATCTAAGTGTTTGCAATCAGTGGCAATAGCAGCTACTCTATCCCTGCTACTAAGCTGATCCCTGGAGCCAGCATTACACTTCAGCCATCAACACCAGGTAGAAGGATATCTACATCATCAGATGGAAGGAAACGCAAATGTATGGAGACACGGATCACATTACTTTACTGTAAAGCTACGTCTTAGTTGGTGCTTATCTTGGCAAGAGCCGAGTTCAAATCAGCATGAAGTTTTAACATCTACTCTCATGTAATGGAAATCATGAAGATCTGAATACATCCATTGATTGCTGTGAATAGTGCAGCTGGCAACAAGGGAAAGACCTTGTGACAGCCTGGAGAGACAGGAGGAAAGAGACCCCATTGGGGCTGGCAAGGATTAGCTACCCTTGTAGGCAGTATCCAGCTCTGTGTTTACAGGATGCTGGAGACACCCGCCCAAGGCTTCTAAGAAATTAGAGAAAAATACCTCTAGAGTCTGCGAGATCGGGGCAGAAGATGACTCAACATTGGACAACATTTGTTAACGACTTAGGAACGGAAACGGATATGAGTATGGAGAGTACTTCACAAAAGAATAGTTCAAGATCTGCAGTTAACAAAGACATGGAACTCCAGGTTTGTGTCTGCGGCTGGAGCAAGGCGACAACAGTCAGGGGGTTGAAGATTCATCAAGAGAGAATGAAGTGCTTGAGGGAAAAGGGACAAGGGCCTCGCATTGAACAGTACTTCTTACCAAGTCAGTCAAGCCAGTCAAATGAAATCCAGCAACAGGATGCAAACCACAGTTTGCAGGATAGCAGCACCCCTGTCATAGATGTGAGGAGGACTTGCATGGATACAGTTAGTGATGAACCTAATGATCCTTGTGAACCCAGTCAGACAAACCAGCATAAGAGAGAAAAGAACCTCAACGGGCACAAGCCTGGTGTTAAATGGCCAAGAGTTTGTGGAAAACTGCGTGGGACACAGTAAACACTGATCTCTGCTTTGTGTTGGAAAGATTAAGTGGAAGAGTTGAAAAGAAGCTGGAAAAATTTGGGGACATCATCTACGCATATGGAAGTGAGAGGTTTGGAGTTGAAAAAATGAAGGAAAAAGTACAAACTATTCTTGGAAAGTCTAGACGACAGAAGGAGATGATATGCTTAGAGAAAGGAGATGGAGATCTCCTTTCTCTAGGAGATCTGTTACAAAGGGTCATAAAAGACAAGCTTGCAACATTGCGCAGAACTGAGCGCCTACGGAAACGCTACAAAAAGAAGGAGCGTGCGAGAACTAACTTTTATAAAGATCCATTCAATTTGTAAAGAAGTTATTCACCAGTGAGAAGAATAGCACTTTAAAAGCATCTGAGTTTGAGCTGGAGAGATATTTGGTGGAAACACATACAGATTCAAAAAGGCAGGAGCCTATGTCAATTTCTTCAGACATCCCACCTATCAATCCACAAGAATACCAAATGGAGGACTGTGCACCTAAGTGGAAAGAAGTATAGCAAGCTGAGAAAAAAGCAAGGGCTTCATCATCTCCAGGGCCTAATGGAGTTCCGTACAGAGTTTTCAAGAGTGCTTCAGGAGTTCTACGAATCCTCTGGAAATTGATGAAAGTGGCATTGGAAAAACAGTTTGTACCAAGAGCATGGTGCCGAGTAGGTGGAGTCTTTATACCTAAAGAAAAAGATTCTACAAGCATCAGTCAGTTTTGCACTATTTCCCTATTAAACGTAGAAGGCAAGATTTTCTTCAGCATTATTGCTCAGAGATTGTCAACTTACCTATTAAAGAACTGTTTCATTGACATTTCAGCACAAAATGTGGGAATTCCAGGTTTCTCAGGATGCTTAGAACACATCAATGTCATCTGGCAACAAATTCAATCAGCTAAAATTGAGAGAAAGGAGCTCCATGTGGCATTCCTGGATTTGGCTAATGCATGTGGTTCAGTGCCACATTAACCTCTTTGGGCAGTATTTGATTTTTTCAGTGTACCGATGACAATAACAAATTTAGTGAAAGCCTACTTTGGAGATTTGCAATTTAGTTTTTCGACTTCAGAAATCAGCACTACAAGAATTTGGAATAATGGCAGGATGCACCATTTCTCCACTGGCTTTTATCTTGGCAATAATCATTAGGGCATCAAAATGGGTAGTGGGAGGAGTGCGCTTCTGGAACGAGATAACCAATAACATTGAATGGGCATGAATGAAATTCAAGCCCACTAAATCAAGGAGCATCTCTATAATTAAAGGTAAAGTTTTAGACAAAATGTTCTACATTAATGGTGAGGCAATACCATCAGTGTCTGAGATGCCAGTGAAAAGTCTTGGGCGATGGTATGACAGGGATCTAAAGGACACAGTTTGTGTGGGAGAAGTTAGACAACAAGCAGTGGAAGGGTTGAAGAGCATAGACAGCAGCGCTCTACCAGGCAAACTAAAACTCTGGTGCTTTCAGTTTGGTCTACTGCCGAGGCTGCTGTGGCCACTGACTGTGTACGAGGTTTCTTTGACAACAGTAGAGAAGCTGGAAGCTTTAATCAGTTCATGCATCAGGAAATGGTTGGGAGTTCCATGCTGCCTCAGCAGAGCGGGACTTTATGGTAAAGAAATACTACAGCTACCAGTCTCTGCTCTAACCGAGGAGTTTAAGTGCACCAAGGTCAGACTGGAAATTACCTTAGTAGAGTCATGCGACAAATGTGTAAGGGAGGCAGCACCTGTGTTCAAAACTGGAAGAAAGTGGGTGGCAAAGAAAGCTGTGGAGGATGCAAAGGCTGCTCTTCGAATCGGTGAAATCATGGGGCAAGTTCACCATGAAAGAGGGGGTCTCAGTTCAGCTCATCCTACATGCAACAAGGTAGCTCCAGCTCAGCAGAGGAAGCTGGCAGTCAGTGAGGTGCAAAAGCAGGAGGAGAGGATGAGGTGCATAAAGGCCGTTTCCCAGACCATGCAGGGAGAATGGATGAGATGGGAGAGAGTGGAACAACGCAAGATCAGTTGGCAAGACCTATGGACAATGGAACAGAGCAGGATCAGTTTCCTCATCAGGTCAATATTTGATGTTCTCCCATCACCACAGAACCTAAACCTCTGGGTAGGAGAGGATCCCTCATGTCCTTTGTGTTCATCACCTGCAACATTAAGGCACATTTTGTCAGGATGTAAGGTGGGTCTTAATCAAGGATGGTTTACTTAGCGCCATGACCAGGTGCTGTGATGTTTGGCCTTAGCATTGGAAGATAAGCTTAACATGACCAATAAGTTTCCATCAAAACATTACACACAAAAGACAACATTCCTCCGCCCAGGAGAGCAACCGCCAAGAAAAGGTGTTAAAACCAAGCCTCGCCTAGGACAACTAGAAGCTGCTAGAGACTGGAAAATACTGGCAGATGTTAGTCAACAGCTTATTTTTCTACCTGAGATTGCCACAACTAACCTTCAACCAGATATTGTTTTCTGGTTTGGAGCAGTACGCCTTGTTCACCTGGTAGAGTTAACAATGCAATGGGAGGATGCTGTAGATGAGGCGTATGAGAGGAAGTAACTGTATTCTCAACTAGCCGCTGAAGCGGAACAATGAGGATGGAGAGTCTGGGTTTACCCAGTGGAAGTGGTTTGTCGAGGATTTGTGGCACACTCTACAACCCGGTTTCTCAGAGACGTCAGATTCAGTGGCTAAGAGTTGCGCCACACAGTGAAGAACTTATCTGAAGCAGCAGAGAGGAGCAGCAACTAGCTGTGGTTGAGACAGAAAGATTGTGGTTGGGCATCTCAAGTACAATAGAAATAAAGTAACGCTGAAGTACGGGTAAGTAAGCTGGGCTGAGTTGAGTGGGGGACGGAGGGAGGTGATGCTGGGACGCCAGAATCACAGTCGAGCCCTCTTGAGGTGTTGTGAAGATCACAGAGCTGTACCCTACTTAGCTCAATCCAGACGGTTGTCATGCTGATGCGCTGAGGAGACCGCACTGTGGTTGATCCCCGGAGCCAGCACCGCAGGCGTTGTGTGTGCTGATGCACCAGGGAGGCAATATAAGCTGATCCCTGGAGCCAGCATTACACTTCAGCCATCAACACCAGACAGAAGAATATGGAAGGAAACACAAATGGATGGAGACACAGATGGATCACATTAGTTTACTATAAAGCTACGTCTTAGTTGGTGCTTATCTTGGCAAGAGCAAAGTTCAAATCAGCATAAAGTTTTAACATCTACTCTCATGTAATGGAAACCACAAGATGTGAGGGTGAGATACAAGGGGCCCAAGTCAAGGGGAGGGCATTAATGAGGGCCAAGGTCAGTTATCTAGTGTAAGAGCACACTGCACATGATAGGAATGCTGTTCATAAATACAATAATTATGTCAGTAAACATGAGAACATAAGAAAAGTTGAGAAGGAGAAAAGGCCATTGGGCCCATCAAGGCTGGTCCCTTGTTCGCACAGCAATCTCCTCTACTGGGGGCTCCAATCTAAAAGCACAGCATCTCGTCTTGTTTGAAATGTTCACAGTGTTTTGAATCCTTCTACTTCATCTGGTAGCCTATTTCACATGTTTACAACTCTCTGTGTAAAAAAGTTCTTCCTAGTTTCTGTTCTAAATATGCTTTTCCTCAGCTTCCATTCATGCCCAATTGTTCTGCTCTTTGTGTTCAATTTGAAGCATTGTCTTGGGTTCACTTTGTCCAGACCAGGTAGGATTTTATAGACTTCAATCCAGTCCCCTTGTTCTCTTCTTTTTTCAAGTCTGAAGAGATTTCATTCTTTTAACCTGTCCTCATAGCGCATTCCTCTGCACCTTCTCCAGTGCAATAATATCTGTTCTGTAGTGAGGTGACCAAAGCTGCACACAGTATTCTAGATGTGAACTAACTGGGGCATTGTACAATCACAGCAAATAACACATTATATTTAGGATTTTACCCTTGTTTTTTTTTTTCTTCAATTCCTTAATGATTAAAATATGGCTTATGCTCTTTATAACTGATGTATTCTCAGAGGAAAAGTAGCCCAATGATCTTGATGATAAAAGCAGCATTTTATTGACAAAGTGTAATTTGGAAACAGGAGCTGGTCTGTGTTCCGTGAATAATGTGCAGAGAGACACAGTGCAGTTATTAACACTGACCACACGAGGGAGCCAGAGCACCACTGCTGCCCCGTAATGTAATAACACAGTAATAAGACTACATTTTAATAAGACATTGTGATTTGGGGAGGGGGTGTGACAGTAAATATCCAGAGTGCTCTGAGGTTTAAACACAAAACACACATCTGATAGGAAAGAGGAAACACTCTCTGAGCCTCCAGCTCAATACAGCAAATCATGGAATAAAGAGATTCAGTGACAGCTAACACAGGAGCTGCTCTGTGTTCAAGTGAATAAAGTGCACTCATTAATGTGACCTCTGAGAACACAGTGCCGATATTAATACTGACCACAAGAGGGAGCCAGAGTACCACTGCTGTCCATACTGTAGTAATTATACAGTAATAAGACAATTGAAATAGGCAGCAGTTCCCTCCCCAGTCAGCCCAGTTCTCCCATTGTTAACACAAGGCTCCTCACACCCAGTCATCTAATCACTACAGTGTGGTCTGTGTATGTCACAGTGATGTATGCTGGGAAACACTGACTCTAATATCTCCACACTTGGGATTAATTTCCCCTTGATTCCACCCCTGGCAGTGAGTGATAGAAACAGATCCTCAACTTAACATAAAACTAAGTAAATCAAATCAAACCATCAGACACCATCCTGCTTGACACACAACACAGACTGTAAATATTTACACTGACCAAAAGAGAAAGCCAGAACAGCCCTCCTTTTTATAATGTAATAACACAGTAATAAGACAGGTTATTACAGCAGAACTGCGTAGGCCTACTGAAGGCCTTTCTTAAGTTAAAGTGAGTACCAATCATGGGATTATGAAATAGAGCTGTTGTTAAACAAAGCAAGGACCACACCAACTAGTGTTGAATAGTTATCCACAACATAGAAATGTTTGGAAATAAGTACACTCGTAAATGCAGCATGGTGGAAAATAAAGCTACCTCTTTTTGGCTAGCTCATTTCAAACAAGAAAACATGACATTGTTATCAGCTCATTCGTATGCACACACATTTACACAGACACAGCACAAGCACAAACATGAGGCTTCCAAATTAAAACACACACATAACGAAACACCAACAGTGCTCTGCTTTGACAACAAACCTGCACTCATCAAATGTTTGTACCATCATACAGAATTAATAAGGTATGACATTTTACAGCTCTGAGATTCTGACAAACTTCCAACATGTGATGTTTTTTGGTACCAAAAGTGGAAATGTTGACGGTTGTGTGCAATGAGACATGGTTAAGGCTGGGCGCTCGAAGGGTCATCAGGAGAGACATTTGATACCTTGGAGTAGGGGAAGTGACACACCCTTCACCATCGGTTCCATGGTGTACAGGTTAGCACTCTGAATCCAGTGATCCGAGTACAAATCTTGGTGGGACCTGAGGTTTAAAAAAATCAAGCGAATTTGCCATTAATGTTTGTGGAACTGAAGCGTGCGATCGAACAAGTGAAATGAATGCAGATTTCCATGTCTGAGGTGGGAAATGCATGTTTTGTTTCATTTGCAGAAATGTCCCTTAGTTCATTTTGGAGTGGTGCATGGTATGGGAAATACATTACCATGCTGAAAGCCTCTGCCGCAGGTTTGAAGTGACGCGGGGCACCGTGGCTTAGATGGGCAAAGTGTAACTGCTGTTACTTAGAGAAGAAAATGTATGTTTCTTGATCTCAAACAGTACTACCTAAAGTGAGATTGGCCAAACTACTGTAGTTTTATCCATGGATAATCCTAGCATGCATATACTCAAGTAAATATGAAATTAGAAATAATCAGTAAATCATTTTATTAAAACACAGACATTTTATTTGGTAACTGACGTATCATAAAATTGACATTAAGAAAATAAGACTTCTGAAATAAAGAGACAATTATACATGTTGAACTGCACAAACTAATGAACAGTGTCTGGTCCTCAAATGTAAGGAAACAATTGACACCACTCCTGTTCTACCCTCTACTACACATATTTGAAACTCAATGCCCGGACGCATCTGAATCCGGCCCGCGAGAATATTTCTATCAGTCCATTCATTTTGGTCCGCGGCCAGTCCGCTATAGAGAGCCGAAGTGCAGGTTCCACAAGAGAATGTTCCCCATGTATTTCTCCATAGAGGTTCGCAATATCAGCGATTACTGATCATTGAAACCTTGAACCGGTGTAACGTTTACCTTTCATTTTTAGATACATCATATACTATGTAATCGGCTGAAACATCTCGCAAATTATCGCAATTACTGAAGAAATCGATAAAGGTACAACTCTGTGTACGTTATATTCCACAAACAAACTTCATTATCCATGCAGAAAACCACTAACTCAGTGCTCAGAGTGTTCCAACATTTTGAGTGGGGTATTAGCTTGCCAGCTTTCGCATCATAGTTAAATAACTAGTTAGTTAGGAATACGTTTACCTTGGATCAACCATGCTAGTGGGCTAGGTCGTTTTTATTACAGTTTTAATTCACCAACACTTCATAAATTTAGTCTCACACGCAAACTCAGCTCAACACAAATCACCCCCTCTGCGTGTAAACTGGCCTTGTCCTCACGGAGCTCCGTCACTCCTCAGGAACTTCAGCTTGTTTTAGGATGGGAAATGCAGTTCTTTAAGCGAAGACAACGTATTTGGCATGAAATTAATCCAGTTTCCACTACAATTTCTGAATGATTGTGACACATAACTGTATTATATATATATATATATATATATATATATATATATATATATATATATATATATATATATATAGTGCCTTGCAAAAGTATTCAGACCCCTGACCAATTCTCTCATATTACTGAATTACAAATGGTACATTGAAATTTCGTTCTGTTTGAAATTTTATTTTAAAACACTGAAACTCAAAATCAATTATTGTAAGGTGACATTAGTTTTATGTTGGGAAATATTTTTAAGAAAAATAAAAAACTGAAATATCTTGCTTGCATAAGTATTCAACCCCTGTGCTGTGGAAGCTCCCACTTTACACCGATGAAAGAAATTGCCCTAATGAGGACACAATTACCTTACCATTGGCCTCCATCTGTGAACCATTAAAGTTGCTGTCACATTTTCTGGATAAAAACCCCACTGTTGAAGGATCATTGGTCAGGCTGTGAATCTGAAGGAAAATGAAGACCAAAGAGCATTCTACAGAAGTTAGAGATAAAGTAATACAAATGCATAGATTAGGGAAAGGGTACAAAATAATATCCAAGTGTTTGGATATCCCAGTGAGCACAGTTGGATCAATAATCAGGAAGTGGAAGCTGAATCACACCACACAGGTACTGCCAAGAAAAGGCCGTCCCTCAAACCTCAGCGTTCAAACAAGAAGGAAACTTGTGAGAGAAGCCACAGAGAGGCCAACAATCACTTTGAAGGAGCTACAGAGTTCAGTGTCTGGGAGTGGAGTAATGGTGCACCAGTCAACCATATCAAGAGCTCTGCATAACACTGGCCTGCATGGGAGGTTGGCAATAAAAAATCTGTTACTCAAAAAGTACCATCTGAAAGCACGTCTGGAGTTTGCCAGAAAGCATGAGAGTGACCCAGCTGTGATGTGGGAAAAGGTTTTGTGGTCAGATGAGACCAAGATAGAGCTTTTAGGCCAAAACTCAAAGCGCTATGTGTGGCGCAAACCTAACACTGCCCATGCCTCAAGACACACCATCCCTACAGTGAAGTATGGTGGTGGCAGCATCATGCTGTGGGGATGCTTCTCATCAGCAGGGACTGGGTATCTTGTTAAAATTGAAGGAAGAATGGATGGAGCAAAATACAGGGAAATAATGCAAGAGAACCTGCTTCAGTCTGCTAAAAAACTGAAGTTTGGGAGGAAATTCACCTTTCAGCAGGACAATGATCCCAAGCACAAGGTCAAAGCAACATTGGAGTGGCTCAAGAACAAAATGGTGACTGTCCTACAGTGGTCCAGTCAAAGTCCTGATCTCAATCCCATTGAGAATCTGTAGCACTATTTGAAAATTGCTGTCCACAAGCGTCGTCCAACCAACCTGAACAACCTGGAGCAAATCTGCCAAGAAGAATGGGCCAAAATCACTCTGTGCAAAGCTAGTACATACTTACCCCAAAAGACTTAAAGCTGTTATTGCAGCGAAAGGTGGCTCTACCAAATATTAATGTGTGGGGGTTGATCTTGCTTATGCAAGCAAGATATTTCAGTTTTTGTATTTTTCTTAATATTATTTCCCAACATAAAACCAATGTCACCTTACAATAATTGATTTTGAGTTTCATTGTTTTAATAAAATATCAAACAGAACGAAATTTCAATGTACCATTTGTAATTCAGTAATATGAGAGAATTGGTCAGGGGTCTGAATACTTTTGCAAGGCACTGTATATATATATATATATATCTGGCAGTGTGGCGTAGTGGTTAGGGCTCTGGACTCTTGACCGGAGGGTTGTGGGTTCAATCCCTGGTATGGGACACTGCTGCTGTACCCTTGAGCAAGGTACTTTACCTAAATTGCTCCAGTAAATACCCAACTGTATAAATGGGTAATTGTATGTAAAAATAATGTGATATCTTGTAACAATTGTAAGTCACCCTGGATAAGGGCGTCTGCTAAGAAATATATATATATATATATATTAATAATCGTAGGTTTTTAAAAAAAAAACCTATGGAGAAATCAATAGGACAATTTCACTTCTGGAACCCGTGGGACAGGAAGTGACATAATACTTCAGCTTTCTATTCACTACAAGTCCGAACATGCACTGCACGCTCTGGCACGAACCACGGCATGTATGCACAGTTCACAGGACTACATTGAGCATTCCGTTACAGTACGCTGTGTCACGCATACACTTGACTTAAAACCTGTCACAACACAATCACTCACTCAACAATAGCAAGCAAGCTAGCCAGCTATCAAAAATGGCTAAAAGGAAAGTGGACAGAGAGGGCAGAACGTTCCAGGACAGCACAGGGAAAAACCTGTTTGTCTAATTTGCAAAGAGAATGTATCAGTATTGAAAGAATTTAACTTACAACGCCACTACGAGACCAAACACAAAAACAAATATGGAGACTTGGATAGAGAGCAAAGGCTACAGAAGGCGGCAGAGTTAAAGAAAAGTCTTGAGCTCCAACAGAATATGTTCACCATGGCAAAATCACAGAGTGATGTGGCTGTAAAGGCAAGTTTCATCGTAGCAGAGGAAATAGCTAAATCAGACAAGCCCTTCTCCGAGGGTGATTTCATAAAGCGGTGCATGTTTAAAGTTAGCGAGGTAGTGTGTCCAGACAAAAGGCAAGCATTTGCAAGCGTTAGTCTCTCGAGAAATACCATAGCCGAGAGAGTGGATGAGTTAGCTACCAATCTGCAAGATCAGCTCAGTGAATATCTCTGCTGCCTTTGACACTGTTGATCACTCTATTCTACTATCATCTCTTGCTGACCTGGGGATCTCTGGCACTGCTCTGGCCTGGTTCTCCTCCTACCTCTCCAACCGCACTTACCAGGTAACCTGGCGTGGAGCAACCTCCACACCTTACCCACTCTTAACTGGAGTCCCCCAAGGGTCAGTCTTGGGTCCTCTCCTGTTCTCTCTCTACACCCGCTCCCTGGGCCCCCTCATCACATCCTATGGTTTCTCATACCATTTCTATGCTGATGATGCTCAGATTTTCCTCTCCTTCCCCACCTCTGACTCCACCATCTCCTCCCGTATCTCTACCTGTCTGTCTGCTATTTCCTCCTGGATGCACTCGCATCACCTCAAACTCAACCTCTCTAAATCTGACCTCCTTTTCTTTCCCTCCTCCTCCCCCTCCTCTGATCTCTCTATCTCTGTTCCTCTGGAGTCTACCACACTCTCTCCCTCTTCCTCTGCTATGAACCTTGGAGTCACCGTGGACCCCTGCCTCTCTTATTCCCAGCACATCTCCACTCTGGCATGCACTTGCCGATTCTTCCTGAGCAACATCCGAAGAATCCGACCCTTCCTCACCAACTATGCTACCCAGCTCCTGGTCCAGGCGCTGGTACTCTCCCGCCTAGACTACTGCAACTCCCTCCTGGCTGGCCTCCCTGCGTCCGCCACCCGTCCGCTCTAGCTCATCCAGAACTCTGCTGCCCGCCTGGTGTTCTCTCTGCCTCGCTTCGCCCACGCTACTCCACTACTCCGCTCACTCCACTGGCTCCCGATCACCGCTCGCATCCAGTTCAAGACTCTTGTACTAGCCTACAGATGCCTTGACCAGACTGGACCCAGCTACCTCCAGACCCTCATCTCTCCCTACACCCCCACTCGACCTCTCCGCTCCGCCTGCACTAGAAGACTGGCTCTACCTCCGCTATGCTCCCCTGCCTCCCGAGCCCGCTCCTTCTCCACCCTTGCTCCGCAGTGGTGGAACGACCTTCCTACAGATGTCAGGACTGCCCAGTCCCTGACCACATTCCGGCACCTCCTAAGACTCACCTCTTCAAACAGCACCTGTAGAACTCCTCTGTTTGTATCCTGGGACACTATCACCCTTCATTCAAATGTGCTTTATTTTGCTCTTATCTGCCCCCTATTGTACTGCATTTAATCCTGTACTTCAGAATACTGTAATCTGCCAAGTGTTTAACCTGTAGTACTTTGTATTTAATCCTATCCTGATGTAACTATCACTATTTAATCATATCCTGATGTAACTATCACTATTATCTGCTGTATTATTGAATTGTGGTTTGTCACACTTGAACAAAAATTATTGTATGTCTTGCTCTTATTGTATTACTTGTATTGTAACACTTGAATGTATTTGTATTTGCTTGCGATTGTAAGTCGCCCTGGATAAGGGCGTCTGCTAAGAAATAAATAATAATAATAATGTTTAAATCTCAAATCCTATCTGAAGTTAGTTTGGTCTGAGTGATACTGTCACAGCTGTAGATGTATGTTACTAGCTGACTTTCTTGTAGCTTGGTTACGCTACCGTGTCTTGCGCCTGTGTTGTAAAAGGCTTGTTATTATGTTTTTTTTAATGCATTGCCGTTTGTGAATATGTGATTGTGTGCAAGTGAGATTAAAATCGTGAGACAAACATCGAAACACTAGTCTACTTCATCTTACTGAAACACAACAGATACATCATACTAACAATAATAAATGGTTCATAAATGGTCACAGCATTCATATGCACTTTTTTCGGGGGTGGGAGGGCAAGATATTTACATCCGGCCCTCCACTTCAATTTGATTTCTCAAAGTGGCCCGCGGTGGAATTGAGTTTCACACCCCTGCTCTACTAGAACCCCAAACATGACATGCCTGACATAACCAGGTCCGGTAACTGACGTAACCACTGTGAAAAATGCATGGATGTGAACACAGCACAAGCTGAAGCGCTCACACAGTGAAGTGTCTGCAGAGTTTGTAATGTTTTCTTGAAAGGCATATACTCCCAGGATATTCACAGGTACTGGAGCATCAATCCTTTTGAGAACAGATGAAGCAAGGTACCACGTTACATCCTTTTGTGTCGGCCACTTCCAGCCCCCTTTGCATGGATGCAAAACACTGAGGAGCTCCTCTGGCAGGGCCGGTATGGTTTCTTCAGCTATGCCAGGGGAACACTTGCCTTCATACATAACAATGCAGTACTCATTTACTGACAATTCAATGATTTTGAATGGATACTTTGCCATAGCTGTTGCTTGATTCACAATGCCAAACACACTGACCACTTTCCAGTCAGGCTGAATTTCTTCCACAAATGGACCTACTGTGCTGAGCTCAAGTTCAGTGTTGCTAAGCATTCTAGCATAGTGAATGCTGTGCGTGTTTGGGGTTTTCTTTGGACAGTTCTGTTCCCACCTGTTTGCCCATTCATCTTGTGCCTTCTATACCACATGCTTTGTAATATAAATGATGCTCACATTTGGACATGCTTCTTTTGCCACCTTAGCAAATTCTTCTGCTGTGTTGACAACAGCATGCTTTTGCAGAATGCGCCTCCAAACTGCACGCTTTACTTTACATGCAACTCCAGCAACTGGCCCTTTGCCATGTGCTGTGGCAAAAAAGCTCCAATCAGCTTGATGCAGACTACAGTGTACATTGCTCGGCATGGTAAGGGTGGACAAGATGAATCTGTTTTTAAATTGGCTCGCAAGACCATCAGAAAATATGTGCAAGTTAGAGATGTTGGTTGAAGTTGAGGCTTCATCAAGAATAGCCCAATTGTAGCAAACAACTGCAAATGTGTCATGTTGCTGTTCATCACTGAGCACAACATAAGAAGTACTAACAGACTGAGCTGTGAGGACTGCTGGAAACAGAGGCACTCCTTCTGTGATCCAGGGAGCTCATATTATTTCAGCTTGCTTCTTTATAGGGAAATGTTCTGAGAAATCTTCCTGAAGTATAGCTTCACATTCATTTCAATTCATCTTCAGTGTCTTGATTTGGTGAAGTTGCACCTTGGCAATAAAACTGTGGCTCCGCAGAATGGTCCGCTGGGTTTGAGCTCCTCCTTGGCATCGTGTAATGTTGACTCAAGCAGTTCCTTTTTATTGTTAGCCATCTATTGGTAGTAGTGTACAATTGTATCTTCATTATCATTGCCTTGTATTACCTGATAGAACTAGCAAGGTCTTGGTATGTGTCGCACTGGCCAAGGCAGCATTTCATCTGCCAGTTGCAAAGTGACCCAATGACCAGGAGATTTCCATTGGGGATATTTTGGCAAACCTATTTCAAACCATCTAGTAGCATCTCTGTGTTCTCATGGTAACGACAGACAGGCAGGTTGAACCTGCACAGGGCGCAATGCTGCAGACTTTTTTTGATGTTCAGATTTTTACATCAGGATATTCATTCTTGAAGAGGCGGTGAGCTTCAAGATCCGTCATCAGGAGCACTTTTTTATGCATTTTTTTTGTGCATCCTCTCTTCTGATAGTGATGCAGTCTTTTCATCCAGGCAGCTGACGGGACACACAATCAATCTCATAGAATGCACAAACCTGACATTCTGTTTCACTACCTTCAGCTCATTGTGTGGAAGCGTGCTTATCTACCAGAGCCAAACCAAATTGAGTTGCCAGTTTCTTTACCACAACACTTTTCTTCCTGGGGCTCTTTGGAAGTGCCCGGTTTACTCCACTTACTGCCTTCCCTAGTGACTGAGCTGAAAAGAGAACTTTTGACGGTGAGTTTGTCAAATGATTCTCATTAAGTTGTGGTTCTGGTTCATGTCATTTTGAAAGATTTCTCCTATACTTTCTCATTGTTTCTTTGCTCTTTTGTGCTTCCCTTTTCTTCCTACCTATACTCCACTTGCATGCTTTCTGCTGCTCTCTGTTCCTTTATTTCATCCCTACTCTTTTCTATTCTCACATCCTTGCATGATATGCACGCATTCTTTCTGCTGCAGGTATTGGAAGCATTTTCTAACTTTAATCTAGATAAAAGAAAAACAGGGCTGATTCAGCCAATTAAAACACTGAATTCAATACATCTTTTAGAGGAATTTTCATGTTCTTTACTTTTTTTAAATATTCACAGTAAGTTGAGACAGCTTCTGAATGGCTTCTGAACGGCAAAGAAACTGCATCAGCTGAAAATGAGTTCAAACTTAAGAGCACTGCTTGGCAAGAAGTGGCTGCTGTGCCAGGGAAGACAATTTGCATAGAAAAGACACTTTGCATTGGCAGCACATGCTTCAGTGCTCCGGGAGTGTTTATAGCCCTGTGAGTTTAACACTTCATGATTGAGAGCTGCCCTTCATGGCAACAGAATCCAACAACAATGACTTTTATCAGCATCTTCATCTGGGCACTTGTCATCTGCACTCAGGGTAAGAATCATTTAGAAAAAAAAAATATGAAAAAATCTATTTGTTGTACAATATGTGTTAAAAATTAAAATGGGCAAAATGAAAACAAAAATTATTTAAATCCAATGTCTTTTCATAATTTAATTAAATAATTTACTATAATTGTCTATATTATTGTCTATTATTTTCAGAATCCAGTGGACAGTATACTGTGACTCAGACTCCAGCAGTGAAATCTGTTCTCCCAGGAGACACAGTCGCTCTGAGCTGTAAAGTCAGCAGCACAGTGTTCAATAACAACTACCTAGCCTGGTACCAACAGAAACCTGGAGAAGCTCCCAAACTTCTGATCTATACTACAAGTACCCTTCAGTCTGGGATCCCAACTCGCTTCAGTGGCAGTGGCACTTATATTTTAAAACAATTGAACTGTATGCATATTGAGATTGATTTATTTATGATCCACTGGACAACATATTAAAAAAGATGTCCAGCAAACAGTCCTTCATTCCTTATGTGTGCAGCAGCTCCCTGGCACACATGTCTCAACACTTATGGGCCAGTTCATTCTGAACAGGCAGATTTCTAATGCCCCTCCTAGAGAGCAGGAAAGCACTGAGAGGCTAAACATAAAACCACAGGAAGGATAATCTAACTGTACTGTGAGTCACCCAACCTTATCAAGTCCCACCTGTGTTCACAGCTCAGATCTCATAGAACTGTCTGTGACACTTATTGAAACAGAAGTGCAGCACTTAGAACACATATACAAATAGGACTAATCCACTCTTCTATTAAACTGTGAACTTAGTGTTTGATTGAATCCATCTCTGTGTATAGCCTGCAAACAGGCATCAGTGTCCTGCCAAGCTGCACACACTGCCATCATTCACACTGACCACAAGAGGGAGCCAGAGCACCACTGCTGTCCAGAATGTAAAACACAGTAATAAGACAATTGAAATAGGCAGCAGTTACCTCCCAGTCAGCCCAGTTCTCCCATTGTTAACACAAGGCTCCTCACACCAGTCATCAAACACTACAGTGTGACTAGACCCCTAAATAAATATATAGTGACATAAAGAAATACATTCACAGGCACGTAGTTATTCATTCATTTATTTTTATTTTGATGTAGAATGTCCTCCATACAAAGGGAGTAGCCATACAATATTAAGTTCTCAATGTACCACTGTGACAGGATGGGCGTAGTGTGGTGTAAAATAATAGACCCCAGTCCTCTATTCAATTAAGCTCCTTGGTTTTTTTTCTTTTCAATTAGAATACCAAAACGGACTCAAAACCATAGGGAAAATAAACAATAAGGAAGCCGGGGTACACAACAATGTGTAACCCGACAAAATAAAGAGAGACAGGGTTGCAGTCCCAAAATAAACAAACAACAAAAACAATCCGTCTTCCCTTTTGTAATCCGGGAATGGGAAAAACAAAGGGGTGGTCCCGGAGTGTCCCGTTAGTGCTCTAAAAAATACAAGAAGTAGAAGGGTTAGCAAGTAAATCCACAATCGCAAAAACGACCCGTCTTCCAATTCCCGTCTCTCTCTCTCTCTCTCTCTCTCTCTCTCTCTCTCTCTCTCTCTCTCTCTCTCTCTCTCTCTCTCTCTCTCTCTCTCTCTCTCTCTCTCTCTCTCTCTCTCTCTCTCTCTCTCTCTCTCTCTCTCTCTCTCTCTCTCTCTCTCTCTCTCTCTCTCTCTCTCTCTCTCTCTCTCTCTCTCTCTCACAGTACCTTGCCAGAAGGAACAGAACCCCGGGCCACGCCCCCTTTTGTACGCCCCGTCCCGTCCCCATTGGTCAACGAGGGCAACCGTGGTCAGCCAATGCGTGATTGCCACCACGCTTCCCGACCGGGTCTGTGACGTTGCGCACCGCGGCTCCGCCTGCTCCTCCTCCCCAGCGTCCTCACCGGTCGGGAGGGAAATCTAAAACAAGAATTCACTCTCTCTTTGTCAAGACCACATACACCGCTGTTATTCCACAGGTCGAGACAGAATGCACCACTGCATTTAAAAACAAAGTACAATTAAATCAAATATACTATATATTAAAAAGAAATAACACACAACAGGAAATGTACCACACTGTGCAGACTTCGCCTTTACCGCCCCCTGCTGGCCTTGTTAACGATGACTGCTGATGATGAGGGTGACGCTGCCATTGTTTTACCTCACGCTGTACAGAGGACGTGTCGTCCATTACCGTGGCAGCTGATTGAACTGCTTTTGACTCCAAGAGAAAGTCTCACAGCAAGGAGCTCTAGAATCTCACATGGAGTGTCTTCCTTATGTGGAGACAGTGGACACATGGTGTAAGCACAGCTGGGCGACTTTCAAATGAGAAATACAATTGCAGCGATCCGTCACACCAGAACCGTGTATATAATAACTAATTTATGAATGTATTAATTACAAAATGTATTCATTAATGTATGTATGTATTTATTTATAATTTTCACATGGAACATCCTTGCTCATAATTGTCTAACACCCCCTGTTCTGTGTGTGTTAAGCTGGGTCCACACCTGAACCATCAGTTGCACAACGTATTTTCATTCAGCTGAGTGGCTTATGCCTCGTTTCCACTGTCGGCCGCATGTTTCCACTGCAGGCCACAGAGGCCCTGGCTGGCCGTGGCCTGCCTTCCTGCCTCCCTTTGCTTTGTTGTACCTGACTTGGCCAGACAGCAGACACAGGAAGTTCGTCATCACAGAGCTGGGAGCGTGCGTTTGTAGCCATGGAAACAGAACCATTTAACCCTTTCCAATGGCTGCCGTTTGCAGTGTGTGGGAAAACAAAGAAACTACATTTTTGTTTTCAGAGTGGGCTGACTCAGAAATTCAAAAACAGTTAATGGGTGCTGTTCGAAATATTCGAGTTTTTATAAAAAAAATAACGGGTTCTCATGAACTCCACAACAATGCCGGGACAAAATTAAATAAATAAAAAACTGCATGCTGTGTACAGGAACATTAAAGACAGCAATAATCGGAGCGGGAACAGTCCTCAAACATTTCCGTTCTGTGAAGAAATGGACAGTGTTTTGTGGTGCCGGCCAGTGAATGAGCTGAATGGTGTTGTCAATAGCATAGTAGCTTTCTGGAGATGGCACGATGCAGCAGCATTGCAGTACAATGTGTACAGGTATATATTACTCGAGCTACATTCCTTTCGCTTGTCCTGCGAAACAATTGTAACTATTCCCCCACAGTCTGATAATGCGTTTTTCAAATGTTGATACAGTAGCGCTTGTTAAGCACCTACACCAGGGCTCAGCAACCTTTTAGTGCAAAAGAGCCAAACGGAATGAAATCTTTGAGCAAACGGTCCGCAAAGAGCCAATCGTACAATTAAAAAAAAAACACATAAACGTAAATTCTGTTGACTGGGCCGGCCAGCAGTGTAAACGAGGTATTACATGTGGATGTCCGTGCAGACAGCTGCTTGAAGTTGAGCCGGGCTCTGCTTTCCAAGCAACCTACTGAGCGACTTCTGTAGACATACAGATCACGTGGCAATTCAAGAACTCTGATTGGTTCTTATAATGCTGACTGCATGGCTTGCATAACCAATCATAAAGAAGCGCTCATTTAAAACATAGCGGTAATATTAAAAGATTTCATTCAGCTTTAGGGAATATATGGAATTTAAAATAACAACAGTTTAGCAAGGCGAGGGTTGTGTGCGTCTTTCCATGTATATATAGACTATTGCTTATTCTGTTATTCTCACAGATCGGTATAACGATATCAGTTACTATGAAAGACACTAAACCTTGAGCACGCCTGATCTCAGAAGGGCAGACCTGTTTAATACTTGGATAGAAGACTGCCTGGGAACACAAGGTGCTGTAAGTTTTTCTTTCGGCAGGGGGCGCTATTTCTCCACATATTTCTAATACTGAAATATCCTGGTAGCTCCTGGTAGCTCATCAATTTTGCTTTTATTTTAAACTCGGATCACTGGATTCAGAGTCCAGAGTGCTAACCATTACACCATGGAACCACCCATACAGGTCCCCCATTGCTGGGACTCTCGTCAATTTTGCTTTTATTTGAAACGGTTTCAATGTATTATGTCTGCAGCTATCCTATGGAACAGGTGCTGAAACCACATCCATTCATCTTCCAGGGACAGGTTTCCTGTGAAACTGCAAGCAAATGTGCATAATCAGGCTCTTAAGAACAGGTTAGAGGCTTCTATACCTGTCCTGTTCTGTGAAAAACAAGGAGTGTTCCACACTCTGGAGTCTACTGGAAAAGGAGTGCATGTATTAAAACAATCTGGAAGCAAATGGTTTAACCTGTTGGGGTGACTAAACTTTTATTAGGTCATTGAATCACACAAAGTGGCTCAAAGGACACTATAAATCAATAAGAGTCTCTAAACCAATTAAAACGCTGAATTCATAAAGATGCCAATACATCTTTTAGGGGAATTTTTCTGATCTTTACTCTTTGAAAATATTCACGGTAAGTTGAGTCAGTCAAGCCTGTCTCTCATGGCATGAGAATATCTCTCTACAACCTTAAAATGAGAAAAAAACAAGTAAATACAAAGTATTTACATAAATCTTGCAACCAAAATTCCCCAGATATTTCCTTTATGATATCTTGGAGAGGGCTATAAAAAGAGAAAGGATCAAAACTCACCCTCTTTTCATGCACATCTCTGGTCCCCGGAGAGATCTTAATAAATTCCAGTTGCTCAATATACCAAGATCACTGGATAAAAGTAAGTTTTTAGTCGATTTATGATATATATATATATATATATATATATATATATATATATATATATATATATATATATATATATATATATATATATAATCCATGTGATTTCCACAATGTGATGGTTTATCTTATTTTGCCTAGAATAATGTTAAATATAAAATATTATAAAGATAAAGTAGTATACAGTTTGAACACATTAGAAGATGTTCAAGGACGCACATTTTAATGACTAGTCAACCAGCTAAAAACATTATTTGATTTTCCTGTCTTTATTTTTAACAAAGACAATAACGTTTGCAGACAGCATGTTAGTGTTCTGTTCAGCGAGAAGTACTGAATAACTGTTTGCACTGTTCCATGTTTGTTTTCAGCTCATTGAAAGATGATATTCTACAATGACATTTATCCATTTTACCCTCAACAAAGGTGGCTGAGGCTGCTTCTTCAGCCTCAGCCAGCTCATAATCATGCTGGTGTTTTTAATCCTTGCTTGCAGTTTCCTTGTTATACTAACAGTCATTTCTAATATGAAAATACTGTTTCCAGCTAAACCGCCACATGCACCAAAATGTGAGTGTAACAGATTATTGTGTTCCAGTTTCGGACTGCAAATGTATGTAATGAACTTCTCTTCCACTAGGCGTCGCTTAAAACACAAGAATACACTGTTATTTAATATTAATAACCCTCTTTCCAAACAATACACTAAATAATATATCCTTATCTTTATGAAACTTTCTTTTGTAAGACATATCACAATGCTAACAAATACAAAACGCTTTCTTTTCTTTTAGTTGTCATTTATAAAACGTCACGAACCACTCAGACTGTGTTTTCTTCCTCCACACTCAAAAGAGAGCGGAACGGTCATCAATGAACAAGAACAACTACAGTGAAGTAGTATTCAAGACCCGCTTCGCGCTCAGAAGAAAACACTGTAACTCCTCATCATGGTTAGCGAGACCAGACACTTTAGAAACACATTTCACTAAAAACAAACTATAGAAATGATCCCTGAAAGTATAGTCTTAATAAATATGTGGGTAAAACAACTTCCCTACTCCCGGCATGTATCACTGCAGTGACGGTGTATGATTCAGTTTCCTTTCTAGTATAACACTTGTTCATAGTAATGTTAATACTTGCCAATGCGTTTCAAACACAAAATTCACATAATGAAATAACCACTCAATTAAAGTATAATGTAAAAAAGAGAAGTTAAGTAATACCCAGGGTGCACCTATCTATGAATAATTTAAAGAAACAACCAATCACCAATCTCTCTAGCCGGGGGAGGATTCAGTCCCCGCCCACCTGCATAGTATTCAGGAGGAGGAAGGCTCTGGTCATTTCAAGGGTTTTGCTGCAAATGTGTTTCTTACCCTTTAAGTGCCATTGTCCTAATCTGAGGCTACTTTGTCATTTTTGGCGCATTTTTTTAACTGGCATCTTATTTAAATGTTATTTTAACTCTATTGTTATGATAACTTACTCTAATTGTGTTAACCATAACAGTTAAATCTAGATGTAACGTATCAGATTACATAAACACACCTTGTATTCAGTTTTTTTTTTCAAAAAATAAATCTATTGGTCCTCTATGGGTAGAGGCCGATAAGCTGCATACCTGCCGTTTCTACACATTAATATTTATGGAATACACACACTAAATTGAAATGTAATAACACAAAGACTTGCCTTCAGTTAATATTTTAGAAAAATCTACTTTGTTAACAGAAGTACAACAAGCTAGCAGAGAATGGTTTCGATCCATCGACTTCTGGGTTATGGGCCCAGCACACTTCCGCTGCGCCACTCTGCTACAGCTGCCTCAGAACTGAATTACCAAGCAACAGGAAAAAAAAAACTGAACATCGTTTTAACCAGTCACACGGCAGTGGCCGGGCCGAACCATGGAAACGTTACAAATCAAAGATGATCCATTTTCTTTTCTCCCAAATATGTTATGCAAAGTATGCAACTTTTATTTATGTTGCTTTTGTTGGTAAATTAATACAATACATTTTTGCATTCTGCCACGTCATTAGACGAGCAAAGCCCCTTTGTGCCAGTGCGCATTCAGAGGAGACTCGCTGAGAGAATCCGTCTTCTGTGTCAATCAGTACTGCCAGCTTTCCCACGTTGGCGGTATGTTGGTCATCATAGCTGCTTTCCAAGTAATTGATCCGAGACGATTCCCAACCAGTACACCTGTGTTTATGCCCACGTTTCAAATAATTAACATTATAAAAGCAAATCGCATTGTTTTATGTTTTCTAGATGAGAATCAAACACACTTCCGACAACTTCATAGCCCTGCTGGCTACGAACATGTATTGAGTCGGCTGTTTCCTATGACCCTGGTGATACCGAGTGTTTTCCTAGTATCGTCAGCATTAACATTTTTGGGATGCTTGCTGTGCACTCTAGCATTGCATAACAAGCATGTACTATGCTAGGACTTTGTGGCGCAGTAGCGAGTTCAAATCACGTCGTGGTCAATATCTGCTTTGTTTCTATTCCACACTACTTCATTTTTTAAAGTGTTTGGATTTGAATGTTTCCGGACATTTATTTATAAAATTTAGCCTACACAACATATTGATTGTATAGCGATCAAACCGAGATTTATTGTGTTGTGATTGTTATGTTTCATTTGATACTGCACAATAAATTAAAGTGACAGAATATCCTGACTCCCTAATTCCCTGGATTTTATGTTTCAAATCCCGGGATTTCTGTATTAGAAAAAGGTCCGGGAATCTGAGACTAGATTCCATAATTATTATGCATAGATGACCTTTGTTTATAGATAAAAACATGATACAGCTAGCTGTTTTTCTTTTAAATATTTTCTCTTACTCTGTTGTTGATCTTATTTATTTGTTGGTTAGTGTTAGATACACATGCTGAAGGGCTTCAATCTTCTCTTTTATCCTTCCTCTCCTCCCTGAGCCTCTCCCAGGGAGTGAGTCAGAGGGTGCTGTCCGGTGCTGAACCTCCAGCAGACCAACAGAAAATGGGCAGAAGCTCTGAGCTTCTCCCAGAGGCCAGGCTGGGAACGTCACTGATCTCCGCCTCACTCTAAACTCATTAAAGAACCAGAGGCACGAAGGGCTGGAGACAGTGCTGTGTATCAACTGAGACAGTGACTTTACTGAAGAATTACACAATTAGATGTAGTTTTCCAGAAAGCTTTTGACAAAGTCTGTCATAAAAGATTAATTCTCAAACTGAACGCAGTAGGGATTCAAGGAAATGCATGCACATGGATTAGGGAGTGGTTAACATATAGAAAACAGAAAGTACTGATTAGAGGATTATCCTCAAAATGGAGCGAGGTAATGTGGAGGTGGAATTTATATCTAACATTTAATGCTTAATCAGCAGGGAGCATTTGCCTTCATAATCTGCTTAGTTACAGTAATTTTGTATCTAAATGACTATGACCCATGATGTTTGTGTATAAATATATGTGTTTTTATTAATTAAGTATTTGCTTATAAGTTTTCATTTTATTATTGCTTCGGCTCAGAACTCGGGGCGCAGTTCCGCTTCAATGTGTCTGTAAGATGTGTTTATACTTCTGCAAAATCATGGCATGCTCCGGCAGCAAAAGGAAAGACAACAGAAACTAGAACAGAGAACAAGGCCTAAACAGCACGAATACGTGCAGGAATGAACATACACTGACAGTACTGGGTAACAACGACAAAAACTATGAAAAACAACTCCTTTTAAGGAAAGTCTCTGTTCATCCTATATGACGTCAATGTACGTATAAATCTCATGAGAATATCTCTCTACAACCTTAAAATGAGAAAACACCAAACAGCACAAACTCACTACACTCTGTGACCACAAGAGGGAGAGAGAGAGTAATAAAATGATGCTCTTTAATCCAGAGCAGTGGTTCTTAACCTGGGGTCCTCAGAGACAGTCTAGGGGGACCACAGGAAAAAACTGGGAACTTTTCACTCAACAGTAGCAATGTGCAAAATCAAAATGTTTGCTGCTTCAATGGATTTGCTTTCCCAAAGTTTATGATGGATCTGTTAACCTGCAGGTCTGATTTTAATATTGTACAATTAATAATTACTTATACTGTGTAAGAAAGCTATATAAATCACAGCTGTGGCTAAGATGAATTGTTTGCGAGAAGGGAGAAGAGAGAGAAAAAGCTTTGTTTGTACAAACTCAACACAAAGACAACTATAAGCTATTTGTTTTTCTTTTGGCCTGCAAGAGAAAACTTTTTTAGTTATTTTTTAGAATGGCAAAGAAACTGCATCAGCTGAAAATGAGTTCAAACTTAAGAGCACTGCTTGGCAAGAAGTGGCTGCTGTGCCAGGGAAGACAATTTGCATAGAAAAGACACTTTGCATTGGCAGCACATGCTTCAGTGCTCTGGGAGTGTTTATAGCCCTGTGAGTTTAACACTTCATGATTGAGAGCTGCCCTTCATGGCAACAGAATCCACAACAACAATGACTTTTATCAGCATCTTCATCTGGGCACTTGTCATCTGCACTCAGGGTAAGAATCATTTAGAAAAACACTTAAAAAAAATCTGTTTGTTGGATAATTTACAAAAGTGTCAAAAAGAAAAGAAAAAGTCTTGCCTTTTAATGTGTTTTCATAATTAATTCAATCATTAATTTAATTTTCTATATTATCTATATTTTCAGAATCCAGTGGACAGTATACTGTGACTCAGACTCTAGCAGTGAAATCTGTTCTCCCAGGAGAAACAGTCGCTCTGAGCTGTAAAGTCAGCAGCGCCGTGTACAGCAATAGTTATGGCAACTACCTAGCTTGGTACCAACAGAAACCTACAGAAGCTCCCAAACTCCTGATCTATGTGGCAAGTACCCTTCAGTCTGGGATCCCAACTCGTTTCAGTGGCAGTGGATCTGGGACTGACTTCACCTTGACCATCAGTGGAGTCCAGGCTGAAGATGCAGGAGATTACTACTGTCAGAGTTTCCACTACCCCAGCAGTAGCTGGGTGTTCACACAGTGCTACACACCCGTACAAAAACCTCCCTCAGCAGGACTGCAGGTGAAATTGTTCATTTTCTGATATTTATATACAAGCTGAAAATAAAGTATAAGTATAAGAAAAAAAAGTAAACCAAACATTTTACTTCTCTTTCAGTAAATGTATATATATATATATATATATATATATATATATATATATATATATATATATATATATATATATATATATATATATGAATAAATTGCATATTTAACTTCAAATTGTATTATTTCCTTTTTTTTTCATTTTACTCTTTTAATGATTCCACTTCATCAGCAACACATTCTATATACAAACAGAATGATGTTTATTTTTTTAAAGCAATTGAACTGTATGCATATTGAGATTGATTTATTTATGATCCACTGGACAACATATTAAAAAAGAAGTACAGCAAACAGCAAAGCCCATTATTGCAGTGATGTGTAGTTACACTTTCTGTCTCTGTGGAGTCCAGCTGGATATTTCTCATTGTGTCAATCTGATGTGTTTAAATGTATTTTCAAAACTAATATGAAATAAATGAATAACATTGAACTTTAACATATCTTTTATGAAAATCAAGACACAAATTACTGTTACTTACAATGAACAAACCATGTCTTCTTTTGAAATAGAATTTTACACGTTATTCTTAGTTACTGAAAAAGATATGAATACTCTATTGATATACCTCAGATTATAACTTATTACAATAAAAAAAAACAATGTATCTAAATTGAAATACAAATAAATAAATGAGGTATTAATAAATTCCTAAGTGAATTCTTATTTTTTATTAAGGAGCAGCACATCAGTGTTATTGAAGGCAGTTCATTCTTCATTGTCTTGCCTCCTGTGTCATCCTTGTTACCCACCTGGTCTCCTTCATTCCTTATGTGTGCAGCAGCTCCCTGGCACACATGTCTCAACACTTATGGGCCAGTTCATTCTGAACAGGCAGATTTCTAATGCCCCTCCTAGAGAGCAGGAAAGCACTGAGAGGCTAAACATAAAACTACAGGAAGGATAATCTAACTGTACTGTGAGTCACCCAACCCTATCAAGTCCCACCTGTGTTCACAGCTCAGATCTCATAGAACTGTCTGTGACACTTATTGAAACAGAAGTGCAGCGCTTAACACATATACAAATAGAACTAATCCACTCTTCTATTAAACTGTGAACTTAATGTTTGATTGAATCCCTCTCTGTGTTTGTATAGCCTGGAAACAGGCATCAGTGCCCTGCCAAGCTGCACACACTGCCATCATTCACACTGACCACAAGAGGGAGCCAGAGCACCACTGCTGTCCATAATGTAATAACAGTATAGTAATAAGACAATTGAAATAGGCAGCAGTTATCGTACCATGGTAAAATAAATAGTACCATATAGTACCGTGGTGTAGTGTTGCATTATACTGTAGATACCAGGATACTTCTTAGAAATAAAAAGTACAATCGTATTATCATGGTGGTACTGCATTATAGTACCATAATAGAGCATTGTACATTGATAGTATCGGATACATTGTGTTTTTCTATCATTTGTTTTTAATTATGTATCCATGAACGTTATAGTACTGTATTTAACTTCAGGTTTTTAAGTCTAATTTATTTTCATTGAAAAATGATCTTGTTTTGAAAGCAATACTTAAAAAACGTGAACATGGATACTCCATGCTTTTTAAAAAAATAATCTATTTTTTTTCAACAATAAGTCCCTTTTGCCATTGTATAGTAGTGTTTATTTGTTTTCACCCAGTGAACCCCTTTTTGATTTCTTGTTGTTTTGTGTAGAAACCTTTTATTTGGCCATTGTGACTATTTTGTGTTTAGGCTATTTGTTTAATTGAAGTCTTTTGTTTAACTGCAACCTTGCTATTCTGTCACAAATGCTCTTTTTTCAGGTTCAGATGGAACCCTTGTTTAGAAGAAAGGCTGATGGCAGCTCAATCTGACTGATACAAAGTAATCCATAAACTGGTATCGCCCCAGAAGGTTCAACCATGTAAGTTCGAATTTGAATCAATGCTTATAAAAATAATAATCTTCACATTATGACTACTTTATAGGTCTCCCTTTCAGTGCTAATTTCATTATCTATTACAATGCATTTTTATAACTGATGGTGTGATTTGAACTTGGGTGCTATATAATGAATGTTCTAGTATACACATATCAAATACTGGCATTATTATATTTGGAGGAAAACAGTCAGTTGATATAAATGATATGTGGTCCAGTTACCATACCAGGAACCTATTGCTGTTGTTTTTCAGCTCTGATGACTGGTGCTGAACTGAGCAACCAAGAACACCAGAAAAATCGTACCTTCTTACACTGGACCATGCAAATACACAGGTACAGTGAACTTGATAAAGGATTGTCAGTATTACCATTAAAAATGTAGGAATAAAGCTTCTAAATTATTAGCGCAATTTTCTCTGAAATTCCACACAAGGAGCTGGTAGCAGTGTTTGATTTTTATAATCTTTCATAAATAATTATAACGTAGAGGGATTTCTAAATTACAAATACACAATTTATTTATTTTTTTGCAGGGGAACTAATTGGTGTGGAGTATTTGTACAATCAGTTCTCCATGACGACGGTGCCATGATTGAGAGGTTGGAGGCTGGCTCTGATCTGTCTATTGAATGGGAGGAAGATGAGGGATTTCCTGACACCGAAGGGTTTCAGGATCTAACAGTTCCAACACTAGACAGAGAACCTTCCTGCAGCTGTTTCAGTCCAATTGCTCGTATCAAGCTGCAATGTAGCCTATGAGAATCGCGAGCACAATTCAAGGGGAATTAGCTCAAATGGTAGAGTGCTCACTTAACATGTGAGAAATAGCAGAATCGATTACTTAATTCTCCAAATAATTTTAATATATGTGCGTATTTAGTCCCAACGCATTATGGAGATACATACAGTGTGACAATTCTTTGTAACAGAGACAACCGCCCTACATGTGTATTTTAAAGCACAGTCTCCTAATTTGTAATATCCCGCAGACTGAAAAACTGCAGTGCGCCCTCCATCGTATGCCTTCCGAGAAGCACAAAGGGAGATTTTTTTTTTTTTTTTTAACAATTGAAGAGTTTTTGTTAAATGAGAATATTTTGAAGAGTTTGTGTTAATTGAAAGTTTGAAGTTTGCTTTCATTTGTAATGTGTTTGTAATGAAATATCAATTTTTGTGTTTTTACCAATCATTGTACTGTATACTAGCTACTGTTGCATGTCCATGATTTTGCTACTTAGCTTCCCATATGGTCTAGCGGTTAGGATTCCTGGTTTTCACCCAGGCGGCCCGGTATGGGAACGTCTTTGTTATTGTTATTTTGTTACAGAACTGTGGTCATACACATATATAAACACACACACACACACACACACACACACACACACACACACACACACACACACACACACACACACACATATATATATATATATATATATATATATATATATATATATATATATATATTATACAAAAATATATTTACAGAATGATGCAAATGTATTTGACTCTATTCACATCCCCTCACATTTTTAAAATCCTCCACAGGTTGGATTGGATACTGTATAAATGCAGAACCAATCGTTCCAGATGGAAGAGACCATTCATTTTTAAATATATGTAATTCGATTTTTCATTTGATATTATTTGTATTGAGGCAGGGAGGCTGCAGTTGTTTCTAAGCGACAATGAATCTTGAATAACATTCTTAGGGTTCGTGTCATATGACTTTGTCTCATCCAACCTGTTTCTGGTGACGTCCAGTGGATTATATTTGGAATCTTTTGTCGTTCAGTATTTTCTCAGACGACAAATTAATAGCTCAATTGGTTAGAGTGAAAGAAACTTCCTCCAGTCAGCCCTGCTAGTTCAGTTGGTCAAGCATAAGACTCTTAATCTCAAGGGCGTGGGTTCGAGCCTCACGTTGGGCGTCCTTTTTAAATACAAATTGAAGATGTTTCTTTGAGACAACGGAGCAATGTCTGATTCACATTGTATACAATATTGCAACAAAATTACTTATTGGTCATTGTCAAATAGCAATTGCTATTGTAAAAAGCATGCATCGTTTATAGCTATAACGATATTGAAATAAAGAATCTTACTTTTCTGGGTTGGCTTCAATCCGTTTCTTTTTTACAATTGTCATTACATCATTCATGGAGCATCAGTTGGTATGTGCGTAATAAACCCAATCGGGCCTTGATACGACCCCCAAGAGTGTGCTGAAATAAATAATGTGGTTTTCTACATTCACAAACGCAGATTGTCAGAATGGCCGAGTGGTCTAAGGCGCCAGACTCAAGGACTCTGTCTTTCTAAAGAATTGTGTGTTCTGGTCTCTGAATGGAGGCGTGGGTTCAAATCCTACTTCTGACAGTTGACTTTTACTTATTTTTAAAAATAATAAATTTCAGCACTCAATACCATTTTAATTTCCATTTTAAATCGGACTAAAATAGTGTTCCTAAAACAGATTGCATTTTTGTTGTAAAAAGACTACTTGTTAAAGTCACTGAAAAATATTTTGTGTCCAAACATGTTATTTAACTTGATTGTTTTAAAATTCCAAATAACATATTACTTTGAAAAACATCTCCGTCGACCACTGGATCGTGGTCTCAGGCTGGGATGTGGACCATTGAGAACAGTATAAACCATCTATTACTAGACGCAGCTTACAGGAGAAATGCCCTCTTTTAACATGCTAGGATGATCGACTTCGGCATTCTCCAACTGCTGTTTACATTTTCTAACACGTTATGAGGAAGAACAATATTTTGGTGTCCAAACATGTGTTATTTAATTTGATTGTTTTAATATTCCAAATAACATATTACTTTGAAAAACATAATATATGTTTAATACAGTCCTATTTGAGTATTTAAAATATGGTTATATTCAGATGCCAGCAACGGTGTGTTAATTTAACGAAGCGCCTAACGCCGCTCGGAACGTTCGCATTTTTAAATCCTAACGGTCTCTGCTCAGCTGAGTGGAATGTTCACGAGCCGGTTGCCTAGCAGCGTCTCCCCCTCCTTCTCTGCCCCGCCCTCTCGCCCTCTCTCATTGTACCAGCTAGGAGTTCAAATTTAGCTTCGTTATATTAGCGCAATTCTTTACTAACTTTTACAAATTAGCTTATTAGGGGTTCGTGTTTTTAAGATGGTTCAGGTGCACTCCGGGCAGACTGACTGCAGCATCCTTACAGTATACCGCACTGCGCTCAGCTTTGTTTGGCCGCTGATACACAAAATAATGAACGACTGTTTAACTAAATCACATGTATTGCTTTTTAATGCTAAATATGTATCTGGTATTCTAAGTATTATCAACAATTAATAATTCAGCTCTATTCATATTCAGAATGTAATACAGTATTAAAACTATCAAACTGACTGGAAACATGGAACACATAAGTGCTGTTGTGTATAGACAATGTCATAAACGCCGAAATGAACATGGACAGTCTTTATTAAGGGCTGACTCGTTTAGATGTTAGAGAGATCTAGGTGTACTGGACAAATCTACTGGATTTTTTTCCAAATCGTAAGTGTACCGCCTGTGATAATACATTTATTTATACAATTTAGCCTATACAACATATTGATTGTATAGCGATCAAACAGATATTTATTGTATTGCGATTCATTTTTATGTTTCATTTGATACAGCACAATAAACTAAAGTGAATCTGAAATTACTGTTGACCAGTCTTCATTGACACAGTTGGGTAATAAAGTCATATTAACACTTCCTTGCATGAGATAGTGAAAATGTGCGTAACCTTTCAGTAAGTATTTTAAATTCATTTGGGAAGGTTTAAGATTGTGAAGAAGTTTAAATATGCTGCGTATTTGCGCATTGGGAACTTTGCATAATGACGTTTTTATTAATGCCACTTTCTTACGGACAGTAGTCGGGGTGATGATACAAGACCAGAACCAATAAACCTGTTACTTGCTTGTCCTTTCACTACCATATTCTATTGTGCTTGTTCAGAATACGCGTGAATCCTGAAAACATCTCGTTAATATTTAAACAAAGCCAGCAGTCACTTTATTGATCACCCTGTGGATTAACCGCTATTGGAATACAGATGATTGTGTTAAAGATGTTAATAGACTTTCTATGTACACGTTTTAGAGCTAAGCGTTTCTTGAGGCAGTTCAAGCGCGGCACTTTCAGGCAACCAGTTCCAGTGTTTGCCTTTTGGACTTACTCTGGAAGGAATACAAAAAAAAAAAAAACATTTGTTGAGAACCGCATTTGGGAGAAAACTTAACAGTTTCGAAAAGCATTTGTAAAGGCTTCGGATTCTATTATGGTGTTGCCGAGCTGTTGAACGTTTTTCATTACAGGTTTACTGGATTGCCAAAAAGAATGCTATCTCGAAACATCAGTCTAGTCACGCCAAAATAGCTCAGTTGGGAGAGCGTTAGACTGAAGATCTAAAGGTCCCTGGTTCGATCCCGGGTTTCGGCAAACAACAAGACGTTATTGGTTTTGTATTATTTTGAACTAAAAAAAACAGAGCACATTTATTCTTCAGCGTAATTGGATGAAATAACAGCGTATCAGAGTGCCATTTTCTAATGTGATTAAGAAATGCAAAAAACATTGTCCCTGGGTGGGCTTGAACCACCAACCTTTCGGTTAACAGCCGAACGCGCTTACCGATTGCGCCACAGAGAACAACCTGTTAAGCAGCCAAAGCATACGGGAGTGATGAGCAAGGCGAGATTCTGCAGAACGTGATCGAGGGAGCAGAACTCATCAGAACCTGAGATCACATCTAAGAAGAAAGCAACACGGGGCAGGAAATTCTATGTAATCAATTATGGCAGCACAGCATATGCCGTTTTGTTAGATAACACCCTGGGAGACAACAGAGCAGTGTGTGTAAATAGCTACAATGGAAACCATATACTTACGACTTAATTTTGATACAGAACTGTGGTCATGTGTAATCTGTTTTCATTATGATAAGAAAACTACAGTTCAGTGGATTATATTTGGAATCTTTGGTTCTGTCATTCACTATTTTCTCAAATAAGGTGACAAATTAATAGCTCAGTTGGTTACAGTGAAAGAAACCTCGAAAAGTCAGCCCGGCTAGCTCAGTCGGTAGAGCATGAGACTCTTAATCTCAGGGTCGTGGGTTCGAGCCCCACGTTGGGCGTCCTTTTTAAATACAAATTGAAGATGTTTCTTCGAGACAACGGAGCAAAGTCTGATTCAGTTCACATTGTATACAGTATTGCAACAAAATTACTTATTGGTCATTGTCAAATAGCAATTGCTATTGTAAAAAGCATGCATCGTTTATAGCTATAACGATATTGAAATAAATAATCTTACTTTTTTGGGTTGAATTCAATCCGTTTCTTTTTCTTAGAATTGTCTTAACATCATTCATGGAGCATCAGTTGGTATGTGCGTAATAAACCCAATCGGGCCTTGATACGACCCCCAAGAGTGTGCTGAAATAAATAATGCGGTTTTCTACATTCACAAACGCAGCTTGTCAGAATGGCCAAGTGGTCTAAGGCGCCAGTCTCAAGGACTCTGTCTTTCTAAAGAATTGTGTGTTCTGGTCTCTGAATGGAGGCGTGGGTTCAAACCCCACTTCTGACAGTCGACGTTTACTTATTTTTAAAAATAATAAATTTCAGCACTCAATACCATTTTAATTTCCATTTTAAATCGGACTAAAATAGTGTTCCTAACACAGATTGCATTTTTGTTGTAAACAGACAACTTGTTAACGTCACTGAAAAATATTTTGGGTCCAAACATGTTATTTAACTTGATTGTTTTAAAATTCCAAATAACATATTACTTTGAAAAACATCTCCGTCGACCACTGGATCGTGGTCTCAGGCTGGGATGTGGACCATTGAGAACAGTATAAACCATCTATTACTAGACGCAGCTTACAGGAGAAATGCCCTCGTTTAACATGCTAGGATGATCGACTTCGGCATTCTCCAACTGCTGTTTACATTTTCTAACACGTTATGAGGAAGAACAATATTTTGGTGTCCAAACATGTGTTATTTAATTTGATTGTTTTAATATTCCAAATAACATATTACTTTGAAAAACATATATTTTTTAATACAGTCCTATTTGAGAATTTAAAATATGGTTATATTCAAATGCCAGCAACGGTGTGTTCATTTAACGAAGCGCCTAACCCCGCTCGGAACGTTCGCATTTTTAAATCCTAACGGTCTCTCCTCAGCTGAGCGGAATGTTCACGAGCCGGTTGCCTAGCAGCGTCTCCCCCTCCTTCTCTGCCCCGCCCTCTCGTCCTCTCTCGTTGTACCAGCTAGGAGTTCAAATTTAACTTCGTTATATTAGCGCAACTCTTTACTAACTTTTACAAATTAGCTTATTAGTGGCTTCGTGTTTTTAAGATGGTTCAGGTGCAGTCCGGACAGACTGACTGGAGCATCATTACAGTATACCGCACTGCGCTCAGCTTTGTGTGGCCGCTGATACACAAAATAATGAACGACTGTTTAAATAAATCACATGTATTGCTTTTTAATGCTAAATATGTATCTGGTATTCTAAGTATTATCAACAATTAATAATTCAGCTCTATTCATATTCAGAATGTAATACAGTATTAAAACTATCAAACTGACTGGAAACATGGAACACATTAATTGCGATCGATTCGATACCTATAGGATTACATAAGAGCTGTTGTGTATAGACAATGTCATAAACGCCGAAATGAACACGGACGGTCTTTATTAAGGGCTGACTCGTTTAGATGTTCGAGAGATCTAGGTGTACTGGACAAATCTACTGGATTTTTTTCCAAATCGTAAGTGTACCGCCTGTGATAATACATTTAAAACTAAGAAAATGTACAAGCCATACAACGAAAAAAAAGAGTACAGTATCTTACAAGTGATTGTGCTTCAGCTCATGTCATTAATGTGATTTCTTGTCCTAGCCATTTGCAATATGATGGTAAAACTACTAGACAGTTACAATTGCGCATTAATGAGCGAGCATAAAAGTTCAATTAGGAGAAAATATATTCATCCACCACTAGCTAGACATTTTGTAGATGCCAAACATTCCGTTTCAGATCTTAAATTCTGTGGCATACAAACATTTTCAAGATCGCAGTGGTGGTAATGTCACGGGTGACGAATGTGTTGATTATTATTTTATTCAGTGTTATCACTTGTGATTTTTGAATTTTAATTGGATTGGTTTTCCTTTTTTGCACAGTTTGTTTATTTGAATGATTGTTTTATTTTTGAGCATTAGATGCATTTTAATGTGTATTTGTTCACTTAACCATACGTCATCCACTCTCTGGTCCAGACCTCCTCTTAGGGCTCCTGTCCAGACGCCTGTTTGGGCAGCCCTCTCCATAGGGTGCTGCGCTTCAGCTGAAGTCCTCAGGAGAGATCCTGATATCCTGACATAAACCACGAACGCAAAGGTTCTTGTCAGTACCTCTTTTCAAATGTCTTCAATCACCAAATTCCGCAGTCCTCCCAGAGTGAGTCTACGAGAAAAAATAACAAAACGAAACTGACACTGTCCGTGCACAAAAAAACCCCAACCACTCGCTGTCTAATCTCGTCCTCTTTATTTTCGTTTACTTCCCTCAGCTTCTCTCTCTTTCCTTTTCCGGTATCTCCTAGTTCCATGCTCCCAGTCTATTAGTTCCTCACCCTTTTTATACCTCAAAGCCCTTCTAATTCCAGGTGTGTACAGGTACCTGCAATTGTTTGGGGCGGGACCTGAGGTCCGTGTGCACAGTGCTTGTGATAAACAAAACAAAAAATACTTTAATTACGAACTCCGTTTCACCCGTGCACCAAACAAAACAGAGAAATAATAATCAACACAGCAAAAACACAGTGCAAAGCAAACGGAAAATTGTGAAAAGAAAAAAAAACGATCTAAATAAAATATTCACACAATACTAATTAATATGTGCAGAAAATAAATAAATAAACACAGGCATAGGGTCATTTGTATACACATGTATTTATGTTTCTTTTGGTGGCAAATTAACCCAATACATTATTGCATTCTGCGACGTCATTAGATGATCAAAGCCCCTTTGTGCCAGTGCGCATTCAGAGGAGACGCGCTGAGAGAATCCGTCTTCTGTGTCACTCAGTACTGCCAGCTTTCCCCCGTTGGTGATATATTGGTCAGTTATAGCTGCTTTCCAAGTAATTGACCCGAGACGATTCCCAGCCAGTACAGCTGTGTTTATGCCCACATTTCAAATAATGAACATTATAAAAGCAAATCGTATTGTTTTATGTTTTCTTTACTATTAAAGCTGAGAATCAAACACACTTCCGACAACTTCATAGCCCTGCTGGCTACGAACACGTATTGAGTCGGCTGTTTCCCATGACCCTGGTGATACCGAGTGTTTTCCGAGTATCCATGTTTGGCATGCTTGCTGTGCACTCTAGCATTGCATAACAAGCACTCACTACGCCAAGATTTCGTGGCGCAACGGTAGCGCGTCTGACTCCGGATCAAAAGGCTATGTGTTTAATTCACTCGAGGTCAAAGCCTCGCTGCTTCAATAAAAAAAAAAAAAAAAAAATTATTTCCAAAATATCCTGACTCCCTGATTTTATGTTTCCAATCCAGGGATTTCTGTATCAGAAAAAGATCCAGGAATCCGGGATTGGATTCCCTAATTATTATCCGTAGATTTCCTTTGTTTACAGATGATGTAATTGGCATTGAAAAAGTGATTGTGAATCATAGAGGTGGAGACCTACATACAAAATGAATTCAATGGGAGTCTTTTTGGACACACCCCCTGAATACACTGTCACCAATTGGGATGAGCGAGGAACTGGATTTGGTAGCTTTTTATCATTTAGAATTTGGCCTCCTTTATAATTTGGTTGTTTTTTCATTAATGTATGTAATATTTTGTTCAGTTATTTATAATCTATTTAATTAATAGTGATGCATTTAGAATGAGTTATTGAAAACCAATGAAAGGTGAATGATGCTTTGTTTAATACAGTATTGATGGCTGTGTTGTTGTATATGTTATGATCCACTAGACAGCATATTAAACAAGAAGAACAGTAAAGCCTGAATCACAATATTGCAGAGATGTGTATTATATACACTTTCAGCCTGATTTTCGCTGTTTGTGTCTGTGTGGAGTCTGGCTTTATATTTTTGACTGTGCAAAGCCACAGGACTTTTGTGAGCGGGGCCTCTGTTTAGAGGAGCAGCGCACGCCGCCTTCACTGGAACTTTGATTTGGAGTTTCTGGATGTTTTGCTTTGCTTTTTGTACACTGGGCTGTATGTCCTCCATGAGTTCCCATAGCTGGTAGCGTCACGTGAGTGTGTGTGTGAATAAATCCTGAGTGCCTGTGTCTCTGTCCCTCCCTCTCTGCCTCTCACCTGCCTGCCTGCCTGTCTCAACCGCTGTGAAACACACACTTCTCACACACTGGATTGAGAGAACTGACTTTTTATCTGCTTGAAATAAAATGAAAGGAACGTACTTCTGATTGTGCAACCATTCTTTAAATTCAATTGTATATATTAACATGGTATGCACCTCAAACAGATGGAAGATTGAGTTTGTGAGGCTTCTTTATCTAACTCAGGTTTTAACTTATTATTATTATTTATTTCTTAGCAGACGCCCTTATCCAGGGCGACTTACAATCGCAAGCAAATACAAATACATTCAAGTGTTACAATATAAGTCATACAATAAGAACAAGAAATACAATAATTCTCAAGTGTGACAAACCACAATTCAATAATACAGCAGATAATAGTGAAAGTTACATCAGGATATGATTAAATAGTGATAGTTACATCAGGATATGATTAAGTACAAAATACTACAGATTAATCACTTGGCAGATTACAATATTCTGAGGTACAGGATTAAATGCAGTAAAATAGGGGGCAGATAAGAGCAAAATAAAGCATATTTAAATGAAGGGTGATAGTGTCCCAGGATGCAACAGAGGAGTTCTATAGGTGCTGTTTGAAGAGGTGAGTCTTAAGGAGGCGCCGGAACTTATAATAAATTATAATTAACTTATAATAAAGATAAAGTTATCTCAATTTAAGACACATTTTTTAAATAAGCAATTCATATATTTCTGAGTGAATTCTTATTTTTTATTAAGGAGCAGCACATCAGCGTTATTGAAGGCAATTTATTCTTCATTGTCTTGCCTCCTGTGTCATCCTTGTTACCCACCTGGTCTCCTTCATTCCTTATGTGTGCAGCAGCTCCCTGGCACACATGTCTCAACACTTATGGGCCAGTTCATTGTGAACAGGCAGATTTCTAATGCCCCTCCTAGACAGCAGGAAAGCACTGAGAGGCTAAACATAAAACTACAGGAAGGATAATCTAACTGTACTGTGAGTCACCCAACCCTATCAAGTCCCACCTGTGTTCACAGCTCAGATCTCATAGAACTGTCTTATTGAAACAGATGTGCAGCGCTTAGAACACAGATACAAAGAGAACTTATCCACTCTTCTATTAAACTGTGAACTTAGTGTTTGATTGAATCCCTCTCTGTGTTTGTATAGCCTGGAAACAGGCACCAGTGCCCTGCCAAACTCACACACTGCCATCATTCACACTGGCCACAAGAGGGAGCCAGAGCACCACTGCTGTCCATAATGTTTACTTGCTCTTATCTACACCCTATTTTACTGCAATTAATTCTGTACTTTTGAGTACTGTAAGATGTCACAAGTGTTATTTAATCTGTAGTATTTTGTATTTAATTATATCCTGATGTAACTATCACTGACACTGTTATCTGCTCCGTTATTGAATGGAATTTTGATATACTTGTACTTGCTAGAACCGAAGTCATTGTATTTTTATCTTGCTCTTATGTATTTACTTGTACTGTGATTCTTGAAATGTATTTTTGTTTACGACTGTAAGTCGCCCTGGATAAGGGCATCTGCTAAGAAATAAATAATAACAATAATACACACACACAGAGACACACACGAATACACACACACACATACACACACACACTGACACACACACATACACACATACACACACACTCACAAACACTCTGACACACACACACACACACGCACGCGTTGGCAGCACGAGAGGGAAGGTAGAGAGAGAGCGCGAGAGGACGAGCAGAGCGAGGGTGCAACACGAGCCGTCATACCGGTGCAGCGTTTGAATTTTTATTGTTGTCAAGTCATTTTCATCAAGTCCCAAATCAAGTCTCAAGTCAATTCTTTCACATCTCAAGTCTCAATTCAATTCGTTGAAGTCTCAATTCAATTCGTTCAAGTCTCAAGTCAATTCGTTCAAGTCTCAAGTCGAGTCCGAGTCCCAGACTCGAGTGCACAGCTCTGTCTAAAGGGACCTCGCAGTAGAATTGAGGTGGTCAGCACAAGAAAGAATATCAAGGCGACGGAACAAGCCTGCTACAAAAGCGGCGCTATACTAAACATTACCGATGCGTTAGGAATAGACACCATTCATTTATTCATGCTTTTACATATCAGCTAATTGCATTCCGCATTTACAGAAAATACATGAATATCGTGAACATTTGATAAAATCAAAAAATCAAAAAATTCCACTGACTCACACTGCTTTCACTTTTTACCATTTACTTCTCGCCCTTAGCTTGCGTCTCAATGCGTGATGACGTTTGTTTTGTTGACTCGGTTGCCATAGGAACGTTTAAAACTCTGCGACAAACTTTACTCAAATGCACAGCTGCACAGAACACACCCCCTCAGACATGTGCTGTCTATTCACGGGAGCAGACTACTGAACCAGTTAGTTCAGATGAGCGCTGGATACACAAGAAACAATCTGACAATTTCACAAATAAATCCGTTTGTGTTCAACCCTATGAGAGGTGGAATGTAACAAAAATGTGAACTGCAAAAGACAGAGCGTCAAACATCAACGACAAAGTTCAACATTTGAATTGAAATAACAGCTGTCAAATAGACAAAGCACAACACTCGAAGATAATGTGCCAAATTGAAAATGCTCAACACGTTAATTGAATTAATTATACATAAAATAATGAATGTAATTAAGCTCAAAAATTGAAATGGGAACTTCAAATCTTAAATAAATTGATTACAATTCAAATTTCCAGCACGCCATCCGATTTGTGTTTAGTCTGTTCTAAATCAATACTGCGCGTTGTATTTCAGGTTAAGCGCTGTGCTTTCCATTTGCCACTAGGTCATTCTATTCCCCGGGACTGCCCCTGTCATGGCAAATCTGACATAGAAGAGATGCTTTGCACTGTTTCTTAAATCGAGTGGCCTCAAATAAAGTGTCTACATTAATGTCTGCCTTGCCTACCTGTCATTCTGGTGAAATTGTAAAAATGTGTAATTGACTTGTGGATGTTAAATGTCAAACTGGCGCAGGCAACACATCTGCCTGGATTCCTGCATGATATAAATGTGTTTCTTCATTTGCGCGGCCTGCTTTTCATTATTCATTGGGGTTTGTTTACTACATGCCTCCATAACGGAGCCTTTAATCAGACAGTCCTTGTCGGTGACAGTCCAGTTTGTTCCGCACGTACTTCTGCCAAACTTAAATTCAAAGTACAATCTTCTAAATGGGTTATTATTATTATTATTATTATTATTATTATTATTATTATTATTATTATTATTATTATTATTATTATTATTTATTTTAATTAACGTACTGATTGAAAATTAGAGGACTAATATGAAAGAGGTGCGCGCATCAATTGCAGCTAATTAGCTCCCATTAGCACCTGAACCTCTTTATAAACCCATTGCGCTCTAAGGAACACTAAACTCAACTACTGACGGTTTTGTTTTTATTATTGTGTCTTTATAACGGTGAAAGAAGTTCACGGTCGGGGCTGCCTTGGATTTAATGATGCCGTGTTGTCTTAGATTTGGGTAATTGTTGATCTTTTCTCTACTTTAGAAACGTTCATTTTATTGTGTGTTTCTCACATGCGTGTTTTTGTTTCCAATGCAGAATAACATTGCTGTTAGCAGTGTTAGTCACTGAAGTTTGGACGCAGAACCCCCCTCTAGGTACGATAACGGTCGCTTCAGCAGAGCTGTTCTTTTAGCTTCCTGTTTATTTGCCGGTTGTGTGTTTTTCAAGTATCGTTGTCTTCTGCAGGCTCGGTGAGGACAGAATGTCAAGGGAGTGTGATGATGATGATGATGATGATGTTGGAGAAGTCTTTTGTTGGGAAAGTATTTTCGCATCAATGTGATTGGTGAGTGATCATTTTTCTTGAATGGAAAGCTTTTGATGTACAAAGCCTGTTGACTCGTAATGTAATGACGTGAATTAAGTACAGAGTACTTCTGCACTGTATGGCAGCAACGAGGCTTTGTTTTTGTAAGATGCAGAGTATGAAAGGCTCTTGCGTTAGCTTTAAAAGCATGTTGCTGTTCACACTAAATAGACCTGTGTTGCTACAACCTTAGTCAGATTTGTTGACTGCAAGCGCAGAAATAGGGATCATTTACTTTTAAGCTTACTGTTCTGAATGGGTGTATAATTCTACTTGTATGAATCGTTTTTACAAAATTGCAATAAGTAGATGGCACTGGACGGTGGGGGTGTTCACTTTGTTATATCTCTACCTTGCTTGATCATGTGTACAGTTTCTTGAAAGGCCAACCGGATTTCTTTTCCATAGACAATAAGGGGGTGCTTGTGTCCCTCTCTCCAAGACTGGCTGCACAGTGTGGATATAGCTTAACTGTTGACTTCTTGGGAAATGCCAAGGTCCTTGCTTCTGTGCTGAGCTGCTTTGCTCAGAACACAGTGAGTCATCATTTTATTTCTTGTAAACTTGTTTCTAATGGTGACATGCTGGCACTAACTTTATCCTTTGTTTCCAGAATGATGAGACCTACAAGCTGACAGTACAAATCAGTGTCTTCTCAAACAGTGCTATGACTTCAGCTTCCTCCTATGTTCAGAGCATGACATGCCCCTATTCTCCATGGGCAGAGAGGGAGATTATGTGTGAAAGAAACTACATGGAGGTAAAGGCTGTTGGGATGTGATAATGCTGTTCAGTATAACTTGTTGGGTTGTGTGGGTATTTTTAATTGTCACTACAGAAGTGCTTCACTCGTGATTAATGTGAATTCTCTTTAGGTTTCTGTGAGAAGAGGTATGCCACTTATTGAGCCAAACTTTGTTCAAGATGATCCTGATTGGTCCCTTGCATACCCTGAGGTAGAATCATGTGACTTTGCATTTGCTTCATTCACGTCCCCTTGGTCTTGCCTATTGAGGTCTACTCTACTGTCTCATCTAGAGGAAGCAAAAATCTAATGCCCCCCTAACTTTAACCTGTCTCCCAAGAGGGTGGCCATATTGGAATTGTGTGGCATTTAAGGCATTGGCTTTGCATGTATTCTGATTGCTTTGGTGAAATATGATTGTGGAGAAGTTAACCCTTTCTTGTCAGTGTGTAAGCCTTGTATTTCAACCACTGAGATAGTGGCTTCATATGTGCAGGGTTATAAACCCTTCATGCTAAATGTGTCCTGATTTACTTTTTGAAGTCTGCTGCATAGGTGCAATTTCAGGTATTGTCCTAAAGTTTGGTACACTGATGTATTAAGGTCCAGTACAAATGAATGGCTGTAAACTCTGCCTGTATCGGATACAGTCTACTTGCTTTCACGTAGGCTCTTTCGTACGCAGTTGCATTTGAGGATTTACTCTGTTCCATTAGATGCCCGCTGAACCTAGAACTTTCAGTGATGCGTTCTTAAACTTTCACCTTTTCAGTTTTAGTTCCTGTTTATTAAACAAGACATCTGTTATGACAAATCCTTTAGACTGGGGATGCTTTGTGTTCAAACTCCCTAATCTAATGAGATTTTCTTCTGCTAGGCAACTGCTGCTGACAACAGCATCTGGAAAGTTGTGTTCCATCTCCCAGCAAATAGAAAGACAACCATGACTGTTGCTCAGGCCATGACAAATGGCTATGGCATAAACACTACACCAACTCGAATTCTGGTTAGAGCTGCATACAACTCCATAGAAAGCCAGCCTCAGGTGGTAAGTAGTCTAGGCTTCATTGTTGTCTAGTACAGTATATCCAGACTATGAAGGTAGATTTAGTCTTGCTTTTATTTTAGTAAGTTCCCCCTCCCCTCCAACAGATCCAAACTGTACCAATGGCTGTGCTAAGATCAACCACCTTTTATAAGCAAAGATGGATGGTCATGATGGTGGACACTGCAGTTGCATGTCCTACTGGTGAGTAAGCTTTTGGAGGGCAACGGTGATCAAGAACTGTTCTACGTTTAAGTGAGTTTTCTATACCAAGTCTATGGTGTTCCTTTCTGTCAGATGGAACAGCCTTCACAGAACAGATGATTACATGGAATGTTCCCCGTGTTCTACCTCCCCTTGTTCCGACACCACAAATTACTACCCTTGATGTTCAAATGGGAGGTGATGGCCGCAAGCTTGACCCTGCAACGATTCATAATAGAGATTTATAAACTGGATGTTGGTCCCCAGCTAATCACTGTAAAAATTCCTGTGGGAGCTGATGGTGGATATTACAAGGTATGTAGAAGTTCAACATTTAAGTCATTCTCATTTAAAAGCTTGCTTCCTAAGATGCTTCTGTGCTTTCAGAGCCATGTATTGGACAACACCTATGTGATCTCTTACTCTATTGAACCAATGCTGGAGCATACCTGGCAAGATGGGCCTGAGAAGACCAAGTACACAGTACTTCATCCAATAACCACTCCTTTCATGCCTCGGCCACCAGTTGTCAAACAGTATGTAGAACTTGTCTACATGCAGTAAATCGAAGGGATTTGCTGCAGTGCTCCACTTCATATCCTTCATTTTAACTGCATGCTTTAATTTCAGACACTGTTCCTAAAGCCAGAGTGTTCAATGTGACCCTGGGGACATTCCTGCCTGATGTGGAGCTGGTCAAAATTATAGTTGGACCAGAGACGTTAACTGTGCCAGAAGCCAACCTAAAAGGTTATAATGTCCCGGAGCATGTCTTTCCCAATGGATCCAAGACCTACACTCTCCAGGTGCCATTTGAGGACCCCAATGTGAAGCAAAAGGTAACATCCCACCTGTTCAACCATCCAATTGCCCTTTGAAAACACTTGCTTCCTGTGGACGTGTTGCTTGCTGTCTGACTTTGGGTTTAATCCTACAAACCCTTGCTTTTCTTTCAGGTAACTCCTCCAGACACCAGAACCTACATTCTGCCCCTGACCTACTTGCTAAATATAGTGCCAGAGAATACACCCTTTAATCATCCTGCTGTAGTTGAAGCCATTCTCAAAGACATCAGTAAGTGCCTGACTCTTTGGTCTACAACTTCCCTTTTCTAACCAATCCAGTCAATTGCCACAACTGCTCTTCCTCTTGCAGTTCCACCTACAGTAACTGGCTACTGTGATGGTGCTGCATTCTATACCATGGTAACATATGGCAACATGGGTCGCAACTGGATTCCTTTTGTGGGCTCAAGAGAACTTGGTGGAAGTCTGCTTGCCCTGTACAAGTATAATGCCAACTCTACCAATTTCTGGATGACTGTGCCATACAATTCAGCTGATGCCACATACGAAGTAAGTGATGGAACTTTAAAATGTGGCTTAGCTGTTTTTGGGTTCACCACATTACTGACCTGATGTATTGTCTAATGTAGGTGATCGGTTCTTCAGGCATCAGAAGCAGGCTTGACTTGACCTTGAAGGATATTGGGACCATGGTTGTGGTGGCTGACTTCTCTCTGTCCTGCAGTTTCCCTACAAAGATGATTGGTAACTCTCCTGCAGACCAAGCATTCTGTATAATAGCTGCATGAATTGGTATTTAAGCTATAATCTGTTTCCTTAACCTGGATCCAAATGCTGTGTTTCAGATTGCTTCACCAATGGAACTGTGGCAGCTCTTGCTGTGAAAGTGGAATCTGTCCCCAGCTTGTCTCCAAGTCAACTAACTTTAAGGGATCCAAGTTGCCGGCCTCTTCAGTCTGATGCTATCAATGCGGTTTTCTACTGCAATGTCAACTCCTGTGGAACAACTAGAAGGGTTAGTATTGACACATCGAAAATCCTATTTGAGGAAGTTCATGTTGACAAGGAGTGGCCACAACACACCTGGATCATTCTGGGGACCCATGGTGACCTGTGTTTTGTATCCGCTGAATTGCTTGCATGAATCGGACACTTGTCATCTGAAGGATGCCACCATTGTATTGATCAAGGTGCTGTGATACAGGACATGATTCTTGGATATGGTATTGGATGTGCTGCCTCTAGACCTTTTGGGTCAGTTGCAGTGAACTGAAAGGAGCATACTAACTGGGGATGATCTTGTGGTTAATACCGAGGACGGGACTAAACTAGTAAATGAGTTAATACCAATTGCAGCTCAAGGGTCGCCAGCTGTGTATTTGCAACAAACCCAAAATAACTGCTGTTGCCCTCCTAGAGGTTACTAAAACAATATTTAGTCTAGCAGTTTCTATAGACAGCCTTGTGGTATTGTTCTAACATGGAACAAATATAGTAAGTCTCATGTTCAATTGTGAAACTGAACTATTTATAACCAAAGCTTTTTTTTATTTTTAAAATTGTGAAATTGGTTAGTACGTAGCTGGGGGTGATCCTGAGTACCATATTGGCTAGTCTGCAACTTGGTATGCAGCTCCATACTAAATCTACAAGTTAATTGCAACCTGAGCCTTTGTGATTTCTCTTCCCGTTTGACAACAACCTCCTGACTTACGAGAATGAAGTACTGTTCACATCTTACCGGTAAGGATTGCAATCAAATTGAGTATCCTTGTGGTTGAGGCTGAAACTCTGCTAACCCCATCTCCTCTTTCCAGGTTGAGAGTTGCCTGTCACTATCTAGTCAATGACACCAAGGTAGTGCAGTTCTTGTACGAGAATAAT